>NC_092751.1:25181065-25481065 GCF_047496795.1 Chiloscyllium punctatum
ACCCCCCTCTCTCCTTCCTCCCTCTCCTTCCCACCTCTCCTTCCCCCCATCTCCTTCCCCAATCTACTTCCCCCCTCTCCTTCCCCCTTCCTTCCACCCCTCTCCTTCCCCCGTCCTTCTCCCATCTCTTTCCCCCTCTCCTGCCCCCATCTCCTTCCCCCCTCTCCTTCCTTCTTTCTTCCCCCTATCTCCTTCCCCCTTCCTTTCTCCCTCATCTCCTTCTCCACTATCTCCATCCCCCTTCCTTCCCCTTATCTCCTTCCCCTATCTCCTTCCCCTTTATCTCCTTCCCCCATCTCCTTCCACGTTATCTCCATCCCCCGCATCTCCTTCCCCCTTCCTTCGCCTTCTCCATCCCCCATCTCCTTCCTCCTTCTGACACCCCCATCTGCTGCCCCCTTCCTTCCCCCGTATCTCCTTCCCCCTTTCTTTCCCCCTCATCTCCTTCTCCACTATCTCCATCCCCCTTCCTTACCCCTTATCTCCATCCCCTATCTCCTACCCCATTCCTTCCCCCCATCTCCTTCCCCCTATCTTCTTCCCCACTATCTTCTTCCCCCTTCCTTCCCCCTTCCCCATCTCCTTCCCCCTTCCTCCGCCCTCTCCTTCCCCCCTCTCCTTCCCCCATCTACTTCTCCCTCTCCTTCCCCCTTCCTTCCACCCCCTCTCCTTCCCCCATCTCCTTCCCCCCCTCTCGTTCCCCCTTCCTTCCCCCGCTATCTCCTTCCCCCCACCTTCCCCCTCTCCTTCCCCCTCTCTCCTTCCCCCTTCCTTCCCCCGCTATCTCTTTCCCCCTTCCTTCCCCCATCTCCTTCCACCCCCTCCTTCCCCCTCCTTCCCCCCCCTCTGCTTCCCCCTCTCTCCTTCCCCCTTCTTTCCCCGCTATCTCCTTCCCCTATCTCCTACCCCATTCCTTGCCCCATCTCCTTCCCCCTCTCTTCTTCCCCACTATCTCCTTCCCCCTTCCTTTCCCCCTTCCCCCATCTCCTTCACACCTCCTCCGCCCTCTCCTTCCCCCTCTCTCCTTCCCCCATCTACTTCCCCCTCTCCTTCCTCCTTCATTCCACCCCCTCTCCTTCCCCCATCTCCTTCCCCCATCTCCTTCCCCCATCTCCTTCCCCCCTCCTTCCCCCCTCTCCTTCAACTTCCTTCCCCCGCTATCTCCTTCCCCCTTCCTTCCCCCATCTCCTTCCCCCCTCTCCTTCCCCCTCCTTCCCCCCTCTGCTTCCCCCTCTCTCCTTCCCCCTTCCTTCCCCCGCTATCTCCTTCCCCCTTCCTTCCCCATCTCCTTCCCCCTTCACCTACCCCCCCATCTCATTTCCCCTTCCTGCCCGCCTATATCCTTACCCCGCCCTTCCCCTATTCCCTTCAACCCACCTTCCCCCATCTCCTTCAACCCTATCTCCTTTCACCTTCCTTTACCCCATCTCCTTCCCTTTATCTCCATCCCCCCATCTCCTTCCCCGTTATCTCCATCCCCTTTCTTTGCCCCCTCTCCTTCCCTCCATCTCCTTCCCACCCTCTCCTTCCCCCCATCTCCTTCCCACCTCCTTCCCCCATATCACCTTCCCCCCAATCTCATTCCCCCTTCCTGCCCACCTATATCCTTCCCGCTTCCTTCCCCCATCCCCATCAACCCACCTTCCCCCCATCTCCTTCCCCCATCTCCTACACCCCTATCTCCTTTCACCTTCCTCCCCCCTCTCCTTCCCCCCCCCTCTCCTTCCCCCTCTCGTTCCCTCCTCTCCTTCCCCCATCTCCTTCCCACACTCTCCTTCCCCCTCTCCTTCCCCCCTCCTTCCCCCTCTCCTTCCCACTCTCTCCTTCCCCTTTCCTTCCCCCCCTCCCCTTCAACCCATCTCCTTCCCAGCCTCTCCTTCCCCCATCTCCTTCCCACCCTCTCCTTCCCCCATCTTCTTCCAACCTTCTTCCCCCATATCACCTTCCCCCTATCTCATTGCCCCTTCCTGCCCACCCAAATCGTTTCCCCTTCCTTCCCCCATCCCCTTCAACTCATCTTCCTACATCTCCTTCCCCATCTCCTTCAGCCCTATCTCCTTTCACTTTCCTCCCCCCTCTCCTTACCCCCTCTCTCCTTCCTCCCTTACCTTCCAACCTCTCCTTCCCCCTATCTCCTTCCCCAACCAATATCTCCCTCTCCTTCCCCCTTCCTTTCACCCCCTCTCCTTCACCCCATCTCCTTCCCCCTCTCCTTCCCCCATCACCTCCCCATCTCCTTCCTCCGTCCATCCCCCATCTCTTTCCCCCTTTCCCCCATCTCCTTCCACCCTCTCCTTGCCCCCTATCCTCCCCCTCCTTCCCCCCTCTCCTTCCCCCTCTCTCCTTCCCCATTCCTTCCCCCGCTATCTCCTTCCCCCTTCCTTCCCCCATCACCTTCCCCATATCTCATTTCCACTTCCTGGCCACATATATCCTTCCCCCTTCCTGGCCCCCATCCCCTTCATCCCACCTTCCCCATCTCCTTCCCCCATCTCCTACACCCCTATCTCCTTTCACCTTCCTCCCCCCTCTCCTCCCCCCCTCTCTCTTTCCCCCTCTCGTTCCCACCTCTCCTTCCCCCTATCTCCTTCCCCCATCTCCTTCCCCCATCTCCTTCCCCCTTCCTTCCACCCCCTCTCCTTCCTCCATATCCTTCCCCCCGTCCTTCCCAGATCACCTACCCCCCTCTCCTTCCCCCGTCCTTCCCCATCTCTTTCCCCCTCTCCCCCACCATCTTTTTCCCCCCTCTCCTTCCACCCCTTCCCCCCTCTCCTTCCCCCCCCTTCCCCCCTCTCCTTCCCCCCTCTCCTTCCCCCTTCCTTTCCCCGCTATCTACTTCCCCCTTCCTTCCCCCATCTCCTTCCCCTATCTCCTTCGTCCCATCTCCTTCCCACCTCCTTCCCCCATCTCCTTCCCCGTTATCTCCATCCACGGCATCTCCTTCCCTCTTCCTTCCCCCTTCTCCTTCCCCCATCTCCTTCCCCCTTCCTACATCCCCATCCCCTTCCCCCTTTCTTCCCCTGTATCTCCTTCCCCCTTCCTTTCCCCCTCATCTCCTTCTCCACTATCTCCATCCCCCTTCCTTCCCCCTTATCTCCATCCCCCCATCTCCTACCCCCTTCCTTCCCCCCTCTCCTTCCCGTATCTCCATCCATCTCCCTTCCTTCCTCCCGTCCTTCCCCCATCTCCTTCCTTCCCCCTTCCTTCCTTTCCCCTCTCCTCACCCCATCTCCTTCCTTGTCCCTTCCTTCTCCCCCTCCATCCCCCGTCTCCTTCCTTCCCCCTTCCTTCCCATCCACTTCCCCCCGTCTCCTTCCTTCCCCCATTCCTTCCCCAATCTCCTTCCCCCTTCCTTCCCCACTATCTCCTTCTCCCCATCTCCTTCACCCCATCTATTTCCCCCTCTCCTTCCCCCATCTCCTTCCCCCTTCCTTCCCGATCTCCTTCTCTCCTCTCTCCTTCCCCCCTCTCCTTCCCCCATCTCCTTCCCCCCATTTCCTTCTACCTTCCTTCCCCCCATCTACTTACCCCCATCTCCTTCCCCTCTATCTTCTTTCCCCTCCCTTCTCCCAATCTACTTCCCCTATCTCCTTCCCCCTTCCTTCCCCTCCTATCTCCTTCTCCCTTTCTCCTTCCCCCTATCTCCATCCCCCTTCCTTCCCCCATCCCCTCCCTCCCATCTCCTTCCCCCTTCCTTCCCCCCATATCCTTCCCCCGATCTCCTTCTCCCTTCATTCCCCCATCGCCTTCCCCCCATCACCTTCCCCCATTTCCTTCCCCCATCTCCTTCCCCCTTCCTTCCCCCCACATCCTTCCCCCATCTCCTTCCCCCATCTCCTTCCCCCTTCCTTCCCCTCACATCCTTCCCCCATCTCCTTCCCCCATCTCCTTCCCCTCTATCCCCTTCACCCTTTCTTCCCCCGTATCTCCTTCCCCCTTCCTTCGCCCCCATTTCCTTCTCCGCTATCTCCATCCCCCTTCCTTCCCCCTTATCTCCATCCCCCTATCTCCTTCCCCATTCCTTCCCCCGATCTCCTTCCCCCATCTCCTTCCCCATCTCCTTCACCCCTATCTCCATTCACCTTCCACCCCCTCTCCTTACCCCCTCTCTCCTTCCTCCCTCTCCTCCCCACCTCTCCTTCCCCCTATCTCCTTCCCCAATCTACTTCCCCCTCTCCTTCCCCCTTCCTTCCGCACCCTCTCCTTCACCCCATCGCCTTCCCCCTCTCCTTTCCCCCTCTCCTTCCCCCTCCTTCCCCCCTGTCCTTTCCCCTCTTTCCTTCCCCTTTCATTCCCCCGTGATCTCCTTCCACCTTCCGTCCCCCCATCTCCTTCCCCCTATCTCCTTCCCCCATCTCCTTCCCAACTCCTTCCCCCCATATCACCTTCCCCCTATCTCATTCCCCCTTCCTGCCCACCTATATCCCTCCCCCTTCCTTCCCCCTATCCCCTTCAACCCACCTTCCCCCCATCTAATTCCCCCCATCTCCTTCACCCCTATCTCCTTTCACCTTCCTTCCCCCCATCGCCTTCCCCATCTCCTTCTCGCCAACTACTTCCCCCTTAACTCCTTCCCCCATCTCCTTCCACGTTATCTCCATCCCCCGCATCTCCTCTCCCCTTCCTTCCCCTTCTCCTTCCCCCATCTCCTTTCCCGTTCCATCCCCCCTATCTCCTTCCCCCTTCCTTACCCCCTCATCTCCTTCTCCACTATCTCCATCCCCCTTCCTTCCCCCTTATCGCAATCCCCCTATCTCCTACCCCCTTCCTTACCCCCATCTCTTTCCCCCTCTCTTCTTCCCCACTATCTCCTTTTCCCTTCCTTTCCCCTTCATCATCTCCTTCCCCCTTCCTCCCACCTCTCCTTCCCGCCTCGCTCCTTCCCCCCTCTCCTTCCCACTTCTCCTTCCCCCATCTCCTTCCCCCCTCTCCTTCCCCCTATCTCCTTCCCCCATCTACTTCCTCCCCTCTCCCTCCCCCTTCCTTCTACCCCCTCTCCTTCCCCCATCACCTCCCCCTCTCCTTCCCCCCTCCTTCACCCCCTCTCCTTCCCCCCTCTCTCCTTCCCCCTTCCTTCCCCCGCTATCTCCTACCCCCTTCCTTCCCCCATCTCCTTCCCCCATCACCTTTCCCCTATCTCATTTCCCCTTCCTGCCCACCTATATCCTTCCCCCTTCCTTCCCCCCATCCCCTTCAACCCACCTTCCCCCCATCTCCTTCCCCCATCTCCTTCATCCCTATCTCCTTTCACCCTCTTTCCCCATCTCCTTCCCCCTATCTCCTTCCCCATCTCCTTCCCCCTTATCTCCTTCCCCCATCTCCTTCCCCGTTATCTCCATCCCCATCTCCTTCCCCCTTATCTCCTTCCCCATCTCCTTCTCCCATCTACATCCCCCCCTCTACATCCCCTTCCTTCTGCCCCCTCACCTTCCCCATCTCCTTCCCCCATCACCTCCCCCTCTCCTTCCCCCTTCCTTCCACCCCCTCTCCTTCACCCCATCGCCTTCCCCCTCTCCTTCCCCATCATCTCCCCCTCTCCTTCCACCGTCCTTCCCCCATCTTTCCCCCTTTCCCCCCCATCTCCTTCCCCCCTTCCGCCTCTCCTTCCCCCCTCCTTCACCCTCTATCCTTCCCCCTCTCTCCTTCCCCCTCCTTCCCCCGCTATCTCCTTCCCCCTTCCTTGCCCCCATCTCATTCCCCACCTCTCCTTCCCTCCTCCTTTCCCCCCGCTGCTTCCCCCTCTCTCATTCCCCCTTCCTTCCCCGCTATCTCCTTCCCCCTTCCTTTCCCCATTTGCTTCCCCCCTATCACCTTCCACCTATCTCATTTCCCCTTCCTGCCCACCTATATCCTTCCCCCTTCCTTCACCCCATCCCCTTCAACCCACCTTCCCCCGATCTCCTTCCCCATCTCCTTCACCCGTATCTCCTTTCACCTTCCTTCCCCCATCTCCTTCCCCCTGTCTCCTTCCCCCATCTCCTTCCCCCCATCACCTTCCCCCTATCTCATTTCCCCTTCCAGCCCACCTGTATCCTTCCCCCTTCCTTCCCGCCATCCCCTTCAACCCACCTTCCCCTGATCTCCTTCCCCCATCTCCTTCACCCCTATCTCCTTTCACCTTCCTTCCCCCCTATCTCCTTCCCCCATATCTCCTTCCCCCATCTCCTTCCCCGTTATCTCCATCCCCCGCATCTCCTTCCCCCTTCCTTCCCTCCCATCTCCTTCCCCCTTCCTTCCCCCGTATCTCCTTCCCCCTTCCTTTCTCCCTCATCTCCTTCTTCACTATCTCCATTCCCCATCCTTCCCCCTTATCTCCATCCCCCATCTCCTACCCCCTTCCTTCCCCCATCTCCTTCCCCCTCTCTTCTTCCCCACTATCTCCTTTCCCCTTCCTTTCCCCCTTCCCCATCTCCTCCCCCTTCCTCCCCATCTCTCCTTCCCCATCTCCTTTCCCCATCTACTTCCCCCTCTCCTTTCCCCATCTCCTCCCCCCTCTCCTTCCCCCGTCCTTCCCCCATCTCTTTCCCCCTCTCCTTCCCCCCATTTCCTTCCCGCCTCTCCTTGCCCCCTCTCCTTCCCCCCTCCTTCCCCCCCCTTCACTCTCTCTCCTTCCCCTTTCCTTCCCCCCTCTCCTTCCCCCCATCTCCTTCCCAACCTCTCCTTCCCCATATCCTTCCCACCCTCTCCTTCCCCCATCTCCTTCCCCATCTCCTTCCCCCCTCCTTCCCCCTCTCCTTCACCTTCCTTCCCCCGCTATCTCCTTCCCCCTTCCTTCTCCCCATCTCCTCCCCCCCTCTCCTTCCCCCTCCTTCCCCCCTCTGCTTCCCCCTCTCTCCTTCCCCCTTCCTTCCCCCGCTATCTACTTCCCCCTTCCTTCCCCATCTCCTTCCCCCATCACCTACCCCCCATCTCATTTCCCCTTCCTGCCCGCCTATATCCTTCCCCCGCCCTTCCCCTATCCCCTTCAACCCACCTTCCCCCCATCTCCTTCCCCCATCTCCTTCAACCCTATCTCCTTTCACCTTCCTTTCCCCATCTCCTTCCCTTTATCTCCATCTCCCCATCTCCTTCCCCGTTATCTCCATCCCCTTTCTTTCCCCCCTCTCCTTCCCTCCATCTCCTTCCCACCCTCTCCTTCCCCCCATCTCCTTCCCACCTACTTCCCCCATATCACCTTCCCCCCAATCTCATTCCCCCTTCCTGCCCACCTATATGCTTTCCCCTTCCTTCCCCCTCTCTCCTTCCCCTTTCCTTCACCCTCTCCTTCCCCCCATCTCCTTCCCAACCTCTCCTTCCCCCATATCCTTCCCACCCTCTCCTTCCCCCATCTCCTTCCCCCATCTCCTTCCCCCCTCCTTCCCCCCTCTCCTTCACCTTCCTTCCCCCGCTATCTCCTTCCCCTTCCTTCCCCCCATCTCCTTCCCCCCTCTCCTTCCCCCTCCTTCCCCCCTCTGCTTCCCCCTCTCTCCTTCCCCCTTCCTTCCCCGCTATCTCCTTCCCCCTTCCTTCCCCATCTCCTTCCCCCATCACCTACCCCCCCATCTCATTCCCCCTTCCTGCCCACCTATATCCTTCCCGCTTCCTTCCCCCATCCCCATCAACCCACCTTCCCCCCATCTCCTTCCCCCATCTCCTACACCCCTATCTCCTTTCACCTTCCTCCCCCCTCTCCTTCCCCCCCCTCTCCTTCCCCCTCTCGTTCCCTCCTCTCCTTCCCCCATCTCCTTCCCACACTCTCCTTCCCCCCCTCTCCTTCCCCCCTCCTTCCCCCTCTCCTTCCCACTCTCTCCTTCCCCTTTCCTTCCCCCCTCCCCTTCAACCCATCTCCTTCCCAGCCTCTCCTTCCCCCATCTCCTTCCCACCCTCTCCTTCCCCCATCTTCTTCCAACCTTCTTCCCCCATATCACCTTCCCCCTATCTCATTGCCCCTTCCTGCCCACCCAAATCGTTTCCCCTTCCTTCCCCCCATCCCCTTCAACTCATCTTCCTACATCTCCTTCCCCATCTCCTTCAGCCCTATCTCCTTTCACTTTCCTCCCCCCTCTCCTTACCCCCTCTCTCCTTCCTCCCTTACCTTCCAACCTCTCCTTCCCCCTATCTCCTTCCCCAACCAATATCTCCCTCTCCTTCCCCCTTCCTTTCACCCCCTCTCCTTCACCCCATCTCCTTCCCCCTCTCCTTCCCCCATCACCTCCCCATCTCCTTCCTCCGTCCATCCCCCATCTCTTTCCCCCTTTCCCCCCATCTCCTTCCACCCTCTCCTTGCCCCCTATCCTCCCCCTCCTTCCCCCCTCTCCTTCCCCCTCTCTCCTTCCCCATTCCTTCCCCCGCTATCTCCTTCCCCCTTCCTTCCCCCATCACCTTCCCCATATCTCATTTCCACTTCCTGGCCACATATATCCTTCCCCCTTCCTGGCCCCCATCCCCTTCATCCCACCTTCCCCATCTCCTTCCCCCATCTCCTACACCCCTATCTCCTTTCACCTTCCTCCCCCCTCTCCTCCCCCCCTCTCTCTTTCCCCCTCTCGTTCCCACCTCTCCTTCCCCCTATCTCCTTCCCCCATCTCCTTCCCCCATCTCCTTCCCCCTTCCTTCCACCCCCTCTCCTTCCTCCATATCCTTCCCCCCGTCCTTCCCAGATCACCTACCCCCCTCTCCTTCCCCCGTCCTTCCCCATCTCTTTCCCCCTCTCCCCCACCATCTTTTTCCCCCCTCTCCTTCCACCCCTTCCCCCCTCTCCTTCCCCCCCTTCCCCCCTCTCCTTCCCCCCTCTCCTTCCCCCTTCCTTTCCCCGCTATCTACTTCCCCCTTCCTTCCCCCATCTCCTTCCCCTATCTCCTTCGTCCCATCTCCTTCCCACCTCCTTCCCCCATCTCCTTCCCCGTTATCTCCATCCACGGCATCTCCTTCCCTCTTCCTTCCCCCTTCTCCTTCCCCCTTCCTACATCCCCATCCCCTTCCCCCTTTCTTCCCCTGTATCTCCTTCCCCCTTCCTTTCCCCCTCATCTCCTTCTCCACTATCTCCATCCCCCTTCCTTCCCCCTTATCTCCATCCCCCCATCTCCTACCCCCTTCCTTCCCCCCTCTCCTTCCCGTATCTCCATCCATCTCCCTTCCTTCCTCCCGTCCTTCCCCCATCTCCTTCCTTCCCCCTTCCTTCCTTTCCCCTCTCCTCACCCCATCTCCTTCCTTGTCCCTTCCTTCTCCCCCTCCATCCCCCGTCTCCTTCCTTCCCCCTTCCTTCCCATCCACTTCCCCCCGTCTCCTTCCTTCCCCATTCCTTCCCCAATCTCCTTCCCCCTTCCTTCCCCACTATCTCCTTCTCCCCATCTCCTTCACCCCATCTCTTTCCCCCTCTCCTTCCCCCATCTCCTTCCCCCTTCCTTCCCGATCTCCTTCTCTCCTCTCTCCTTCCCCCCTCTCCTTCCCCCATCTCCTTCCCCCCATTTCCTTCTACCTTCCTTCCCCCCATCTACTTACCCCCATCTCCTTCCCCTCTATCTTCTTTCCCCTCCCTTCTCCCAATCTACTTCCCCTATCTCCTTCCCCCTTCCTTCCCCTCCTATCTCCTTCTCCCTTTCTCCTTCCCCCTATCTCCATCCCCCTTCCTTCCCCCATCCCCTCCCTCCCATCTCCTTCCCCCTTCCTTCCCCCCATATCCTTCCCCCGATCTCCTTCTCCCTTCATTCCCCCATCGCCTTCCCCCCATCACCTTCCCCCATTTCCTTCCCCCATCTCCTTCCCCCTTCCTTCCCCCCACATCCTTCCCCCATCTCCTTCCCCCATCTCCTTCCCCCTTCCTTCCCCTCACATCCTTCCCCCATCTCCTTCCTCCATCTCCTTCCCCTCTATCCCCTTCACCCTTTCTTCCCCCGTATCTCCTTCCCCCTTCCTTCGCCCCCATTTCCTTCTCCGCTATCTCCATCCCCCTTCCTTCCCCCTTATCTCCATCCCCCTATCTCCTTCCCCATTCCTTCCCCCGATCTCCTTCCCCCATCTCCTTCCCCATCTCCTTCACCCCTATCTCCATTCACCTTCCACCCCCTCTCCTTACCCCCTCTCTCCTTCCTCCCTCTCCTCCCCACCTCTCCTTCCCCCTATCTCCTTCCCCAATCTACTTCCCCCTCTCCTTCCCCCTTCCTTCCGCACCCTCTCCTTCACCCCATCGCCTTCCCCCTCTCCTTTCCCCCTCTCCTTCCCCCTCCTTCCCCCCTGTCCTTTCCCCTCTTTCCTTCCCCTTTCATTCCCCCGTGATCTCCTTCCACCTTCCGTCCCCCCATCTCCTTCCCCCTATCTCCTTCCCCCATCTCCTTCCCAACTCCTTCCCCCCATATCACCTTCCCCCTATCTCATTCCCCCTTCCTGCCCACCTATATCCCTCCCCCTTCCTTCCCCCTATCCCCTTCAACCCACCTTCCCCCCATCTAATTCCCCCCATCTCCTTCACCCCTATCTCCTTTCACCTTCCTTCCCCCCATCGCCTTCCCCATCTCCTTCTCGCCAACTACTTCCCCCTTATCTCCTTCCCCCATCTCCTTCCACGTTATCTCCATCCCCCGCATCTCCTCCCCCCTTCCTTCCCCTTCTCCTTCCCCCATCTCCTTTCCCGTTCCATCCCCCCTATCTCCTTCCCCCTTCCTTACCCCCTCATCTCCTTCTCCACTATCTCCATCCCCCTTCCTTCCCCCTTATCTCAATCCCCCTATCTCCTACCCCCTTCCTTACCCCCATCTCTTTCCCCCTCTCTTCTTCCCCACTATCTCCTTTTCCCTTCCTTTCCCCTTCATCATCTCCTTCCCCCTTCCTCCCACCTCTCCTTCCCGCCTCGCTCCTTCCCCCCTCTCCTTCCCACTTCTCCTTCCCCCATCTCCTTCCCCCCTCTCCTTCCCCCTATCTCCTTCCCCCATCTACTTCCTCCCCTCTCCCTCCCCCTTCCTTCTACCCCCTCTCCTTCCCCCATCACCTCCCCCTCTCCTTCCCCCCTCCTTCACCCCCTCTCCTTCCCCCTCTCTCCTTCCCCCTTCCTTCCCCCGCTATCTCCTACCCCCTTCCTTCCCCCATCTCCTTCCCCCATCACCTTTCCCCTATCTCATTTCCCCTTCCTGCCCACCTATATCCTTCCCCCTTCCTTCCCCCCATCCCCTTCAACCCACCTTTCCCCCATCTCCTTCCCCCATCTCCTTCATCCCTATCTCCTTTCACCCTCTTTCCCCATCTCCTTCCCCCTATCTCCTTCCCCATCTCCTTCCCCCTTATCTCCTTCCCCCATCTCCTTCCCCGTTATCTCCATCCCCATCTCCTTCCCCCTTATCTCCTTCCCCATCTCCTTCTCCCATCTACATCCCCCCCTCTACATCCCCTTCCTTCTGCCCCCTCACCTTCCCCATCTCCTTCCCCCATCACCTCCCCCTCTCCTTCCCCCTTCCTTCCACCCCCTCTCCTTCACCCCATCGCCTTCCCCCTCTCCTTCCCCATCATCTCCCCCTCTCCTTCCACCGTCCTTCCCCCATCTTTCCCCCTCTCCCCCCCATCTCCTTCCCCCCTTCCGCCTCTCCTTCCCCCCTCCTTCACCCTCTATCCTTCCCCCTCTCTCCTTCCCCCTCCTTCGCCCGCTATCTCCTTCCCCCTTCCTTGCCCCCATCTCATTCCCCACCTCTCCTTCCCTCCTCCTTTCCCCCCGCTGCTTCCCCCTCTCTCATTCCCCCTTCCTTCCCCGCTATCTCCTCCCCCCTTCCTTTCCCCATTTGCTTCCCCCCTATCACCTTCCACCTATCTCATTTCCCCTTCCTGCCCACCTATATCCTTCCCCCTTCCTTCACCCCATCCCCTTCAACCCACCTTCCCCCGATCTCCTTCCCCATCTCCTTCACCCGTATCTCCTTTCACCTTCCTTCCCCCATCTCCTTCCCCCTGTCTCCTTCCCCCATCTCCTTCCCCCCATCACCTTCCCCCTATCTCATTTCCCCTTCCAGCCCACCTGTATCCTTCCCCCTTCCTTCCCGCCATCCCCTTCAACCCACCTTCCCCTGATCTCCTTCCCCCATCTCCTTCACCCCTATCTCCTTTCACCTTCCTTCCCCCCTATCTCCTTCCCCCATATCTCCTTCCCCCATCTCCTTCCCCGTTATCTCCATCCCCCGCATCTCCTTCCCCCTTCCTTCCCTCCCATCTCCTTCCCCCTTCCTTCCCCCGTATCTCCTTCCCCCTTCCTTTCTCCCTCATCTCCTTCTTCACTATCTCCATTCCCCATCCTTCCCCCTTATCTCCATCCCCCATCTCCTACCCCCTTCCTTCCCCCATCTCCTTCCCCCTCTCTTCTTCCCCACTATCTCCTTTCCCCTTCCTTTCCCCCTTCCCCATCTCCTCCCCCTTCCTCCCCATCTCTCCTTCCCCCATCTCCTTTCCCCATCTACTTCCCCCTCTCCTTTCCCCATCTCCTCCCCCCTCTCCTTCCCCCGTCCTTCCCCCATCTCTTTCCCCCTCTCCTTCCCCCCATTTCCTTCCCGCCTCTCCTTGCCCCCTCTCCTTCCCCCCTCCTTCCCCCCCCCTTCACTCTCTCTCCTTCCCCTTTCCTTCCCCCCTCTCCTTCCCCCCATCTCCTTCCCAACCTCTCCTTCCCCATATCCTTCCCACCCTCTCCTTCCCCCATCTCCTTCCCCATCTCCTTCCCCCCTCCTTCCCCCTCTCCTTCACCTTCCTTCCCCCGCTATCTCCTTCCCCCTTCCTTCTCCCCATCTCCTTCCCCCCTCTCCTTCCCCCTCCTTCCCCCCTCTGCTTCCCCCTCTCTCCTTCCCCCTTCCTTCCCCCGCTATCTACTTCCCCCTTCCTTCCCCATCTCCTTCCCCCATCACCTACCCCCCATCTCATTTCCCCTTCCTGCCCGCCTATATCCTTCCCCCGCCCTTCCCCTATCCCCTTCAACCCACCTTCCCCCCATCTCCTTCCCCCATCTCCTTCAACCCTATCTCCTTTCACCTTCCTTTCCCCATCTCCTTCCCTTTATCTCCATCTCCCCATCTCCTTCCCCGTTATCTCCATCCCCTTTCTTTCCCCCCTCTCCTTCCCTCCATCTCCTTCCCACCCTCTCCTTCCCTCCATCTCCTTCCCACCTACTTCCCCCATATCACCTTCCCCCCAATCTCATTCCCCCTTCCTGCCCACCTATATCCTTTCCCCTTCCTTCCCCCTCTCTCCTTCCCCTTTCCTTCCCCCTCTCCTTCCCCCCATCTCCTTCCCAACCTCTCCTTCCCCCATATCCTTCCCACCCTCTCCTTCCCCCATCTCCTTCCCCCATCTCCTTCCCCCCTCCTTCCCCCCTCTCCTTCACCTTCCTTCCCCCGCTATCTCCTTCCCCCTTCCTTCCCCCCATCTCCTTCCCCCCTCTCCTTCCCCCTCCTTCCCCCCTCTGCTTCCCCCTCTCTCCTTCCCCCTTCCTTCCCCGCTATCTCCTTCCCCCTTCCTTCCCCATCTCCTTCCCCCATCACCTACCCCCCCATCTCATTTCCCCTTCCTGCCCGCCTATATCCTTCCCCCACCCTTCCCCTATCCCCTTCAACCCAGCTTCCCCCCATCTCCTTCCCCGATCTCCTTCAACCCTATCTCCTTTCACCTTCCTTTCCCCCATCTCCTTCCCCGTTATCTCCATCCCCTTTCTTTCCCCCCTCTCCTTCCCTCCATCTCCTTCCCACCCTCTCCTTCCCCCCATCTCCTTCCCACTTACTTCCCCCATATCACCTTCCCCCCAATCTCATTCCCCCTTCCTGCCCACCTATATCCTTCCCCCATCCCCATCAACCCACCTTCCCCCCATCTCCTTCCCCCATCTCCTACACCCCTATCTCTTTTCACCTTCCTCCCCCCCTCCTTCCCCCCCTCTCTCCTTCCCCCTCTCGTTCCCTCCTCTCCTTCCCCCATCTCCTTCCCACACTCTCCTTCCCCCCTCTCCTTCCCCCCTCCTTCCCCCTCTCCTTCCCACTCTCTCCTTCCCCTTTCCTTCCCCCCCTCCCCTTCCACCCATCTCCTTCCCAGCCTCTCCTTCCCCCTTCCTTCCCACCCTCTCCTTCCCCCATCTTCTTCCCACCTCCTTCCCCCATATCACCTTCCCCATATCTCATTTCCCCTTCCTGCCCACCTATATCCTTCCCCCTTCCTGCCCCCCCATCCCCTTCAACCCACCTTCCCCCCATCTCCTTCCCCCATCTCCTACACCCCTATCTACTTTCACCTTCCTCCCCCCTCTCCTTCCCCCCTCTCTCCTTCCCCCTCTCGTTCCCACCTCTCCTTCCCCCATCTCCTTCCCCCATCCCCTTCCCCCTTCCTTCCACCCCCTCTCCTTCCCCCATATCCTTCCCCCTGTCCTTCCCAGATCACCTACCCCCCTCTCCTTCCCCCGTCCTTCCCCCATCTCTTTCCCCCTCTCCCCACCATCTTTTTCCCCCCTCTCCTTCCCCCCATTCCCCCCTCTCCTTCCCCCTTCCTTTCCCCGCTATCTCCTTCCCCCTTCCTTCCCCCATCTCCTTCCCCATCTCCTTCCTCCCATCTCCTTCCCACCTCCTTCCCCCATCTCCTTCACCCCTATCTCCCGTCACCTTCCTTCCCCCCCCATCTCCTTCCCCCATCTCCTTCCCCCATCTCCTTCCCCGTTATCTCCATCCACGGAATCTCCTTCCCTCTTCCTTCCCCCTTCTCCTTCCCCCATCTCCTTCCCCCTTCCTACATCCCCATCCCCTTCCCCCTTTCTTCCCCTGTATCTCCTTCCCCCTTCCTTTCCCCCTCATCTCCTTCTCCACTATCTCCATCCCCCTTCCTTCCCCCTTATCTCCATCCCCCCATCTCCTACCCCCTTCCTTCCCCCATCTCCTTCCCCCTCTCTTCTTCCCCACTATCTCCTTCCACCTTCCTTTCCCCCGTCTCCCATCTCCTTCCCCCTTCCTCCCCACCTCTCCTTCCCCCATCTCCTTTCCCCCATCTCCTTCCCCCTCTCATTCCCCCATCTCCTCCCCCCCTTCCCCGTCCTTCCCCCCATCTCTTTCCCCCTCTCCTTCCCCCATCTCCTTCCCCCTTCCTTCCCGATCTCCTTCTCTCCTCTCTCCTTCCCCCCTCTCCTTCCCCCATCTCCACCCCATTTCCTTCTGCCTTCCTTCCCCCATCTACTTACCCCCATCTCCTTCCCCTCTATCTTCTTTCCCCTCCCTTCTCCCAATCCCCATCTCCTCCCCCCTCCTTCCCCGTCCTTCCCCCCATCTCTTTCCCCCTCTCCTTCCCCCATTTCCTTTCCCTCTCTCCTTCCCCCCTCTCCTTCCCCAATCCTTCCCCCTCTCTCCTTCCCCCTCTCCTTCCCCCATCTTCCCACCCTCTCCTGCCCCCATCTCCTTTCCCCCTCTCCTACCCCCTTCCTTCCCCCTCTCCTTCCCCTATCTCCTTCCATCCCCCTTCCTTCCTCCCGTCCTTCCCCCATCTCCTTCCTTCCCCCTTCCTTCCTTTCCCCTCTCCTCACCCCATCTCCTTCCTTGTCCCTTCCTTCTCCCGCTCCATCCCCCGTCTCCTTCCTTCCCCCTTCCTTCCCATCCACTTTCCCCCCGTTTCCTTCCTTCCCCCATTCCTTCCCCAATCTCCTTCCCCCTTCCTTCCCCACTATCTCCTTCTCCCCATCTCCTTCACCCCATCTCTTTCCCCCTCTCCTTCACCCCATCTCTTTCCCCCTCTCCTTCCCCCATCTCCTTCCCCCTTCCTTCCCGATCTCCTTCTCTCCTCTCTCCTTCCCCCCTCTCCTTCCCCCATCTCCTTCCCCCCATTTCCTTCTACCTTCCTTCCCCCCATCTACGTACCCCCATCTCCTTCCCCTCTATCTTCTTTCCCCTCCCTTCTCCCAATCTACTTCCCCCATCTGCTTCCCCCTTCCTACATCCCCATCCCCTTCCCCCTTTTTTCCCCTGTATCTCCTTCCCCCTTCCTTTCCCCCTCATCTCCTTCTCCACTATCTCCATCCCCCTTCCTTCCACCTTATTTCCATCCCCCCATCTCCTACCCCCTTCCTTCCCCCATCTCCTTCCCCCTCTCTTCTTCCCCACTATCTCCTTCCACCTTCCTTTCCCCCGTCTCCCATCTCCTTCCCCCTTCCTCCCCACCTCTCCTTCCCCCCTCCTTCCCCCTTCCTTCCACCCCCATCTCCTTTCCCCCATCTCCTTCCCGATCTCCTTCTCTCCTCTCTCCTTCCCCCCTCTCCTTCCCCCATCTCCTTCCCCCCATTTCCTTCTACCTTCCTTCCCCCCCATCTACTTACCCCCATCTCCTTCCCCTCTATCTTCTTTCCCCTCCCTTCTCCCAATCTACTTCCCCCATCTCCTTCCCCCTTCCTACATCCCCATCCCCTTCCCCCTTTCTTCCCCTGTATCTCCTTCCCCCTTCCTTTCCCCCTCATCTCCTTCTCCACTATCTCCATCCCCCTTCCTTCCCCCTTCCTTCCCCCTTATCTCCATCCCCCCATCTCCTACCCCCTTCCTTCCCCCATCTCCTTCCCCCTCTCTTCTTCCCCACTATCTCCTTCCACCTTCCTTTCCCCCGTCTCCCATCTCCTTCCCCCTTCCTCCCCACCTCTCCTTCCCCCCTCCTTCCCCCTTCCTTCCACCCCCATCTCCTTCCCCCATTTCCTTTCCCTCTCTCCTTCCCCCCTCTCCTTCCCCCTCTCCTTCCCCCCTCCTTCCCCCTCTCTCCTTCCCCCTCTCCTTTTGAGTGGGAGCAGCAGCCGAGGAAAAACGAACCCGGGAGACTACAGCTAAGGTAAGACAGTTTGTTTCAAAATTACTTACCTGTAGCGGGCAGCGGAAGTGAGGTTGGAGCGCATAGCTGGGCGGGAAGGCAAGTGATTAGTATTTGAGTGGGTGTGTTCTAGACCCCAGGTCCTACTTCCGTAGGGCCTCCTCTAACCTAACTTTAAAGTCCACAGGTTATTGACTCAGTGTTCTTGTTTTTGGAGACAGTGTACAGTCATGGCAGCGCAGGCGGTGGAATGTTCCTCCTGCAGGATGTTTGAGGTAGGGGTGACCACCGATACTCCTGCCGACTTCGTGTGCAGGAAATGCAGTCAGATCCTGATCCTCACCGAACGAGTTAGGGAACTGGAACTGGAGCTGGATGAGCTGAGGATTATTCGAGAGGCTGAGAGGGTGATCGATAGAAGCTACAGGGACATAGTTATGCCAGAGAACAGAGGTAGCTGGGTAACAGTTAGAGGTGGGAAGGGGAAGAAACAGGCAGTGCAGGGTTCCCCTGTGGTCGTTCCCCTAAAAAATAAGTATGCAGCTTTGGAAACTGTTGGGGGGGACAGACTTGCAGGTGTAAGCTGCAGTGAAGGGGTCTGTGGCTCTGAGATTCAGAAGGGAAAGGGGGAGAAGAGGAGAGCGCTAGTTATAGGGGACTCTCTAGTTAGAGGGACGGACAGGCGGTTCTGTGGACATGGGCGAGACTCTCGGATGGTTTGTTGCCTCCCGGGTGCTAGGGTCCGAGACGTCTCGGACCGTGTCTTCAGAATCCTTAAGGGGGAGGGTGTGCAGCCAGAAGTCGTGGTACACATTGGCACCAACGACATAGGTAGGAAGAGGGGTGGGGAGGTCATTCAAGAGCTCAAGGAGTTAGGCTGGAAGCTAAAAGCTAGGACAGACAGAGTCGTCATCTCTGGGTTGTTGCCAGTGCCACGTGACAGAGAGGCAAAGAATAGGGAGAGAGTGCAGTTGAACACGTGGCTGCAAGGATGGTGTAGTAGGGAGGGCTTCAGATATTTGGACAATTGGACTGCATTCTGGGGAAGGTGGGACCTGTATAAACAGGACGGGTTGCACCTGAACCAGAAGGGCACCAATATCCTGGGGGGTAGGTTTGCTAGCACTCTTCGGGGGGGTTTAAACTAATTTGGCAGGGGGATGGGATCCGGACTTGTAGTCCAGCAAGTAAGCTAGCTGTGTGTCAGGATGTCCAAGACTGTAGGGAGGCTGTGGAGAAGGTAGCACTGACAGGGACTACTTGCGGACACAGAGATGGGCTCAAGTGTGTATACTTCAATGCAAGGAGTATCAGAAATAAGGTGGGTGAACTTAAGGCGTGGATCGGTACCTGGGACTACGATGTTGTGGCCATCACGGAAACATGGATAGATGAGGGACAGGAATGGCTGTTGGAGGTTCCTGGTTACAGATGTTTCAGTAAGATTAGGGAGGGTGGTAAAAAAGGAGGGGGGGTGGCATTGCTAATTAGAAATGGTATAACGGCTGCAGAAAGGAAGTTTGAGGGGGATCTGCCTCTGGAGGTAGTATGGGCTGAAGTCAGAAATAGGAAAGGTGCAGTCACCTTGTTGGGTGTTTATTATAGGCCCCCCAATAGCAGCAGAGATGTGGGGAAACAGATTTTGGAAAGGTGCAGAAGCCACAGGGTCGTAGTCATGGGCGACTTCAACTTCCCAAATATTGATTGGAAGCTCTTTAGATCAAGTAGATTGGATGGGGCGGTGTTTGTGCAGTGTGTCCAGGAAGCTTTTCTAACGCAGTATGTAGATTGTCCAACCAGAGGGGAGGCCATATTGGATTTGGTACTCGGTAATGAACCGGGACAAGTGGTGGGCTTGTTAGTGGGTGAACATTTTGGTGATGGCGACCACAATTCTGTGACTTTCACCTTGGTTATGGAGAGAGATAGGTGCGCACAACAAGGAAGTTTTTACAATTGGGGGAAGGGAAATTACGATGCTGTAAGACAGGATTTGAGGAGCATACGTTGGGAGCATAGGCTGTCAGGGAAGGATGTGGTGGAAATGTGGTACTTTTTCAAGGAGCAGATACGACATGTCCTTGATATGTATGTACCTATCAGGCAGGAAAGAAATGGTCGTGTGAGGGAGCCTTGGTTGACGAGGGAGGTTGAATGTCTAGTAAAGAGGAAGAAGGAGGCTTACATAAGGTTGAGGAAACAAGGTTCAGACAGAGCAGTGGAGGGATACAGGATAGCCATAAGGGACCTGAAGAAAGGGATTAGGAGAGCTAAGAGAGGGCATGAAAAATCCCTGGCGGATAGGATCAAGGATAACCCCAAGGCATTCTATGCGTATGTGAGAAACCTGAGAATGACGAGAACGAGGGTAGGTCCGATCAAGGACAGTGGTGGGAGACTGTGTATTGAGTCGGAAGAGATAGGAGAGGTCTTGAACAAGTACTTCTCTTCAGTATTTACGAACGAGAGGGACCGTATTGTTGAAGAGGAGAGTGTGAAACGGACTGATAAGCTAGAAGAGATACCTGTTGGGAAGGAAGATGTGTTGGACATTTTGAACAACTTGAGGATAGACAAGTCCCCCGGGCCTGACGGGATATATCCTAGGATTATGTGGGAAGCAAGAGAGGAAATTGCAGTACCGTTGGCAATGATCTTCTCGTCTTCACTGGCAACTGGGGTGGTACCAGGGGACTGGAGAGTAGCGAATGTTGTGCCCTGTTCAAAAAAGGGAATAGGGATAACCCCGGGAATTACAGGCCAGTTAGTCTTACTTCTGTGGAAGGTAAAGTAATGGAAAGGGTACTGAGGGATAGGATTTACGAGTATCTGGAAAGACACTGCTTGATTAGGGACTGCCAGCACGGATTTGTGAAGGGTAGGTCTTGCCTTACAAGTCTTATTGAATTCTTCGAGGAGGTGACCAAGCATGTGGATGAGGGTAGAGCAGTGGATGTAGTGTACATGGATTTTAGTAAGGCATTTGATAAGGTTCCCCATGGTAGGCTTATGCGGAAAGTCAGGAGGCATGGGATAGAGGGAAATTTGGCCAATTGGATAGAAAACTGGCTAACCGGTCGAAGTCAGAGAGTGGTGGTAGATGGTAAATATTCAGCATGGAGTCCAGTTACAAGTGGAGTTCCGCAGGGATCAGTTCTGGGTCCTCTGCTGTTTGTAATTTTTATTAATGACTTAGAGGAGGGAGTCGAAGGGTGGGTCAGTAAATTTGCAGATGATACAAAGATAGGTGGAGTTGTGGACAGTGAGGAGGGCTGTTGTCGGCTGCAGAGGGACTTAGATATGATGCAGAGCTGGGCTGAGGAGTGGCAGATGGAGTTCAACCCTGCCAAGTGTGAGGTTGTCCATTTTGGAAGAACAAATAAGAATGTGGAATACAGGGTTAATGGTAGGGTTCTTAATAAGTTGGAGGAGCAGAGGGATCTTGGGGTCTATGTACATAGATCTTTGAAGGTTGCCACTCAGGTGGATAGAGTTTGTAAGAAGGCCTATGGAGTATTATCGTTCATTAGCAGAGGTATTGAATTCAAGAGTCGTGAGGTGATGTTGCAGCTGTACAGGACTTTGGTTAGGCCACATTTGGAGTACTGTGTGCAGTTCTGGTCGCCTCACTTTAAGGAAAGATGTGGAAGCTTTGGAGAGGGTGCAGAGAAGATTTACCAGGATGTTGCCTGGAATGGAGAGTAGGTCATACGAGGATAGGTTGAGAGTTCTCGGCCTTTTCTCGTTGGAACGGCGAAGGATGAGGGGTGACTTGATCGAGGTTTACAAGATGATCAGAGGAATAGATAGAGTAGACAGTCAGAAACTTTTTCCCCGGGTACAACAGAGTGTTACAAGGGGACATAAATTTAAGGTAAAGGTGGAAGGTATAGGGGAGATGTCAGGGGTGGGTTCTTTACCCAGAGAGTGGTGGGGGCATGGAATGCGCTGCCCGAGGGAGTGGTTGAGTCAGATTCATTGGCGACCTTTAAGCGGCATTTGGATAGGTACATGGATGGGTGCTTAATCTAGGATAGACTTTCGGCACAACATCGTGGGCCGAAGGGCCTGTTCTGGGCTGTTTTGTTCTATGTTCTATGTTCCCCCATCTTCCCACCCTCTCCTGCCCCCATCTCCTTTCCCCCTCTCCTACCCCCTTCCTTCCCCCTCTCCTTCCCGTATCTCCATCCATCCCCCTTCCTTCCTCCCGTCCTTCCCCCATCTCCTTCCTTCCCCCTTCCTTCCTTTCCCCTCTCCTCACCCCATCTCCTTCCTTGTCCCTTCCTTCTCCCCCTCCATCCCCCGTCTCCTTCCTTCCCCCTTCCTTCCCATCCACTTTCCCCCGTCTCCTTCCTTCCCCCATTCCTTCCCCAATCTCCTTCCCCCTTCCTTCCCCACTATCTCCTTCTCCCCATCTCCTTCACCCCATCTCTTTCCCCCTCTCCTTCCCCCATCTCCTTCCCCCTTCCTTCCCGATCTCCTTCTCTCCTCTCTCCTTCCCCCCTCTCCTTCCCCCATCTCCTTCCCCCCATTTCCTTCTACCTTCCTTCCCCCCATCTACTTACCCCCATCTCCTTCCCCTCTATCTTCTTTCCCCTCCCTTCTCCCAATCTACTTCCCCTATCTCCTTCCCCCTTCCTTCCCCTCCTATCTCCTTCTCCCTTTCTCCTTCCCCCTATCTCCATCCCCCTTCCTTCCCCCATCTCCTCCCTCCCATCTCCTTCCCCCTTCCTTCCCCCCATATCCTTGCCCCGATCTCCTTCTCCCTTCATTCCCCCATCGCTTTCCCCCCATCACCTTCCCCCATCTCCTTCCCCCATCTCCTTCCCCGTTCCTTCCCCCCACATCTTTCCCCCATCTCCTTCCCCCATCTCCTTCCCCCTTCCTTCCCCTCACATCCTTCCCCCATCTCCTTCCCCCATCTCCTTCCCCTCTATCCCCTTCCCCCTTTCTTCCCCCAAATCTCCTTCCCCCTTCCTTCGCCCCCAATTCCTTCTCCGCTATCTCCATCCCCCTTCCTTCCCCCTTATCTCCATCCCCCTATCTCCTTCCCCATTCCTTCCCCCGATCTCCTTCCCCCATCTCCTTCCCCATCTCCTTCACCCCTATCTCCATTCACCTTCCACCCCCTCTCCTTACCCCCTCTCTCCTTCCTCCCTCTCCTCCCCACCTCTCCTTCCCCCTATCTCCTTCCCCAATCTACTTCCCCCTCTCCTTCCCCCTTCCTTCCACACCCTCTCCTTCACCCCATCGCCTTCCCCCTCTCCTTTCCCCCTCTCCTTCCCCCTCCTTCCCCCCTGTCCTTTCCCCTCTTTCCTTCCCCTTTCATTCCCCCGTGTTCTCCTTCCACCTTCCGTCCCCCCATCTCCTTCCCCCATCTCCTTCCCCCATCTCCTTCCCAACTCCTTCCCCCCATATCACCTTCCCCCTATCTCATTCCCCCTTCCTGCCCACATATATCCCTCCCCCTTCCTTCCCCCTATCCCCTTCAACCCACCTTCCCCCCATCTAATTCCCCCCCATCTCCTTCACCCCTATCTCCTTTCACCTTCCTTCCCCCCATCGCCTTCCTCATCTCCTTCTCCCCAACTACTTCCCCCTTATCTCCTTCCCCCATCTCCTTCCACGTTATCTCCATCCCCCGCATCTCCTCCCCCCTTCCTTCCCCTTCTCCTTCCCCCATCTCCTTTCCCGTTCCTTCCCCCGTATCTCCTTCCCCCTTCCTTACCCCCTCATCTCCTTCTCCACTATCTCCATCCCCCTTCCTTCCCCCTTATCTCAATCCCCCTATCTCCTACCCCCATCCTTACCCCCATCTCTTTCCCCCTCTCTTCTTCCCCACTATCTCCTTTTCCCTTCCTTTCCCCTTCATCATCTCCTTCCCCCTTCCTCCCACCTCTCCTTCCCGCCTCGCTCCTTCCCCCCTCTCCTTCCCCCCTCTCCTTCCCCCTATCTCCTTCCCCCATCTACTTCCTCCCCTCTCCCTCCCCCTTCCTTCTACCCCCTCTCCTTCCCCCATCACCCTCCCCCTCTCCTTCCCCCCTCCTTCACCCCCTCTCCTTCCCCCTCTCTCCTTCCCCCTTCCTTCCCCCGCTATCTCCTTCCCCCTTCCTTCCCCCATCTCCTTCCCCCATCACCTTTCCCCTATCTCATTTCCCCTTCCTGCCCACCTATATCCTTCCCCCTTCCTTCCCCCCATCCCCTTCAAGCCACCTTTCCCCCATCTCCTTCCCCCATCTCCTTCATCCCTATCTCCTTTCACCCTCTTTCCCCATCTCCTTCCCCCTATCTCCTTCCCCATCTCCTTCACCCTTATCTCCTTCCCCCATCTCCTTCCCCATTATCTCCATCCCCATCTCCTTCCCCCTTATCTCCTTCCCCATCTACTTCCCCCCCTCTCCTTCCCCTTCCTTCTGCCCCCTCACCTTCCCCATCTCCTTCCCCCATCACCTCCCCCTCTCCTTCCCCCTTCATTCCACCCCCTCTCCTTCACCCCATCGCCTTCCCCATCTCCTTCCCCATCACCTCCCCCTCTCCTTCCCCCTTCCTTCCACCCCCTCTCCTTCACCCCATCGCCTTCCCCCTCTCCTTCCCCCATCATCTCCCCATCTCCTTCCCCCCCCTTCCCCCCTCTCCTTCCCCCCTCCTTCACCCTCTATCCTTCCCCACTTCTCCTTCCCTCCTCCTTTCCCCCCGCTGCTTCCCCCTCTCTCATTCCCCCTTCCTTCCCCGCTATCTCCTTCCCCCTTCCTTCCCCCATTTGCTTCCCTCCTATCACCTTCCACCTATCTCATTTCCCCTTCCTGCCCACCTATATCCTTCCCCCTTCCTTCACCCCATCCCCTTCAACCCACCTTCCCCCGATCTCCTTCCCCATCTCCTTCACCCGTATCTCCTTTCACCTTCCTTCCCCCATCTCCTTCCCCCTATCTCCTTCCCCCATCTCCTTCCCCCATCACCTTCCCCCTATCTCATTTCCCCTTCCAGCCCACCTGTATCCTTCCCCCTTCCTTCCCGCCATCCCCTTCAACCCACCTTCCCCTGATCTCCTTCCCCCATCTCCTTCACCCCTATCTCCTTTCACCTTCCTTTCCCCCTATCTCCTTCCCCCATATCTCCTTCCCCCATCTCCTTCCCCGTTATCTCCATCCCCCGCATCTCCTTCCCCCTTCCTTCCCTCCCATCTCCTTCCCCCTTCCTTCCCCCGTATCTACTTCCCCCTTCCTTTCTCCCTCATCTCCTTCTCCACTATCTCCATTCCCCTTCCTTCCCCCTTATCTCCATCCCCCCATCTCCTACCCCCTTCCTTCCCCCATCTCCTTCCCCCTCTCTTCTTCCCCACTATCTCCTTTCCCCTTCCTTTCCCCCTTCCCCATCTCCTCCCCCTTCCTCCCCATCTCTCCTTCCCCCATCTCCTTTCCCCATCTACTTCCCCCTCTTCTTTCCCCATCTGCTCCCCCTCTCCTTCCCCCGTCCTTCCCCCATCTCTTTCCCCCTCTCCTTCCCCCCATTTCCTTCCTGCCTCTCCTTGCCCCCTCTCCTTCCCCCCTCCTTCCCCCCTCCTTCCCCCTCTCTCCTTCCCCTTTCCTTCCCCCCTCTCCTTCCCCCCATCTCCTTCCCAACCTCTCCTTCCCACCCTCTCCTTCCCCCATCTCCTTCCCCATCTCCTTCCCCCCTCCTTCCCCCTCTCCTTCACCTTCCTTCCCCCGCTATCTCCTTCCCCCTTCCTTCTCCCCATCTCCTTCCCCCCTCTCCTTCCCCCTCCTTCCCCCCTCTGCTTCCCCCTCTCTCCTTCCCCCTTCCTTCCCCCGCTATCTACTTCCCCCTTCCTTCCCCATCTCCTTCCCCCCATTTCCTACCCCCCATCTCATTTCCCCTTCCTGCCCGCCTATATCCTTCCCCCGCCCTTCACCTATCCCCTTCAACCCACCTTCCCCCCATCTCCTTCAACCCTATCTCCTTTCACCTTCCTTTCCCCATCTCCTTCCCTTTATCTCCATCTCCCCATCTCCTTCCCCGTTATCTCCATCCCCTTTCTTTCCCCCCTCTCCTTCCCTCCATCTCCTTCCCACCCTCTCCTTCCCCCCATCTCCTTCCCACCTACTTCCCCCATATCACCTTCCCCCCAATCTCATTCCCCCTTCCTGCCCACCTATATCCTTCCCCTTCCTTCCCCCCTCCTTCCCCCCTCCTTCCCCCTCTCTCCTTCCCCTTTCCTTCCCCCCTCTACTTCCCCCCATCTCCTTCCCAACCTCTCCTTCCCCCATATCCTTCCCACCCTCTCCTTCACCCATCTCCTTCCCCCCTCCTTCCCCCCTCTCCTTCACCTTCCTTCCCCCGCTATCTCCTTCCCCCTTCCTTCCCCCATCTCCTTCCCCCCTCTCCTTCCCCCCTCTCCTTCCCCCATCTCCTTCCCCCCTCTCCTTCCCCCTCCTTCCCCCCTCTGCTTCCCCCTCTCTCCTTCCCCCTTCCTTCCCCCGCTATCTCCTTCCCCCTTCCTTCCCATCTCCTTCCCCCCATCACCTACCCCCCCATCTCATTTCCCCTTCCTGCCCGCCTATATCCTTCCCCCGCCCTTCCCCTATCCCCTTCAACCCACCTTCCCCCCATCTCCTTCCCCCATCTCCTTCAACCCTATCTCCTTTCACCTTCCTTTCCCCATCTCCTTCCCCGTTATCTCCATCCCCTTTCTTTCCCCCATCTCCTTCCCTCCATCTCCTTCCCACCCTCTCCTTCCCCCCATCTCCTTCCCACCTACTTCCCCCATATCACCTTCCCCCCAATCTCATTCCCCCTTCCTGCCCACCTATATCCTTCCCCCTTCCTTCCCCCATCCCCATCAACCCACCTTCCCCCATCTCCTTCCCCCTTCCTTTCCCCTCTCCTTCCTTCCCCCTCCTTCCCCTTCTCCTTCCCCATCTCCTGCCTTCCCCCTCACCTTCCCCCATCTACTTCCTTGCCCCTTCCTTCCACCCTCTCCTTCCTCCATCTCCTTTCTTCCCCCTTCCTCCCCACCTCTCCTTCCTTCCCCCTCCTTCCTTTCCCCAATCCTTCCCCATTTCCTTCCTCCACCCCCACTCTTTCAGCTCCCCTCCTTCCTTCTTCCCCTCTCCTTCCTTCTGCCCCCCTCTCCTTCCCTACCTCCTTCCTTCCCCCCAATCCTACCCCCCTCTCTTCCCCCCTCTCCTTCGCCCCATCTCCTGCCATCCCCCTCTCCTTCTTTCCCTATCTCCTTCCTTCCCCATCTCCTTCCTTCCCCCATCTCCTTCCCCTTCCTTCCCCCACTCCTACCCCCTCTCGTCCCCCCCTCTCCTTCCCCATCTCCTTCCTTCCAACCACTCTCCTTCCCCCTCCTTCCCCCCAATCTCCTTCCTTCGCCTTTTCTTCGCCCCTCCCTCAATCTCCTTCCTTCCCTCTTCCTTCCCCCTTTTCTTCCCCTTCTTTCCCCCCTCTCCTTCCTTCCCATTCCTTCCCCCTTCCTTTCCCCCTCTCCTTCCCCATCTCCTTTCTTCCCCCCTCCTACCCCTTCCTTCCCCCTCTCATTCCCCCCTCCTTCATTCCCCTCTCCCTCCTTCCTTCCCCCATCCTTCCCCCTCTCTCCTTCACCCCTCCTTCCCTTACATCTCCTTCCATCCCCCTCCTTACCCCCCCTTCCTCATCTCCTGCCTTCACCCATCTCTCCTTCCCCCATCTCCTTCCTTCCCCCCATCTCCTTCCTCCCCGCCTCCTTCAACCCCTCTCCTTCCTTCCCCCCTCCTTCCCTCCCAACCTCTTGTTCCTCCCCCCCTTCCTTCCGCCCCTTCCTTCCTTCCTCCGTCCTTCCCCCCCTCCTTACCCCCATCTCCTTCATTCCCCCTCTCTCCTTCCACCTCTCCTCCTTGCCCCCTTCACCCCTCTCTTCCCCCTCTCCTTCCCCCATCTCCTTTCTTCTGCCCACTCTCCTTCTCCCTCTCTCCTTCCCCCATCTCATTCTTTCCTCTCATCTCCTTCCCCCCTTCTTCCCCCCTCTCTTTCCCCCATCTCCTTCCTTCCCCCCATCTCCTTCCTTCCCCCCATCGCCTTCCTTCCCCCATCTCCTTCCTTCCCACTTACTTCACCCCCTCTCCTTCCTTCACCCCCTCCTTCCCTCCCACCCTCTCCTTCTTCCCCCTTTCTTCCTTCCGCCCACTCCTTCCTTCCCCCATCCAACCCCCCCTCCTTAACCCCATCTCCTTCATTCCCCCTCTCTCCTTCCCCCTTCTCCTTCCCCCTCTCCTTCGTTCCCCCCTTCACCCCTCTCCTTCCCCCATCTCCTTCCTTCCGCCCCTTCTCCTTCTCCCGCTCTCCTTCCCCATCTCATTCTTTCCTCTCCTCTCCTTCCCCCCTCCTTCCCTCCTCTGTTTCCCCCCAGCTCCTTCCTTCCACCCCATCTCCGTCTTTCCACCCATCTCCTTCCCGCCTGCTTCCCCCCTTCACCCCCATCGCCTTCCTTCACCACCCATCTCCTTACCCCCATCTCCTTCCCACCTCCTTCCTCCTTCCTTCCCCTTTGATTCCTCCACTCTCCTTCCCCCTCTCTCCTTTCACCCCCCTCCTTCCCCTCTCTCTCCTTCCCCTTCCTTCCCCAGCCACCTTCCTCCATCTCCTTCCTTCCCCCTCTCTCTTTCCTCCCCCATCTCTTCCTTCCCCCTTCCTTCCCCCCTCACCATCCCCCATCTCCTTCCTTCCCCTTTCCTTCCGCCTCTCTTTTCCCCCATCTCCTTCCTTCCCCCTTCCTTCCCCTCCTTCCTTCCCCTTCCTTCCCCCTCTCCTTCCTCCCATCTCCTTCCTTCCCCCTTTCTTCCCCCCTCCCCCAATCTCCTTCCTTCCCTCTTCCTTCCCCCTTTCCTTTCCCCTTCTTTCCCCCTCTCCTTCCTCCTCTCCTTCCTTCCCCCATCCTTCCCCCTTCAACTTCCCCCATCTCCTGCCTTCCCCCCTCTCCATCCCCATCTCCTTCCTTCCCCCTCTCCTTCCTTCCCCCCTCCTTCCCTCCCCCTCTCCTTCTTCCCCACCTCTCCTTCCTTCCCCCCTCCTTCCTTTCCCCCTCCTTCCCCCATCACCTTCCTTCCCCATTTCCTTCCTCCACCCCCACTCTTTCACACACCCCATCTCCTTCCTTCTCCCCCTTTCATTCCTTCTCCCCCCTCTCCTTCCCCATCTCTTCCCCCATCTCCTTGCCCCCCTCCTTCACCCTTCCTTCCCCCCTCTCCTTCCCCCCTCTCTCCTTCCCCCCTACCTTCCCCATCTCCTTCCTTCCCCCTTCCTTCCCCCTCTCCTTCCGTCCTCCTTCCTTCCCCACACTCCTTCCCCCATCTCCGTCCTTCCCCCTTCCTTCCCCCCTCTCCTTCCCCCATCTT
The DNA here is from genome assembly GCF_047496795.1 of Chiloscyllium punctatum. Taxonomy (NCBI): domain Eukaryota; kingdom Metazoa; phylum Chordata; class Chondrichthyes; order Orectolobiformes; family Hemiscylliidae; genus Chiloscyllium; species Chiloscyllium punctatum. The sequence goes on from NC_092751.1 coordinate 25,209,199, forward strand.
CTTCCTTCCCCCGTCCTTCCCCAACCTCCTTCCACCATCTGCCTCCATCCCCACACTCCTTACCCCCATCTCCTTCCTTCCCCGTCTCTCTTTCCTTCCCCCTCTCCTTCCTTACCCCTTCCTTTCCCCACTTCCCCATCTCCTTCCTTCCCCCTTCCTTATCCCCTCTCCTTCCCCACCTCCTTCCTTCTCCTCCTCCTTCCCCCTTCTCTTTCCCCCTCTCCTTCCCCGCTATCTCCTTCCTTCCGCCCCCTCTCCTTGTCCCCTTCCTTCTCCCATTTCCTTCTTCCCCCTCTCCTTCCCCCCCTCCTTCCCCCCAATCTCCTTCCTTCCCTCCCTCTCCTTCCCCCCTCCTTCCCCCTCCTTCCCCAACTCTATTTCCCAACCTCCTTCCTTCTCCTTCCTTCCCACTTCTCCTTCCCCCATCTCCTTCCTTCCCCCTTCTTCCCCCTCTCCTTCCTTCCCCCTTACTTCCCCCCTCCTTCCCCCCTCCTTCGTCCATTTCCTGTCTTCACCCATCTCTTCTTCCCCATCTCCTCCCTCCCCACCTCCTTCACCCCCTCTCCATCCTTCCCCCCTCCTTCCCTCCCACCCTCTTCTTCCTCCCCCTCTCCGTCCTTCCACCCCTCCTTCCTTCCCCCCTCCTTCCACTCCTCCTTACCCCCATCTCCTTCATTCCCCCTCTCTCCTTCCCCCTCTCCTTCCTTGCCCCTCTCTTCCCCCCTCTCCTTCCCCCCATCTCCTTCCTTCCGCCCCCTCTCCTTCTCCCCCTCTCCTTCCCCCATCTCCTTCCATCCTCTCCTCTCCTTCCCCCCTCCTTCCCCCCAATCTCTTTCCTTTCCCCCCTCTCCATCCCCCCCTTCTCCCCATCACCTTCCTTCACCCCATCACCTTCCTTCACCCCATCTCCTTCCTTCCCTCCATCTCATTCCCCCATCTCCTTCCCCCCCTCCTTCCCCCTCTCCTTCCCCCACTCCTTCCCCCTTCCTTCCGCCTTGATTCCTCCACTCTCCTTCCCCCTCTCTCCTTTCACCCCCCTCCTTCCCCCCTCTCTCCTTCCCCCTTCCTTCCCCACCGTCCTTACCCCATTTCCTTCCTTCCCCCTCTCTCTTTCCTTCTCCCCTCTCCTTCCTTCCCCCTACCTTCCCCCCTTCCCCCATCTCCTTCCTTCCCCATTCCTTCCCCCCTCTCCTTCCCCATCTCCTTCCTTCACCCCCTCCTTCCCTCCCGCCTCTCCTTCCTCCCCACCTCTCCTTCCTTCCCCCCTCCTTCCTTTCCCCCCTCCTTCCCCATCTCCTTCCTTCCCCCATTTCCTTCCTCCACCCCCCTCTCATTCCTTCTCCCCCCTCCTTCCTTCTCCCCCCTCTCCTTCCCCATCTCTTTCCCCCGATCTCCTTCTCCCCCTCCTTCACCCTTCCTTCCCCCCTCTCCTTCCCCCATCTCTCCTTCCCCCACCTTCCCCATCTCCTTCCTTCCCCCTTCCTTCCCCACCGTCCTTCCCCCATTTCCTTCCTTCCCCCTCTCTCTTTCCTTCTCCCCTGTCCTTCCTTCCCCCTACCTTCCCCCCTTCCCCATCTCCTTCCTTCCCCATTCCTTCCCCCCTCTCCTTCCCCCATCTCCTTCCTTCACCCCCTCCTTCTCTCCCGCCTCTCCTTCCTCCCCACCTCTCCTTCCTTCCCCCTCCTTCCTTTCCCCCCTCCTTCCCCCATCTCCTTCCTTCCCCCATTTCCTTCCTCCACCCCCACTCTTTCACACCCCCTCTCTCATTCCTTCTCCCCCTCCTTCCTTCTCCCCCTCTCCTTCCCCATCTCTTTCCCCCAATCTCCTTCCCCCCCTCCTTCACCCTTCCTTCCCCCTATCCTTCCCCCATCTCTCCTTCCCCCTACCTTCCCCATCTCCTTCCTTCCCCCGTCCTTCCCCCTCTTCTTCCGTCCTCCTTCCTTCCCCCATCTCCTTCCACCATCTCCGTCCTTCCCCCGTCCTTCCCCACCCTCCCTACCCCATCTCCTTCCTTCCCCGTCACTCTTTCCTTACCCCCTCTCCTTCCTTCACCCTTTCTTTCCCCCCTTCCTCCCATCTCCTTCCTTCCCCTTCCTTCCCCCCTCTCCTTCCCCCCTCTCCTTTCTTCCCCCTTCCTTCCCCCTCTCCTTCCTCCTCTCCTTCCTTCCCCCCTCCTTCCCCCTTCAACTTCCCCATCTCCTGCCTTCCCCCTCACCTCCCCCATCTCCTTCCTTCCCCCTCTCCTTCCTTCACACCCTCCTTCCCTCCCCCTCTCCTTCCTCCCCACCTCTCCTTCCTTCGCCCCCTCCTTCCTTTCCCCCCTCCTTCCCCATCTCCTTCCTTCCCCCATTTCCTTCCTCCACCCCCACTCTTTCACACCCCCCCTCTCCTTCCTTCTCCCCCTCTCATTCCTTCTCCCCCCGCTCCTTCCCCCATCTCTTTCCCCCATCTCCTTCCCCCCTCCTTCCCCCTTCCTTCCACCCTCTCCTTCCCCCCTCTCTCCTTCCCCCTACCTTCCCCATCTCCTTCCTTCCCCCTTCCTTCCCCCTCTCCTTCCGTCCTCCTTCCTTCCCCACTCTCCTTCCCCCATCTCCGTCCTTCCCCCTTCCTTCCCCCCTCTCCTTCCCCCATCTTCTTCCTACCCCCGTCCTTCCCCACCCTCCTTCCCCCATCTGCCTCCATCCCCACACTCCTTACCCCCATCTCCTTCCTTCCCAGTCTCTCTTTCCTTCCCCCTCTCCTTCCTTCCCCCTTCCTTTCCCCACTTCCCCCATCTCCTTCTTTCCCCCTTCCTTACCTACTCTCCTTCCCCCATCTCCTTCCTTCCCCCTTCCTTCCCCTCCTTCCATCCCCCTTCGTCCCCCCATCTCCTTCCCCCCATCTCCTTCCTTCCCCCTTCCTTCCCCACCCTCCTTCCCTCCATCTCCTTCCTTCCCCACTCTCCTTCCCCCTCTCTCCTTCCTTCCCCCTTCCTTTCACCCTCTCCATCCCCCCATCTCCTTCCTTCCCCCTTTCTTGCTCCCCTCTCCTTCACCCCATTTCCTTCCCCCATCTCCTGCCTTCCCCCTCTCCTTCCCCTATCTCCTTCCTTCCCCATCATCTCCTTCCTTTCCCCCTCCTTCCCTCGCCCCCTCCTTCCCTCGCCCCCTCTCCTTCCTCCCCCATCTCCTTTCACACCCGCTGTCCTTCCTCCCCGCTCTCCTTCCTTTCCCCCCTCTCTTTCCTTCCCCCTCTCCTTCCCCCAATCTCCTTACTTCCCCCCCTCCTTCACGCCCTCTTTCCCCCATCCTTCCCCACCTCCTTCCTTCCCCTCCTCCTTCCCCCCTTCTCTTTCCCCCTCTCCTTCCCCGCCAATCTCCTTCCTTCCGCCCCCTCTCCTTGTCCCCTTCCTTCTCCCACCTCCTTCCTTCCCCTCCTCCTTCCCCCCTTCTCTTTCCCTCTCTCCTTCCCCCCCAATCTCCTTCCTTCCGTCCCTCTCCTTCCCCCCTCCTTCCCCCTCCTTCCCCAACTCTATTTCCCAACCTCCTTCCTTCCCCTTCCTTCCCCCTTCTCCTTCCCCCATCTCCTTCCTTCCTCCTTCTTCCCCCTCTCCTTCCTTCCCCCTTACTTCCCCCCTCCATCCCCCCTCCTTCACCCATCTCTTCTTCCCCATCTCCTTACTTCCCCCCATCTCCTCCCTCCACACCTCCTTCACCCCCTCTCCTTCCACCCCCCCTCCTTCCCTCCCACCCTCTCCTTCCGCCCCCTCTCCGTCCTTCCGCCCCCTCCTTCCTTCCCCCCTACTTCACCATATCCTTACCCCCATCTCCTTCATTCCCCCTCTCTCCTCCCCCACTCCTTCTTTGCCCCCTCTCTTCCCCCCTCTCCTTCCCCCATCTCCTTCCTTCCGCCCCCTCTCCTTCTCCCCCTCTCCTTCCCCCATCTCCTTCCTTCCGCCCCCTCTCCTTCTCCCCCTCCTTCCCCCCAATCTCTTTCCTTTCCCCCTCTCCATCCCCCCCTTCTCCCCATCACCTTCCTTCACCCCATCACCTTCTTTCACCCCATCTCCTTCCTTCCCTCCATCTCCTTCTCCCATCTCCTTCCACCCCTCCTTCCCCCTCTCCTTCCCCCACTCCTTCCCCCTTCCTTCCCCCTTGATTCCTCCACTCTCCTTCCCCCTCTCTCCTTTCACCCCCCTCATTCCCCTCTCTCTCCTTCCCCCTTCCTTCCCCACCCTCCTTTCCCCATTTCCTTCCTTCCCCCTCTCTCTTTCCTTCTCCCCTCTCCTTCCTTCCCCCTTCCTTCCCCCCTTCCCCATCTCCTTCCTTCCCCATTCCTTCCCCCCTCTCCTTCCCCATCTCCTTCCTTCACCCCCTCCTTCCCGCCCGCCTCTCTTTCCACCCCACCTCTCCTTCCTTCCCCCCTACTTCCTTTCGCCCCTCCTTCCCCCATCTCCTTCCTTCCCCCATTTCCTTCCTCCACCCCCACTCTTTCACACCCCCCTCTCATTCCTTCTCCCCCTCTCCTTCCTTCTCCCCCCTCTCCTTCCCCCATCTCTTTCCCCGATCTCATTCCCCCCTCCTTCACCCTTCCTTCCCCCCTCTCCTTCCCCCTCTCTCCTTCCCCCTACCTTCCCCATCTCCTTCCTTCCCCCTTCCCTCCCCCTCTCCTTCCGTCCTCCTTCCTTCCCCCTCTCCTTCCCCATCTCCGCCCTTCCCCCTTACTTCCCCCCCTCTCATTCCCCCATCTTCTTCCTTCCCCGTCCTTCCACACCCTCCTTCCCCCATCTCCTTCCTTCCCCACCCTCCTTACCCCCATCTCCTTCCTTCCCCGTCTCTCTTTCCTTCCCCTCTCTCCTTCCTTCCCCCTTCCTTTCCCCCATTCCCCCATCTCCTTCCTTCCCCCTTCCTTACCCACTCTCCTTCCCCATCTCCTTCCTTCCCCCTTCCTTCCCCCCTCTCCTTCCCCCCATCTCCTTCCTTCCCCCTCTCCTTCCTCCTCTCCTTCCTTTCCCACTCCTTCCCCATTCAACTTCCCCCATCTCCTGCCTTCCCCTCCTTCCTTCCCCCTTCGTCCCCCCATCTCCTTCCCCCATCTCCTTCCTTCCCCCTTCCTTCCCCACCCTCCTTCCCTCCATCCCCTTCCTTCCCCCTTCCTTCCTTGCCCCTTCCTTCCCCCTCTCCATCCCCCCATCTCCTTCCTTCCCCCTTCCTTCCTCCCCTCCATCCCTAGTCTCCTTCCTTCCCCCTTCCTTTCCTCTCCTTCCCCTCCTCTCCTTCCCCCCATCTCCTGCCTTCCCCCCTCTCCTTCCCCCGTCTCCTTCCTGTCCCCATCTCCTTCTTTCCCTCTTCCTTCCCCTTCCCCATCTCCTTTCTTCCCCCTTCCTTCCCCCTCTCCTTCCCCCCGCTTCCCCATCTCCTTCCTTCCACTTCCTTCCCCCTCTCCTTCCTTCCCCCTTTCTTGCTCCCCTATCCTTCACCCCATCTCCTTCCCCCATCTCCTGCCTTCCCCCTCTCCTTCCTCTATCTCCTTCCTTCCCCATCATCTCCTTCCTTCCCCCCTCCTTCCCTCGCCCCCTCCTTCCCCCGCCCCCTCTCCTTCCTCCCCCATCTCCTTTCACACCCCCTGTCCTTCCTCCCCACTCTCCTTCCTTCCCCATCTCTTTCCTTCCCCCTCTCCTTCCCCCAATCTCCTTACTTCCCCCCTCCTTCCCCTCCTCCTTCGCCCAATCTTCCCCACCTCTCCTTCCCCACCTCCTTCCTTCCCCTCCTCCTTCCCCCTTCTCTTTCCCCGCTATCCTTCCACCCTCTCTTCTTCCCCCCTCCTTCCCCCAATCTCCTTCCTTCCCTCCCTCTCCTTCCCCCCTTCCCCAACTCTATTTCCCAACCTCCTTCCTTCCCCTTCCTTCCCCCCTCTCCTTCCCCCATCTCCTTCCTTCCCCCTTCTTCCCCATCTCCTTCCTTCCCCCATACTTCCCCCCTCCGTGCCCCCTCCTTCCCCATCTCCTGCCTTCACCCATCTCTCCTTCCCCATCTCCTTACTTCTCCCCATCTCCTTCCACCCCCCTCCTTCATCCCCTCTCCTTCCTTCCCCTCCTTCTCTCCTACCCTCTCCTTCCTCCCCACTCCTTCCTTCCGCCCCCTCCTTCCTTCCCCCCTCCTTCCCCCTCCTTACCCCCATCTCCTTCATTCCCCCTCTCTCCTTCCCCCCTCTCCTTCGTTGCCCCCTCTCTTGCCCCCTCTCCTTGCCCTAATCTCCTTCCTTCCGCCCCCTCTCCTTCTCCCCCTCTCCTTCCCCCATCTCCTTCCTTCCTCTCCTTTCCTTCCCCCCTCCTTCCTCCTCTCTTTCCCCCATCTACTTCCTTCCCTCACATCTCCGTCCTTCCCCCATCTCCTTCCGCCCTTCCCCCCCATCGCCTTCCTTCCCCCATCTCCTTCACCCCCACCTTCCCCCCGACCTTTCCTTCCTTCCCCCCTCCTTCCTTTCCCCATCTCCTTCCTTCCCCCATCTCCTTCCCCCATCTCCTTCCCCCTCATTCCCCCCTCTCCGTCCCCCCATCTCCTTCCCCCACTCCTTCCCCCTTCCATCCCCCTTGATTCCTCCACTCTCCTTCCCCCTCTCTCCTTTCACCCCCCCTCATTCCCCTCTCACTCCTTCCCCCTTCCTCCCCCACCCACCTTCCCCCATTTCCTTCCTGCCCCCTCTCTCTTTCCTTCCCCCTCTCTTTCCTTCCCCCTTCCTGCCCCCTTCTCCCAACTTCTTCCTTTCCCATTCCTTCCCCCCTCTCCTTCCCCCACCTCCTTCCTTCCCCCTTCCTTCCACCCTCACCATCCACCCATCTCCTTCCTTCCCACTTTCTTCCCCCCCTCCTTCCTTTCCCCTTCCTTCCCCCTTCCCCCATCTCCTTCCTTCCCCCTTCCTTTCCCCCTCCTTCCCCCCATCGTTCCCCAACTCTCCTTCCCCACCTCCTTCCTTCCCCCCTCCTTCCCCCTTTTCTTTCCCCCCTCTCTTCCCCCGCCATCTCCTTCCTTCCGCGCCCCTCTCCTTCCTCCCTCCTTCCCCACCTCCTTCCTTCCCCCTTCCTTAACCCGTCTCCTCCCCCTCTCCTTCCTTCCCCCTTACTTCCCCCCTCCTTCCCCCCAACATCCCCCATCTCCTGCCATCACCCATCTCTCCTTCCCCATCTCCTTCCTTCCCCCCATCTCCTTCCTCCACCCTCCTTCACCCCCTCTACTTCCTTCCCCCCTCCTTCCCTCCCACCCTCTCCTTCCTCACCCTCTCCTACCTTCCGCCCCCTCCTCCCTTCCCCCCTCCTTCCCCCCATTTCCTTCCCCCACTCCTTCCCCCTTCCTTCCCCCTTGATTCCCTCACTCTCCTTCTCCCTCTCTCCTTTCACCCCGCTCCTGTCCCTCTATTTCCTTCCCCCTTCCTTCCCCACCCTCCTTCCCCCATTTCCTTCCTTCCCCCTCTCTCTTTCCTTCCCCCATCTCCTCCCTTCCCCTTTCCTTACCCCCATCTCCTTCCTTCCCCCTTCCTTCCCCCCTCACCAACCCCCCATCTCTTTCCTTCCCCTTCCTTCCCCCCTCCTTCCCCCATCCTTCCCCACCTCTCCTTCCCCACCTCCTTCCTTCCCCCCTCCTTCCCCCTTCTCTTTCCCCCCTCTTTCCCCATATCTCCTTCCTTCCTCCCCCTCTCCTTACCCCCCTCCTTCCCCCAATCTCCTTCCTTCCCTCCCTTTCCTTCCCCCTCCTTCCCCCCTCCTTCCCCAACTCTATTTCCCCACCTCCTTCCTTCCCCCTTCCTTCCCCCCTCTCCTTCCCCCATCTCCTTCCTTCCCCCTTCCTCCCCGTCTCCTTCCTTCCCACTTACTTCCCGCTCCTTCCCCCCCTTCTTCCCCCATTTCCTGCCTTCACCCATCTCTCCTTCCCCCATCTCCTTCCTTCCCCCATCTCCTTCCTCCCCCCCTCCTTCACCCTCTCTACTTCCTTACCATCTCCTTCCCTCCCACCCTCTCCTTCCTCCCCCTCTCCTTCCTTCCGCCCCCTCCTTCCTTCCCCCCCTCCTTCCCCCCCTCCTTACGTGTCCCCTCTTGAGAAAGCTGTTATTCAAAGGTGTCCTGATCCGAAGGTTTCTCCCTTTGAATCTTCAAGTGGCCGGTGGGAGGAAAGAGACAGCATTCGTTGAAAGAAGGAAAACCATTACTCCCCTTCCCCCTATCTCCTTCCCACTTCCTTCCCGCCACTTCCCCCATCTCCTTCCCCCCTCCCCTTCCCTCTTCCTTCCCCCCTCTCCTTCCCCCCATCTCGGTCCCCCTTCCTTCCCGCCTCTCCTTCCCCCCATCTCCTTCCCCCTTCCTACCCCCTATCTCCTTCCCCCTTCCTTCCCCATCTCTTTCCCCCTTCCTCCCTCCATTTCCTTCCAACTTCCTTCCCCCCTCTCCTTCGCCCCTGTCTCCTTCCCCCATCTCCTTTCTCATTCCTTTCCCCCCTCCTTCCCCCGATCTCCTTCCCCCTTCCTTCTCCCCTATCTCCTTCCCCCTTCCTTCCCCCTCTCCCCTTCCCCCTTCCTTCCCCCCTCTCCTTCTCCCCTATCTCCTTCCCCCTTCCTTCCCCTCTCTCCTTCCTTTTCCTTCCACGCCTCCTTCTCCCCTGTCTCCTTCCCCCACTCCTCCCCCTCTCCTTCTCCCTTCCTTCTCCACTCTCCTTCTGCTCCCTCTTCTGCCCCCTGCCTTCCCTCCGCTGTATCCTTCCCCAATCTCTCCTCCCCTTTCCTTTCCCCTTCTCCTTCTCCCGCAAGAGTTGTTCTAATTTCTCATTTAAGGTTTTTATTCCCTCCTTGGGGAGTCTGGTCTGTCAGACACTTTCTGGGGATTCATATATTTGTATTAAATCGCAAGTCCCCAGTTACTTTAACCCCTGGCTTCAAATCTGTTTTAAAAATGACAGGGCCGCAATCTGACAGGAACCAGTTACCCAGAGGGCCCTAAAACCCAGCGTCCCTCAGAGGAGACTAAACCTCGGGGTAAATAAACACACAACTCACGTGGGCCCCCACGGGGTGCAGCCTGTCGACCAGGCCTCAGGCCTCAAGCCCGTGCTCCCCCTCTGGAGGTTGTTCTTTCCTGGCCTCGAACTTTTTGGATCTTCACGTTGCAGATTTCCAAACAAAAGTTCTTCATGATAAAAGAGAGAAAAGATCATGTGAAAGGGGGAGCGAGAGCATTTTGAAGGCAAGTTACACAGCAAGATCCCAGCTTTAAAATCATCCTCTCCCCAATGTATCAAAATATCTAACACAGTCAACAGTGAAACGTGGTGTGGGAGCAGATCTTCCCAGGGATTGGAGGAGGATAGTGAGGGAATAGCATCAGATTCTTACACTCTGCAGAGACCTGGGAACAATTGCCTTTTACTGAAAACAGTTCCCAACTTGTATGTGCCTGTAGCTCCCTCCAGTCTGAAACCCTCATTACCCTCTATCCTGTCTCCTGTCTCTGAGCCAATGGTGTATTCAACCTGTTACTGATCCTTCAGTCCCTTCCGACACAGCAAGATCCCACAAGTAGCAGTGGGACCACAGACAGATTGTATGTTTCACTGATATTGGTTAAGGGTTCAATCCTGGCTTCAGGATGACAAAGATCCTGCTGTTTGACAAATTCAAACCACTTCCCACTTTCTTTCTTCTCTACGCACTCTCTCTCTCTCTCTCTCTCTCTCTCTCTCCACCCTCCCCTTCTTCATCTCTCATCATTTTCCCTTTCTGATTTAACCTTGCACATTGTAATCTTTATCTTACCTTTTAAAAGACTGCAACATTTATATTTGACAATATTCCCTTTGATAAACAGTTTCCCAGCAGTCTCTGTGCCAGCAACACTGTGGGCTATTGACGCACAGGGAGATCCCACAGGGTACTCCCTTCCTGCTCCAGAATGTGCTCCAATCCCACTTTCTGTCCAACAAGAGGCTGTGGATATCTTTGAACTCCTGTGTTTTTTTTTAAATCACCCCCTCCGTCCCAGGATTTAATTTTGTGGATGGTACTTTCTAGAAGGAAGTGATTGGAGCTGGGCGATGGTGGGATATTGGAGAGCCCCGTTCTCTCCCCACTCCCCCAGATCCTGTCTCCCTTTCCCAGCCCAGCTACAAAGACACATCCTATCCCTCTATCGCTCCCTCCTTCCCACACACACTCCCTATCTTTGTCTGCATCTTGTTTTTTTACCCCTTTGTCTCAAAACAATCACCTTGTGCTGCAAAATATTTCCATCTCCCCTACTTCAAATCCCCACGAGTCACATTGCTGTGTGTGGGACGGTTTTATTTGTTTGAAAAACCAACAAAAGAAGCTGGAGAGGGTGTGATAGAGGGGACAGAGAGAGAGAGAGAGAGAGAGAGAGAGACAAACGGACAGACAGAGAGATCCCCTCCCAGATACTCAGGGATTGGACCAACCTGGGTCCTTTTTATATGATTATTACATTTAGTCACCCTTACTGCAATGTAGGCCACTCTGCAGCTGGTTTTAGACACAGCAAGATCCCACAAGTAGTATTACTCTGATATTAGAACAAGTCTTTGGGTAGAGTTTCTCATTTAAGATTTTAATTCTCTCTTTGGAGTAGTCCTGTCTGTCAGACACTCACTGGGGATTGATGTGTAGTTGTCAAATCCCAGGGCCCTGGTTACTTTAACCCCACTCTTCAAACCTGTTTTAAAACCAACAGGGCCCCAATCCGACAGGAGCCAGTTTATCCGAGGCCCCTAAAACCCAGGGTCTCCAAAAGGAGATTAATCCTTGAGGTAAATAAACACAGAACCCCGCCCACACAGTGCAGCCTGTCGACCAGGCCTCCGGCCTCAGGACCGTGTCCCCTCTGGAGAAAGCTGTTGTTCAAAGGTCTCCTGATCCGAAAGTTTCTCTCTTTGAATCTTCAAGTGGCCCGTGGGAGAAAAGAGACAGCATTAGTTGAAAAGAGGAAATTCATTACAGAATGATTGCACAGCAAGATCCCAGGTTTTCCTCTCTCAGTGACACAGACAATCTCTCAGCAACATCCAAACACAAACACATATCGGGCAATGAGCTGCGTTTTTATCCTAAAGCCTTGGAAAAACTTTGAAATGACGGATTAGCTGATTAAAGCACTCACTGCCTGCAATGGGAGTATTGGGGGAGTTGGTGCACAGCAAGATCCCACATGCAACAATGCAGCAGCAGCTAATGACACTGATCATATCCCCCCTCTGTGATGCTGCTTCAGTTTTATTATTTCCTGTCACCCCAGAATCAAACATTACAGCGACCTCACAATCTCAAAATGCCTCTCCCTCTCTTTCCCCTTCTGTTTCCTCTGCTCTCTCGATTTTTTAAACGTTTCTCTCACTCTCTTTCTCTCACTGTTGAATTTTTTCATCCTGCCCTCACTAAAACCCACATCACTCTGACTTTATGAGAAGTCTTTAGAGAGGGTCACAGCATTTGGGTTTTAATTCCCCCTCAGGGAGTCCTGCCTCTCAGATCCTGGCGATTGACATTCTTTAACCCCAGGCTTCAAACCTGTTTTAAAAATGACAGGACCACAATCTGACAGGAACCAGTTACCCAGAGGCCCCTAAAACCCAGGGTCCCCCAGAAGGAGATTAAACCTGGGGGTAAATAAACACACAACTCACTGTGGGTCCCCACAGGGTGCAGCCTGTCAACAAGGCCTCAGGCCTCAGGCCAGTGCTCCCCCTCTGGAGGTTGTTCTTTCCTGGCCTCGAACATTTTGGATCTTCACATTGCAGCTTTCCAAACAAACGTTCTTCAGGATAAAAGAGAGAAAAGATCATGTGAAACGGGGAGCGAGAGCATTTTGAAGGCAAGTTACACAGCAAGATCCCAGGTTTAAACGCACCCAGCCCATCCCCAATGTATCAATGTATCTAACACAGTCAGCAGTTAGGATTGAACATGGTGTGGGAGCAGATCTTCCCAGGGATTGGAGGAGGATAGTGAGGGAACACCATCAGATTCTTACACTCTGCAGTGACCTAAGATCAATTACCTTTTACTGAAAACAGTTCCCAACTTGTATGTGCCTGTAGCTCCCTCCAGTCTGAAACCCTCATTACCCTCTATCCTGTCTCCTGTCTCCGAGCCAATGGAGTCTTCATTCTGTTACTGACCCTTCAGTCCCACTGGTATCATTTTTTTCTCACCTTCTCTCATCCACTTGAAGGAATTGGACCCTGACAATTCCATTTACACTGTCTCCCATCAATCTTCATAGGATCCATATCACAGAGGTTCGACAGTGATCCCAGCAAACACTCCCAGGGCAGAGGGAGCACAGGGTTCCAGACAAAATAAAGCTCCCATTAAACTGTCCCCATTTAAATCCCCAGGGCAGGTAGAGAATGGGGTCAGATACAGAGTAAACCTCCCTCTGCACTGCAGCATTTCAACTTCCCAGGCCATTTTGAGCTCGGCGTTAGGTACTGATTAAATTCCCCACTTCCCCCATCCTGTTCAAATCAAACGCAATCAGGATAGCTCCATCACTGAGTTAGATACAGAGGATGTGTATGTTTGGATTTCAGCCCCAATCCAGTTGGTGATGATCACGGCCTTGTTAAGTGTGTTTGGGAATGGGAAGGGAGCTGCTAACAGGGTGATGGTGGGATAGAGGGGAGCAGAGCTGCTTTCCAAGCAGTTGACGCGGTTTTGATTCCCAACCATCACAATGTTGCAGCTTTAAAATCGGTTTCTAAAGGAAAGTGACGGGGATATAACCGGATCTTTCAGATTGCTCCTGTGAATTGCAGTGTGGAACCGGGCAGCATTGCTCCACATCTCAGAAGCTTTCCCCTCTGCTGCTTCCCATTTCTTATTGAAATATTGGTTGCAGCACAAGGATGGGTTTGTTTTGTTCGAAAAGTGAGAGACTGCTCCCGTCAAGAACCTGAAAAAATTACAGAAGCCGCTGGAAACACTGAATAGTTCCAACAGCTTCTGTCGTGGTGGGGAGGGAGGGTGAATGTGTCAAATCGAAACAAGGAGAAAATAAACTCCAGCCACAAAAGAGTCAGAGTTCCTAAGTTTTACCCACATCCGCGTAACATTTTTCTGAACCATAAATTTCCCTTAATCTCTTCCAATGTGGAATAGCATCTTTCTGATTCTCACTTTGAGAGATGTCCCTCAGTGAGCTCCTCCACCATTCTTTCCATTTCACTGGGGACCCACTATCCGCAGTCTCCAATCAAATGACCTGAACTCAGACACACAGAGATCGTAAAGAGTGAGACAATGCAGATAGGAAGTTGATTTCATTTCTGTTTCTGAGTCCAATCTTCACTCAGTGAGACAGAGTCAGGTATTCAAGGCTCAAACAAGAGCTGGATTCTGCTTCTGGTGATTTTCTTCATTCAGTGAGAAGGAGGGCCGTGGGCCAGAAGGAACATCATCATTGTGCTTCAGGTTGGCTGCTCAGTCTGCAGCATTGCAGGCCGTGGGAGCAGGGCAGTGGGAAAGGTACTTCGTGTGGACTGCAATAGGACTTTCAACACATTGTTCCAGGTCAGTTACAGAGCTCCAGGAATTCTGAATGAGGATCGGAAAAATGCATTGATTGAAGGAGGAGGATCAGGAAAACAGGATAAAGCTGATGAGATCAGCAGGATTTCTCGGTCTAACTCTGTGGCATATTTTATTTTCTGCTTCATAAATCTACAATCCAGAGCTCAACCCACTCAGAGCAATATAAGTTCAGAAACAAATCGTTCAGTCCAACACATCCATGCTGAACTGATATCCGATGCAAATCTCATTCTATTTGTCGGAATTTGGCCCATGTTCCTCTGAACACTTTTTAATTCCTACACCCAACCAGATTCCTTTTAAATGTTGTAATTGTACCAGACTCCACTACTTCCTCTGGCAGCTCATGCACACAGTGCCCTCTGCATGAAAAATGTTCCCCTTAGGTCCCTTTTATGTTTCCCCTCTCCACTTTAACACATGCCACCTGCTTCTGGACTCCCCCACCACAGGGAAATCAACTTGCCTTTTTTACCCTGTTGAGGGTCCTTCATGATTTTGTGAACCTCTATAAGGTTACCCCTCAGCCACTGACGCTCCAGGGATAATAGCCTCAACCTATACAATCTTAACCTCCAGCACAAACCCTCCAACCTTGGCAACAGCCATGTAAATCTTTTCTGAACCATTTTAAGTTTCACAACAGCCTTCTTACAGGAGGGTGTCCAGAATTGCACACTTTATACCAAAAGTGGCCGAACCAATACCGCAATATGAACTCCCAACTCCTTTACACAATTAACTGACAAAAATGACAAACGCCTTCTTCACTATCCTATCAAAATGTTAGTCCACTTTCAACGATCTATGAAGCAGCACTCCAAATCTATTTGTTTCGCAACACACCGAGTATCTTGTCCATTTAGTGAAAAAGTCCTGCTCTCCTTTGCCTTTCCAAAATGCAGCACCTCACATTTATCTATATTAATCTCCATCTGCCACTCCTCAGCCCATTGGCCCATCTGATCAAGATCCCATTGACCTCTGAGGTAACCATCTTCACTGTCCTCCACATCTCCAAATTTACTGTCCTCTGAAAACTTCCTAACCATTCGTCCTCTGGTCACATCCAAATCTTTTTTTATAAATGACAAAACAACAGTGGACCCAGCACCCATCCTTGTGACACACCGCTGGTCACAGGCCTTCAGTCTGAAAAGCAACCCTCCCCCACCACCCTCTGTCTGCTACCTTCGAGCCAGTTCTCTACCCAAAGGGTAATTCTACTACCCCAACATACAAGTTTGAAATTATGACACCAGTCTTAAAAGTCCAAAAAGAATCTATTCCTGATGACAACAGGCGGGTCAGTTTGCAACGGGTGTTGTTTACACTTAGAATATACCTGGAGCAGAACAACACAAACCCAACTGGAGAGGTTGGACCTGTACAAGGAGAGTCAGTGTGGAGTTAAAATTCAACAAATGTGATGAAATAAAATCAAAGATTAATGAAAGTAAGGCCCTCCAAACTGGTTCACACATTATTGCGTAAGAGGCTGGATAAAAACTGAAGCTATTGTAATAAATGTCTCAAGCTCACCATGGAGAATTAATGTGCTAGGACAGAAAAATGCTGAGTGATCAAAAATTGCTGCAACTCGCAAACAGCAGAATTAAAATCCAACTTGTTTTTTTACTGTAAGGATGAATATTTTAATCATGTTGTTCTCTATATACGAATGATACAGATGGTCATTTATTATCGAGACAGAAAAGACGATCAATATTTTCTTTGACATCTAACTTGGATTTGGAGAAGATACTGTGGGTGATACTGGCCAACAGGATTCTTTGTACAGACAGGCGAATAATAATGTCACCAGGAAATAGCAAAAGGTTGTGGAGGGAAATGAACAGACTGAAGCCCGCTGTGATGGAGTTTGATATAAAAGGCTAAAGAGAGACAAACTCGACCGAACTACAGAGTGTGAAATGTGAACATGGATAGAGTTACCATGGTGTTCATGTGCACAGGTCTTTTACTGTGACAAGATCTGCTGAAGGGGGAAATAGAAAACATGTGGGATCTTAAGCATCACAAATGACCCATTGAGTAAGGCGAAAGAAAATACATAAAGGGGAAAACCCTGCTGTTCCTGGGGATCTTAAATCTAACCTCAGCAGGTCAGGCAGCATCTGTGAGAAGGGAACCAGAACCCATTTCTCCCACAGCAGTCTGCAAGGCACCAAGGGAGCTCCCTGATCTGATTGGCTCTGTGCTAATTAACACTGCACACAGATATTAATCCAGTGGGTCAGCTTCTTAGTTAAACAGTGAGTTCCTGAGAGTGACGAGGCAGACCCTTGTATGTTGTTCACACCGACATGGTCAGTGAAATGGTATCCTGTCCGTCCCATTGCAAACCCAGCTTCAGCTCTGACCATATTTCCTGAAACCCAGCATGGGGAGGAAACACTACCTCCTGGTCTTAGGTTCTTTGCTGGAGGAAAAGGGGTCACTTCCTGTGATCTCCCTCTGACAACTCCATTGCTTTTAGTTGCTCTCACATAATCAGCTTTCTCTACCTTCTGGTTTCGTGGTCCAGTCACACTTCCCAAAGCTGAGGCTCCTGCTAATTGGTAGAATCTGGCTAGGGCATCAGTCAATGGAAGAATTAGTACAGGGGTATGAGGAAATGGGAGATTTGGTGGGAATCAATAAATGGGAGATTCAGTGCACAGTGCCATTACATCAGAAAATTGTTGCGAATGCCAATATATGAGAGAATTGGAGCAGAGCATGTCTTAATCGGAGAATAGGGGCCAGGGAGTCAATAAAAAGAAGAAATGTTGCATACATCAGTTAATTAGAGATTCAGTTCAGTGTATCACTTCATTAAAAAAAATGCAGGTCGTCAATACTTGAAGAATTCATGCAGGTGCCATTAAATTCGAAGTGGGAGAACGGGGGCAGGATAACACTCAATGGGAGAGTTGGTGCAGTTCCAGGTTTTGTGCAGGATTGGAAAATGGGAGAAATAGCCATAAATAGAGTCATACAATCATAGAGATTGATAACACAGAAACAGATCCTTCGTTTTAACTTGTCCATGCCTCAAAGAGTTCTGGCAGCGCTCCACTAAATTGGAGAACCATTGCAAGGAACTACTTACCAGGAGACTTGGGGAAGTGCTTATCGAAATGTGAGAAATGTAACGCTGCATCAGATAATGGGAGAATTGGTGCAGTGTAGCACTAAATGGGAGAATTGGTGCAGTGTAATACTAAATGGGAGAATTGGGGCAGTGTAACACTAAATGGGAGAATTGGGGCAGTGTAACACTAAATGGGAGAATTGGTGCAGTGTAACACTAAATGGGAGAATTGGTGCAGTGTAACACTAAATGGGAGAATTGTGGCAGGAAAACACTTGAGAGATTTAGAGTAGGGCACCGCTAATTTGTTCGAGAACATCAGTCAGTATGGGGATTGGGGTAAGGCAACACTGTGAGGAGAACTGCTTCAGGACTTCAGTAATTGGGGGAAAGTGGTGCTCAGCAACACTGAATTGGAGAATTGGTGTGGGGCATCAGTAAATGAGAGACCTGGTGCAGAGTGCTGATAACTTCGAGAATTGGAGCAAATGGGAGAACACGGGCAGTGAATCAGTAAATAGGAAAAAAATGTTGCAAAGGATTAGTGTTCCAGATTCAATACAGTGCACCACGAAATGGGGGAGTTGCTGCAGTTCACCACAAAATGGAGAATATGTGTAGCCCTGGGAATTGAGAGATTTGATGCAGTGATCGCCAAGATGAATAAATGGGAGAAATACTGAAGAGAAATACCTGGTGTACAGTGGGGCTAAATTCGAGAGTACATCCATGGCACCAGGAAATGGGAGAATTAGAGTAGCGCACCCTTAAATGGTAGAATCGGGCTCGGGCATCAGTAAATGGGAGAATTAGTACAAGGATATGAGTAAATGGGAGATTTAGTGGAATCAATAAATGGGAGATCTGGTGCACAGTGCCTTTACATTAGAAAATTGTGGGACTGTCAATATATTGGAAAATTGGAGCAGAGTATGTCTAAATTGGGGAATGGGGTCCAGGGAATCAATGAAAAGAAATGTTGAAAGCATCGGGAAATTGGAGATTCAGTTCAGTGCATCACCAAATGAAAAACAATTCAGCAGGGCACCCGTACGTGAAAGATGTGCATCAGGGAACGACTGGAAGGAATTGATGTCGGGCAACAATAATTGGAGAATTCATGCAGGTGCCATTAAATTCGAAGTGGAAGGACTGGGGCAGGATAACCTCAATGGGTGAGTTGGTGAAATTCCTGAATTAGTGCAGGATTGGTAAATGGGATATTTCGTGCAGGGAAGCGGAACACTAATTAGAGCCTTCGAGATGTACAGCATGGAAACAGATCCCTCAGTCCAACTTGTCCACGCCTAAATTTAAGAATGCCGGCAGCCCTCCACTAAATTGGAGAATCATTGCAAGAACTTACTAAATGGAAAACTTGGGAAAGGGCTTATCGAAATGTGAGAATTTGCAACAGGGTATCAGATAATTGGTGAATTAATGCAGTTCAGCACGAAATGGGTGAGTTATGCTGCGTTGCACTAAATGGGAGAATCGGGGCAGGACAATACCTTGTGAGAGATTTCGATTATAGCACCCCTAAATTGGGCGAGGGCATCAGTCAGTATGAGGATTGGTGTAAGGCACCACTGAGTGGAGAACTTGTTCAGGACATCAGGAATTGGGGGGAAAGGTGCAGGGTACTGATAACTTCGAGAATTGGAGCAAATGGGAGAACACGGGCAGTAAAACACTAAATAGGACAAATGTTGCAAAGGATTAGTGGTCCAGATTCAATACAGTTTAACATGAAATAGGGGAATTGGTGCAGGTCACCACTAAGGTATTTGTAGGATCGGTAATTTGGAGATATGATGCAGGGATTGCAAGATGAGAGAATTCTGGAATACAAAATGGGAGAATTGTTACAGGGAAATACTGAATGGAAGAACTGGTGCACAGTGGAGCTAAATTAGAGATTGTGCGCACTGCACCAGTAATTGGGACAATTAGAGTAGGGCTCCACTTCCATGCACCAATTCTCCCATTTACCAATCCTGCACTAATTCGGGAATTTCACCAACTCACCCATTGAGGTTACCCTGCCCCACTCCTGCACTGTAATAGCACTGTGCACCAGATCTCCCATTTACTGCTTTCAACAAATCTCCCATTTCCTCATATCCCTGTACTAATCCTTCCATTTACTGATGCCTGAGCCCGATTTTACCATTTAAGGGTGCGCTACTCTAATTCTCCCATTTACTGTTGCCATGCACCAATTCTCTAATTTAGCTCCACTGTGCACCAGGTCTCTCATTGACTGATGTCCCGCATCAATTCTCCAATTCAGTGTTGCTGAGCACCAATTCCCAAATTCAGGACTTCCTGAACAAGTCCTCCATTCAGTTTTGCCTGACACAAATCTTCATATTGACTGATGCCCTCACCCAATTTAGTGGTGCCCTACTCCCACTGCTGAATTCTTCCATTTAGTATTTCCTTGGAATGAATCTCCAATTTCGTGGAGCGCTGCCAGAATTCTAAAATTGAGTCATAGACAAGTTGGAGTGAAGGGTCTGTTTCCATGTTGTACATCTCTATGATTGTATGACTCTGTTTATGACTCCGCTGCTCTGCACCATTTCTCCCATTTACCAATCCTGCACAAATCCTGAAACTGCACCAACTCTCCCTTTGAGTATTATCCTGCCCAATATAAAGGCACCTGCATGAATTCTCCAATTATTGTTTCCCTGCATCAATTCCTTCCATTTAATTGTTCCCTAAAACACTTCTTCAACGTATGGGTGCCCTGCTGAATTCTTTTCATTTAGTGATGCACTGAACTGAATCTCCAACTTACCAATACTTGCAATATTTTTATTTTTATTGATTCCCTGGCCCCATTCCCCAATTTCGGTGCATAGTGCCATTACATTGGAAAACTGGTGTGAGTGTCAAGATATTAGAAAATTCAAGCAAAGTATTTCGAATGTCACATTTATTGATTCCCACCAAATCTCCCATTTACGCATATCCCTGTACTAATCCTTCCATTTACTGATGCCCGAGCCTGATTCTACCATTTAAGGGTGCGCTACTCTAATTCTCCCATTTCCTGGTGCCATGCATCCACTCTCTAATTGAGCTCCACTGTGCACCAGGTCTTCGATTTAGTATTTCTCTGCAACAATTCTCTCATTTAGAAACCAGCTGCCAGAATTCTCTAATCTTGGCGATCCCTGCATAAAATCTCCAAACTACAGATTTTACACATATCTTCCCTTTCGTGGTAACAGCACCAACTCCCCCCTGTATTAAATCTCGACCACTAATCCTCTGCAGCGTTTGTCCTATTTACTGATTCACTGCCCGTGTTCTCCCATTTGTTCCAATTCTCGAAGTTATCAGCACCCTGCACCAGGTCTTTCATTTCCTGATGCCCCACACAAATTCTCCAATTCAGTGTTGCTGAGCACCACTTTCCCCAATTAGTGAAGTCCTGAACCAGTTCTCGTCACAGTGTTGCCTTACACCAATCTTCATATTGACTGAGGCCCTTGAACGCTTTTTGGGTGCCCTACTCTAAATCTCCCGTCAAGTATTGTCCTGCCCGAATTCTCCCATCTTGCGTTACACTGCCCCTATTCTCCCATTATCTGATGCCCTGTTACATTTCTCACATTTCGATAAGCTCTTGCCCAATTCTCCCATTAAATAGTTCCATGATTCTTCAATTTACTGGAGCGCTGCCAGAATTCTTAAATTGAGGCAACAAGTTGGACCGAAGGATCTGTTTCTGTGTTGTAAATTTCTATGATTGTATGACTCCATTTATGGCTATTTCTCCCACTTTCCAAACATGCACAAATCCTGGAACTGCACCAACTCTCCCATTGAGTATTAATCCCCCCCCCCCACCTCCCCCCCCCCACCCCCTTTCTCACACTTCGAATTTAATGTTACTTGAATGAATTATTGGCGACCTGCATTTTTTTTTTCATTTGACGGTGCACTGAACTGAATCTCCAATTAACTGATGCTTACAACAACAATTCTTCTTATTGACTCCCTGGCCCCTGATCTCCTATTAAGACATGCTCTGCTCCAATTCTCTCATATATTGGCATTCCCAACAATTTTCTAATGTAATGGCGCTGTGCACCGAATCTCCCATTTATTGATTCGCACCAAACCTCCCATTTACTCATACCCCTGTACTAATTCTCCCATTTAATGATTCACTAGCCACATTTTACAATTTAGGAGGAGCCTCAGCTTTGGGAAGTGTGACGAGACCACGAAACCAGAAGGGACAGAAAGCTGATTATGTGAGAGCAACTAAAACCAATGGAGTTGTCAGAGGGAGATCACAGGAAGCGACCCTTTTTCCAACAGCAAAGAACCTAAGACCAGGAGGTAGTGTTTCCTCCCCATGCTGGGTTTCAGGAAATATGGTCAGATCTGAAGCTGAGTTTGCAATGGGACGGGCAGGATACCATTTTACTGACCATGTCGGTGTGAACAACATACAAGGGTCTGCCTCGTCACTCTCAGGAACTCACTGTTTAACTAAGAAGCTGACCCACTGGATTAATATCTGTGTGCAGTGTTAATTAGCACAGAGCCAATCAGATCAGGGAGCTCCCTTGGTGCCTTGCAGACTGCTGTGGGAGAAATGGGTTCTGGTTCCCTTCTCACAGATGCTGCCTGACCTGCTGAGGTTAGATTTCAGATCCCCAGGAACAGCAGGGATTTCCCTTGATGTATTTTCATTCTCCTTACTCAATGGGTCATTTGTGATGCTTAAGATCCCACATGTTTTCTATTTCCCCCTTCAGCAGATCTTGTCACAGTAAAAGACCTGTGCACATGAACACCAAGGTAACTCTATCCATGTTCACATTTCACACTCTGTAGTTCGGTCGAGTTTGTCTCTCTTTAGCCTTTTATATCAAACTCCATCACAGCGGGCTTCAGTCTGTTCATTTCCCTCCACAACCTTCTGCTATTTCCTGGTGACATTATTATTCGCCTGTCTGTACAAACAATCCTGTTGGCCAGAATCACGCACAGTATCTTCTCCAAATCCAAGTAAGATGTCAAAGAAAATATTGCTTGCCTTTTCTTTCTCGATAATAAATGACCGTCTGTATCATTCATATATAGAGAACAACATCAATAAAATATTCATCCTTACAGTAAAAAAGCAAATTGGATTTAATTCTGCTGTTTGCAAGTTGCAGTAATTTTTGATCACTCAGCATTTTTCTGTCCTAGCACATTAATTCTCCATGGTGAGCTTGAGACATTTATTACAATAGCTTCAGTTTTTATCCAGCCTCTTATGTAATAAGTTGTGAAACAGATTGGAGGGCCTTACCTTCATTAATCTTTGATTTTATTTCATCACATTTGTTGAATTTTAACTCCACACTCACTCTCCTTTTCCAGAGCCACCCTCTCCAGTTGGGTTTGTGTTGTTCTGCTCCAGGAATATTCCAAGTGTAAACAGCACCGGTGGCAAACTGACCCGCCTGTTGGCATCAGGAATAGATTCTTGTTGGACGTTTGAGACTGGTTTCATATTTTCAAACTTGTATGTTGGGGCAGTAGAATTACCATTTGGGTAGAGAACTGGCTCGAAGGTAGAAGATAGAGGGTAGTGGGCAACAGTCAGAAAGATGCTATTCCACATTGGAAGGGTTTAAGGGGAATTGATGGCTCAGAATAATGTTATACAGTTGTTTGGAAAACTTAGGAACTCTGATTGTTTTGTGGCTGGAGTTTATTTTATCCTTGTGTAGATTTGACACATTCACCCTCCCTCCCCACCACTACAGAAGCTGTTGGAACTGTTCAGTGTTTCCAGTGGCTTCTGTAATTATTTCAGGTTCCTGACAGGAGCAGTCTCTCACTTTTCGAACAAAACAAACCCATCCTTGTGCTGTACCCAATATTTCAATAAGAAATGGGAAGCAGCAGAGTGGAAAGCTTCCGAGATGCCGAGCAATGCTGCCCGGTTCCACACTGCAATTCACAGGAACCATCGCCAGGAAAAGCAAGGAGCAATCGGACAGACCCATTTTACCACAGAATGAAAGATTTATTTCCTCGGTTCATTCTAGCGCGTTCCCTTTGAAAGGCTGTTTACAAGCCACAACACTCCGATGGCTAGGAATCGAACCCGGGTCAACTGCTTGAAAGGCAGCTATGCTCCCCACTATCCCACCATCCCACCATCACCCTGCTAGAGCTCCCTCCCCATTCCCAAATACACTTAACAAGGCCGTGATCATCACCAACTGGATTGGGGCTGAAATCCAAACAAGAAATTGCTGGGGAAGCTCAGCAGGTCTGACAGCACCAGAATTAGAAGCCTTCAGTTCTGAAGACCAATCCCTGTGATCTGAAAGGTTCCCTCCCTACAGATGCTGCCAGACCTGCTGAGTTTCCCCAGCAATTTCTGTGCTGTCTCTCAGATCTGCAGCATCTGCAGTTCTTTGTTGGAAACAAAGCAAACGTTGAGCCACCGAAGGGGATATTGGGTCAGGTGATAGACTCCCTCATCCATAGAGGCAGATGGGAAGGAGCATGGAATCATAGAATCCCTACAGTGTGGAAACCGGCCATTCGGCCCATCATGCATCCCACCAAGACTCACCCCCGCCTCCACCTCTCCCTGTAACCCCACATTTCCCATGGGTAATCCACCTCACCTACACATCCCTGTATACTACGGATAGTTTCCCATGGCCATCCCACCCTAACCTGCACGTGTCTGGACTGTGGGAGGGAACTGGAGAACCAAGAGGGAACCCACACAGACCCGGGGAGAATGTGCAAACCCCACACAAACAGTCTTCATTCAGACAGGGATCTGGGGAATTGGAGAGGTTTAGAGAGGGAGTCCAGGCGGTTAGACTGGCGTGTGAATGATGGGCCGAACAGCCTGATCTCAGTGCTGTAAAACCTCTCCAGTAAAATGCCTCCCTACATGCAGCATTCATCACAGTTTGTATTGTGCTTTAATCCGTCCTGTTATTGACCTTATTCTGAATGAAACGGATGGAGAGGGGTTGTTTGTGCATTCAGTCAGATCTGTGTATTGGTGGGTCAGGAGCATCATACCCAATAACAACAGGGGGAGGGCGGATTGAATTCCTGCCCCTTACAGATCACATTGCAACATGCCATTTCCTCAGGATTTCATTTGGATAAACTGTTTTATTTTTAACATCGTCACAATATATTGATGCCCTTCTGTGCAAGTTATGAATTTGGACAGAGCGATCCCTCTTGTCTCTGTGAACAAACGGAATATCAAGGAGTCAGATTGGGGAATGTATCCTCTCACAGAAACAGGAACAGGGAGATGTCATTCCCTCTGAAATAAACACAGGCCATGCTGAGAAATCAGATAAGGTCAGGCAGCATCTATAAGGAGAAGGGAAAGGATAACTCGTGGGTTATGAAGGTGAGGGAATTCAGCAGAGGGGAAGGAAGTTAGAAAAGTAATGATTTCTGAGCAATTGGAATGGGAGTAACGCTGAAGAAAGAATGAGATGGTTTCTAATAGGGTGGAGGCTGCAGAGATTTAATGATAAACGGTTTCATGGAACTAAATGCAAAAGGGATTGGGAATAAGTTCATTAAACATCGAAGAGGTCAGGAAATGTGAGCAGGAGGAGACTATACAGCCTGTTTAAACTGTTCAGTCTGTTCTGACAGTCAATCCAATCAGAGCTGGTTTGAGATTTCAAATCCGGTTTCCTATCCACTCCCCATATCCCGTGACTCCCTGAGACCCCGGCAATCTGTCTATTCCAATCTGAAATGTACTCAGTGATGGAGCATCCACAATCCTCAGGGAGAGAGAATATTAAAGTCTCAGAGGCCTTAGAGTGAAGTGCTGTCTCCTCATCTCAGTTCCAAATAACCTGCCCCTTACCCTGAGAGGGTGGCAATCAAACCCGAATGAACTGCGGATGCTGTAACATTAACGCTGATTTCTCTGCACAGATGCTGCCTGACCTGCTGAGCTTTTCCAGCAACTCCTGAGACTGTGTTATTGTGTATCAGATTCCCAGACCCACAGGATTAATTTCTCAGCATCTACCATCTCAAGCCTCTTCACAATCTGAGACACTGAAATGAAATCCCCTTTCAATTTTCTATAATATAGACCCAATTTATTCAGATACTCAGCACTGGAGCACACGGGTCCCAAATACTGAGCTTTATTTTGTGGTTCTGTTCGCCGAGCTGGGAATTTGTGTTGCAGACTTTTCGTCCCTTGTCTACTTGACTCATGTTGCTTGTCATTGCGTGTGTGGATACGAAGGATAGCTGGTCGTGTCGTTTCGTGGCTACTTGGTATTCATGGATGCGGATCGTTAGCTGTCTTCCTGTTTGTCCTATGTAGTGTTTTGTGCAGTCCTTGCATGGGATTTTGTACACTACATTGGTTTTGCTCATGCTGGGTATCGGGTCCTTCGTTCTGGTGAGTTGTTATCTGAGAGTGGCTGTTGGTTTGTGTGCTGTTATGAGTCCTAGTGGTCGCCGTAGTCTGGCTGTCAGTTCAGAAATGTTCTCAATGCATGGTAGTGTGGCTAATCCTTTGGGTAGTGGCATGTCCTCATTCTGTTGTTTTTCCCTTAGGCATCTGTTGATGAAATTGTGCGGGTATCCGTATTTGGCGAATACATTGTAGAGATGTTCTTCTTCCTCTTTTTGCAGTTCTGGAGTATAGCAGTGTCTTGATGCAACTTCGTTTGTGTGTGTTGGGGTGGTTGCTTTCATAGTTTAGGACTTGGTCTGTGTGTGTAGCTTTCCTGTAAACCTTTGTGGTGAATTCTCCGTTCGGTGTTCTCTGTACCATCACGTCTAGGTTGGTTGTCCTTTTCTTCCTCTCTTGTGAATCGGATTCCTGTGAGTGTGGCGTTGATGATCCGGTGTGTGTTCTCTATTTCTGTGTTTTTAATGATTACAAAGGTGTCATCTGCATATCTGACTCAGAGTTTGGGTTGAATTTGTGGTAAGACTGTTTGTTCTAATCTTTGCATTACTGCTTGTGCTATGAGTCCAGAGAAGGGTGAGCCCATGGGTGTGCCGTTGATTTGTTCATATATTTGGTTGTTGAATGTGAAGTGTGTTGTGAGGTACAGGTCCAGTAGTTTGAGTATGCCGTCTTTGTTGATAGGTTCCCCGTCTTCTTGTCTGTTCTGTATGTACAGCAGGTTGGCTATTGTTTCTCTGGCTAGGGTTTTGTCGTTAGAGGTGAACAGTGCTGTTACATCAAATGTACCATGGTTTCTTCCTTGTCTATGTGTATATTTCTGATGATGTCCAAGAATTCCTGTGTTGATTGTACAGAGTGCCTGGATCCGCTGATCAGGTGTTTCAGTTTCTGCTGTAGTTCTTTAGCCAGTTTTTGCGATGGTGTCCCTGGTAGTGATACTATGGGTCAGAGTGGGATGTCTGGTTTGTGCACTTTAGATAGTCCATAGAATCTGGGGGTGTTGTTGCTTTCAGGTTTCATTCTCTGTAGGTCAAACCTGGTTATTTGTCCGTTTTTTGTAGGTTACTCAGTGCGTTGTTTATCCTATTGGTGGGCTGTGGGGTGGGGTCAAACTCCCTCCTTTGGGAGTTGTTGTGCTTTTTGGATGTCGTCTGCTTTGTCCAGGGTGACTATCATTCTGCCTTTGTCTGCTTTTAGTATGATCCGCATTCATGAACACCAACTAGCCACGAAACGACACGACCAGCTATCCTTAGTAGCCACACACGCAGATGACAAGCAACATGAATTCGACTGGGACAACACGACTATTATAGGACAACCCAAACAGAGAACAGCCAGGGAATTCCGAGAGGCATGGCACTCATCCACAGATTCAATCAACAAGCACATCGACCTGGACCCAATACACCGACCACTGCAACTGACAGCTGGAACTGACAACTGGAAGTGACAGATTCAAACCACTACAAATGCTGGAGGAAAGATCACAGAAGTGCTTCACAGGAGGCTCCCAAGCACTGAGGATGTCACCTAGACAGGGGACGAAACGTCTGCAACACAAATTCCCAGCTCAGCGAAAGGAAACACAATAGAATAGATGAAATCCCCTACAGTGTGGAAACAGGCCCTTTAGCCCAACCAATCCACACCGACTCCCCGAAGAGTAACCCCCCCCCCCCCCCCCAGAACCATCTCCCTCTGACTAATCACTATGGATATTTTAGCAAGGCCAATTCACCTAACTTGTACATTTTTGGCCTATGGAAGGAAGCTGGAGCAATAGACAATAGACAATAGACAATAGATGCAGGAGTAGGCCATTCAGCCCTTCGAGCCTGCACCGCCATTCAATATGATCATGGCTGATCATTCCCAATCAGTATTCTGTTCCAGCCTTATCTCCATAACCCTTGACTCCACTATCTTTAAGAGCTCTATCCAATTCTTTCTTAAATGAATCCAGAGACTGGGCCTCCACTGCCCTCTGGGGCAGAGCATTCCACACAGCCACCACTCTCTGGGTGAAGTAGTTTCTCCTCATCTCTGTCCTAAATGGTCTACCCCGTATTTTTAAGTTGTGTCCTCTGGTTCGGCACTCCCCCATCAGCGGAAACATGTTTCCTCCTGCCAGAGTGTCCAATCCTTTCATAATCCTATATATTTCAATCAGATCCCCTCTCAGTCTTCTAACCCAAGGGTATACAAGCCCAGTCGCTTCAGTCTTTCCGTGTAAGGCAATCCTGCCATTCCAGGAATTGACCTCGTGAACCTACGCTGCACTCCCTCAATAGCCAGAATGTCTTTCCTCAAATTTGGAGACCAGAACTGTACACAGTACTCCAGGTGTGGTCTCACCAGGGCCCTGTACAGCTGCAGAAGCACCTCTTTGCTTCTATACTCAATCCCTCTTGTTATGAAGGCCAGCATGCTATTCGCCTTCTTCACGACCTGCTGTACCTGCATGCTTGCCTTCATTGACTGGTGGACAAGAACACCCAGGTCTCTCTGAACAACCCCTTTACCTAATTTGATACCATTGCGGTAGTAATCTGCCTTCCTGTTCTTGCCACCAAAGTGGATAACCAGACATTTATCCACATTAAACTGCATCTGCCATGCATCTGCCCACTCACCTAACTTGTCCAGGTGATCCTGTAATCTCCTAACATCCTCATCACATTTCACCCTACCACCCAGCTTTGTATCATCAGCAAATTTGCTAATGTTATTGCTGATACCATCTTCTATATCATTTACATATATTGTAAAAAGCTGCGGTCCCAGCACGGATCCCTGCGGTACCCCACTGGTCACTGCCTGCCATTTTGAAATGGAGCCGTTAATCACTACCCTTTGTTTCCTATTAGCCAACCAATTCTCTATCCAATCTACTACTTTGCCCCCAATCCCGTGCGCCCTCATTTTACTCACTAACCTCTTGTGTGGGACTTTATCAAAAGCTTTCTGAAAGTCCAGGTGCACTACATCCACTGGATCTCCCTCGTCCATCTTCCGAGTTACATCCTCAAAAGATTCAAGAAGATTAGTCAAGCATGATTTCCCCTTCATAAATCCATGCTGACTCTGTCCTATCCTGTTACTATTATCCAGATGTGCCGTAATTCCATCCTTTATAATAGACTCCAGCATCTTTCCCACCACTGAGGTCAGACTAACTGGTCTATAATTTCCTGCTTTCTCCCATCCACCCTTCTTAAAAAGTGGCACAACATTAGCCGCCCTCCAATCCTCTATTGAACTCTGGAAAATAATCACCAGCACATCCACGATTTCCCGAGCCACCTCCTTCAGTACCCTGGGATGCAGGCCATCAGGATTCCGGAGACTTATCAACCTTCAGACCTAATAGTCTCTCCAACACCAAATCCTGGCAAATATAAATTCCCTTAAGTTCAGGTCCTTCAGCCACTGTTACCTCAGGGAGATTGCTTGTGTCTTCCCCAGTGAACACAGATCTGAAGTACCCATTTAATTCCTCTGCCATTTCTTTGTTCCCAATAATATATTCCCCTGTTTCTGTCTTCAAGGGCCCAATTTTTGTCCTAACCATTTTTTTGCCTTGGACATACCTAAAAAAGCTTTTACTATCCTCCTTTATATTCTTGGCCAGTTTACCTTCGTACCTCATTTTTTCTCTGCGTATTTCCTTCTTACTAATCCTCTGTTGTTCTTTAAAAGCTTCCTAGTCCTCAGTTTTCCCACTTATCTTCGCGATGTTATACTTTTTCTCTTTTAACTTTATATGTTTCTTTACTTCCCTCGTCAGCCACGGCCGCCATGTCTCCTCCTGGGATCTTTTTTCCTTTTAGGAATGAACTGATCCTGCAACTTCTGCATTATACGCAGAAATATCCGCCATTGTTCCTCCACGGTCTTCCCTGTTAAGGTATTGCACCATTGAACTTTGGCCAGTTGCTCGCTCATTGCTCCATATTTCCTTTTATTCGTGGAAGAAACCCACACAAGCACGGGGAGAATGTGCAAACTCCACACAGACAGTCGCCCGAGGCTGGAATTGAACCTGGGATCCTGGTGCTAACCACTGAGCAACAATGCCACCCAAATTCTGGTGCTGTCAGACCTGGTGAGCTTCCCCAACAAGTTCTTGTTTAGATTTCAGCCCCAATCCAGTTGGTGATGATCACGGCCTTGTTAAGTGTGTTTGGGAATGGGGAGGGAACTGCTAGCAGGGGGATGGTGGGATAGTGGTGAGCATAGCTGCCTTCCAAGCAGTTGACCCGGGTCCGATTCCCGGCCATCGCAGTGTTGTGGTTTTCTAAGTTGACTTTTAAAGGAGAACCACCAGGATGGAACCGGATCTGTCAGACTGCTCCGTGCTTTTCCTGGCGATTGTTCCTGTGAATTGCACTGTGGAACCGGGCAGCATTGATCGGCATCTCGGAATCTTTCCCCTCTGCTGCTTCCCATTTCTTATTGAAATATTGGTTGCAGCACAAGGATGGGTTTGTTTTGTTCGAAAAGTGAGAGACTGCTCCCGTCAGGAACCTGAAATAATTACAGAAGCCGCTGGAAACACTGAATAGTTCCAACAGCTTCTGTAGTGGTGGGGAGGGATGGTTCATGTGTCAAATCTACACAAGGATAAAATAAACTCCAGCCTCAAAACAATCAGAGTTCCTAAGTTTTATAAACATCCGTATAACATTTTTCTGAGCCATCAATTCATATGTTAAAGTTGAGAGGGGAAACATAAAAGGGACCTTAGAGGAACATTTTTCAAGCAGAGGGCACTGTGTGTATGAGCTGCCAGAGGAAGTAGTGGAGGCTGGTACAATTACAACATTTAAAAGGTATCTGGGTGGGTGTAGGAATTAAAAAGGGTTCAGAGGAGCATGGGCCAAATTCTGACAAATAGGATGAGATTTACATCGGATATGAGTTCAGCATGGATTTGTTGGACTGAATGATTTGTTTCTGAGCTTATATTGCTCTGAGTGGATTGAGCTCCGGATTGTAGATTTTCCAATGCGGAATAGCATGTTTCTGATTGTCACTTTGAGAGATGTCCCTCAGTGAGCTCCTCCACCATTCTTTCCATTTCACTGGGGACCCACTATCCTCAGTCTCCAATCAAATGACTTGAACTCGGACACACAGAGATCGTAAAGAGTGAGACAATGCAGAAAGGAAGTTGATTTCATTTCTGTTTCTGAGTCCAATCTTCACTCAGTGAGACAGTGTCAGGTATTCAAGGCTCAAACAAGAGCTCGATTCTGCTTCTGGTAATTGTCTTCATTCAGTGAGAAGGAGGGCCGTGGGCCGGAAGGAGGTCATCATTGTGTTTCGTGTCGTCTGCTCAGTCTGCAGCATTGCAGGTCGTGGGAGCAGGGCAGTGGGAAAGGTATCTCGTGTGGACTGCAATAGGACTTTCAACACATTGTTCGAGACCAGTTACAGAGCTCCAGGAATTCTGAATGAGGATCGGAAAAATGCATTGATTGAAGGAGGAGGATCAGGATAATAGTATAAACTGATGAGATCAGCAGGATTTCTCAATCTGACTCTGCGCCATACTTTATTTTCTTCTCCATAAATCTACAATCCGGAGCTCAATCCACTCAGAGCAATAAAAGCTCAAAAACAAATCATTCAGTCCAACAAATCCATGCTGAACTCATATCCGATGTAAATCTCATCCTATTTGTCAGAATTTGGCCCATGCTCCTCTGAACCCTTTTTAATTCCTACACCCACCCAGATACCTTTTAAATGTTGTAATTGTACCAGGCTCCACTACCTCCTCTGGCAGCTCATGCACACAATGCCCTCTGCTTGAAAAATGTTCCTCTTAGGTCCCTTTTATGTTTCCCCTCTCAACTTTAACATATGCCATCTGCTTCTGGACTCCCCCACCGCAGGGAACTAACCTTGTCTTTTTACCCTATTGAGTGTCCTTCATGATTTTGTGATCCTCTCTAAGGTTACCCCTCAGCTACTGACGCTCCAGGGATAATAGCTGCAACCCATACAGTCTTACCCTCCAGCACAAACCCTCCAACTTTGGCAACATCCTTGTAAATCTTTTGTGAACCCTTTTAAGTTGCACAACAACCTTCTTATAGGTGGGAGTCCAGAATTGCTCTATATACCAAAGGTGGCTAAACCCATACTGCAACATGTCCTCCCAACTCCTTTACACAATTAACTGGGCAATAAAGACAAAAATGACAAACGCTTTCTTCACTATCCTATAGAAATGTTAGTCCACATTCAACGATCTATGAAGCTGTACTCCAGGTCTATTTGTTTAGCAACATCCCTCGTACCTTGTCCATTCAGTGTAAATGTCCTGCTCTCTTTTGCTTCTCCAAAATGCAGCACCTCACATTTATCTAAATTAATCTCCATCTGCCACCCCTCGGCCCATTGGCCCATCTGATCAAGATCCCGTTGTCCTCTGAGGTAACCATCTTCACGGTCCTTGACACTTCCAACTTTACTGTCATTTGCAAACTTACTATCCATTCGTCCTATGGCCACATCCAAATCATTTATATAAATGACAAAACAACAGTGGACCCAGCACCGATCCTTGTGGCACACCACTGGTCACAGGCCTTCAGTCTGAAAAGCAACCCTCCCCCATCACCCTCTGTCTTCTACCTTCGAGCCAGTTCTCTACCCAAAGGGTAATTCTACTGCCCCAACATACAAGTTTGAAATTATGACACCAGTTTCAAAAGTACAAAAAGAACCTATTCCTGATTGGGGAATCGGGGCCAGGGAATCAATAAAAATAAATGTTGCAAGGTTCGGTAAATTTGAGATTCAGTTCAGTGCATCACTAAATGAAAACAATTCAGCAGGGCATCCGTACGTGGAAGAAGTGTTTCAGGCAACAATTAAATGAAGGAATTTATGCAGGGCAACAATAATGGGAGAATTCATGCAGGGGCTTTTAAATTGGGCCGGATAATACTCAAGGGAAGAGTTGGTGCAGCTTCAGGATTTGTGCAGGATTAGTAAATGGGAGAAATGGTGCAGAGCAGCAGAGCCATAAATAGAGTCATACAATCATAGAGATGTACACCATGGAAACAGATACTTCAGTCTAACTTGTCTATGACTCAATTTTAGAATTCTGGCCGTGCTCTACATCATTGGAGAATCATTCCAAGTTACTACTAAATGAAAGGATTAGGCAAGGGCTTATCGAAATAAGAGAATTTGGAACGGGGCATCTGATATTGTCAAATTAGTGCAGTTAGAATCGAATGGGAGAGTTTCAGTTTCACGGTGAATGGGGGAATTGGTGCCGCGTAGCTCTAAATGGGAGAATTGGGACATGACAGTACTTGATGTGGGAATGAAAGTAGGGCACCACTAAATTGAGTGAGGGCATCAGTAAGTATGAGGATTGGTGAAAGGCAAAACTGAATTGGAGAACTTTTTCAGGACGTCAGTAATTGAGGGAGATGGTGCTAGGCAACAAAGAATTGGAGAATTGACGCGGGACATCAGTAAATGAGAGACCTGGTATACTGTGGAGCTAAATTAGAGAATGGGTGCGTGGCAACAGTAAATGGGAGAATTAGAGTTGTGCATGGTGAAACGGTAGAATCTGGCTCAGGCATCAATAAATGGAAGGGTTAGTACAGGGATATGAGTAAATGGGAGATTTGGTGGAAACAATAAATGGGAGAGCTGGTGCACAATGCCTTTCCATTAGAAAATTGATAGAGTGCCAATATATTGAAAAATTGGAGCAGAGCATTGGGGAATAGGGGCCAGGGAATCAATATAAAGAAGAAATGTTGCAAGCATCGGTAAATTGGGGATTCAGTTCAGTGCATCACTAAATGAAAACAATTCAGCAGGGCACCCGTACATGGAAGATGTGTATCAGGGAACAACTAAATGGAAGGAATTGGTACAAGGCTTCAATAATTGGAGAAATCATGCAGGTGCCATTAAATTCCAAGTGGGAGGAGTGGGGCAGGATAACCACAATGGGTGAGTTGGTGAAATTCCTGAATTAGTGCAGGATTTGTAAATGGGAGAATTGGTGCAGTGAAGCGGAGCACTAATTACAGCCTCCGAGATGTACAGCACTGAAACAGACCCTTCAGTCCAACTTGTCCACACCTAAATTTAAGATTTCTGGCAGCTCTCCACTAAATTGGAGAATCATTGCAAGAAACTACGAAATGGAAACGTTCGGAAAGAGCTTATGGAAATGTGAGAATGTGCAACAGGGCATCAGATAATGGGTGAGTTAGTACTGTTCAGCACTAAATGGGTGCTTGATGCTGTGTTGCACTAAATGGGAGAATTGGGACAGGTCATTTTAGGAGATTTAGAGGTGGGCACCCCTAAATTGGGCGGGGCATCAGTCAGTATGAGGATTGTTGGAAGGCAAAACTTAATGGAGAACTTGGTGAGTTGATAAAATTCCCAAATTAGTACAGGATTGGTAAATGGGAGAAATGGTGCAAGGAAGGAAAGCACTAATTAGAGCCTTAGAGATGTACAGCACGGAAACTGACCCTCCAGACCAACTTGCCCACGCCCATGTTTAAGAATTCTGGAAGCTGTACACTAAATTGAAGAGTCATTGCAATAAAATAGTAAATGGATAAATTTCGAAAGGGCTTATCGAAATATGAGAATTTTCAACAGGACATCAGATAATGGATGAATTAGCGCAGTTCAGCACTAATTGGGTGAGTTGGACTGTGTTTCAACTAAATGGGAGAATTGGGGCAGGACAATACCTTTTGGGAGATTTAGAGTAGGGCACCCCTAAATTGGGCGAGGGCATCAGTCAGTATGAGGATTGTTGTAAGGAAAAACTTAATGGAGAACTTGTTCAGGACATCAGTAATTGGGGGAAATGGTGCGAAGCAACACTGAATTGGAAAATTAGTGTGGGGTATCAGTAAATGAGAGACCTGGTGCAGGGTGCTGATAACTTTGAGAATTGGAGCAAATGGGAGAACACGGGCAATGAATCAGTAAATAGGACAAATGTTGCAAAGAATGAGAGATCCAGATTCAATACAGTCGACCACAAAATGGGGGAGTTGGTGCAGTTCACCACTAAAGGGAAGATATGTGTAGTATCGGTAATTTGGAGATTTGATGCAGGGATCGCAACATCAGAGAATTCTGGCAGCGAACGATGAAATGGGAAATACTGAATGGAAGAACGATGGAGCTAAATTAGAGAATTGGTGCATGGCACCAGTAAATGGGAGAATTAGAGTAGCACACTCTTCAATGGTAGAATCGGGCTCGGGCATCAGTAAATGGAAAAATTAGTACAGGGATAAGAGTAAATGGGAGATTTGGTGGGAATCAATAAATGGGAGACTCAGTGCAGCGTACCATTACATCAGAAAATTGGTGGGTGTGCCAATCAATAATACAGGACGAAGAGGTGAGGCGTCTCCAGCTCCTTTATATTCGATTAGGCAGGAAGAGGCAGTGACGCTGCTCCGCCTCCTTTATTTTCTATAATACAGGAGGAAGCGGTGACGCTGCTCCAGCTCCTTTATTTTCTATAATACAGGAGGAAGCAGTGACGCTGCTCCAGCTCCTTTATTTTCTATAATACAGGAGGAAGCAGTGACGCTGCTCCAGCTCCTTTATTTTCTATAATACAGGAGGAAGCGGTGACGCTGCTCCAGCTCCTTTATTTTCTATAATACAGGAGGAAGCAGTGACGCTGCTCCAGCTCCTTTATTTTCTATAATACAGGAGGAAGCAGAGACGCTGCTCCAGCTCCTTTATTTTCTATAATGCAGGAGGAAGCAGTGACACTGCCCCAGCTCCTTTATTTTCTATAATACAGGAGGAAGCAGTGACGCTGCTCCAGCTCCTTTATTTTCTATAATACAGGAGGAAGCAGTGACGCTGCTCCAGCTCCTTTATTTTCTATAATTCAGGAGGAAGCAGTGACGCTGCTCCAGCTCCTTTATTTTCCATAATACAGGAGGTAGCAGAGACGCTGCTCCATCTCCTTTATTTTCTATAATACAGGAGGAAGCAGTGACGCTGCTCCAGCTCCTTTATTTTCTATAATACAGGATGAAGCAGTGACGCTGCTCCAGCTCCTTTATTTTCTATAATACAGAAGGAAGCAGAGACGCTGCTCCAGCTCCTTTATTTTCTATAATACAGGAGGAAGCAGTGACGCTGCTCCAGCTCCTTTATTTTCTATAATACAGGAGGAAGCAGAGACGCTGCTCCAGCTCCTTTATTTTCTATAGTACAGGAGGAAGCAGTGACGCTGCTCCAGCTCCTTTATTTTCCATAATACAGGAGGTAGCAGAGACGCTGCTCCATCTCCTTTATTTTCTATAATACAGGAGGAAGCAGTGACGCTGCTCCAGCTCCTTTATTTTCTATAATACAGGAGGAAGCAGTGACGCTGCTCCAGCTCCTTTATTTTCTATAATACAGGAGGAAGCAGTGACGCTGCTCCAGCTCCTTTATTTTCTATAATACAGGAGGAAGCAGTGACGCTGCTCCAGCCCCTTTATTTTCTATAATACAGGAGGAAGCAGTGACGCTGCTCCAGCTCCTTTATTTTCTATAATACAGGAGGAAGCAGTGACGCTGCTCCAGCTCCTTTATTTTCTATAATACAGGAGGAAGCAGAGACGCTGCTCCAGCTCCTTTATTTTCTATAATAC
This sequence comes from Chiloscyllium punctatum, assembly GCF_047496795.1. Lineage (NCBI taxonomy): Eukaryota > Metazoa > Chordata > Chondrichthyes > Orectolobiformes > Hemiscylliidae > Chiloscyllium > Chiloscyllium punctatum. Next base: position 25,245,008 of record NC_092751.1, read on the forward strand.
AGGAGGAAGCAGAGACGCTGCTCCAGCTCCTTTATTTTCTATAATACAGGAGGAAGCAGTGACGCTGCTCCAGCTCCTTTATTTTCTATAATACAGGAGGAAGCAGTGACGCTGCTCCAGCTCCTTTATTTTCTATAATACAGGAGGAAGCAGAGACGCTGCTCCAGCTCCTTTATTTTCTATAATACAGGAGGAAGCGGTGACGCTGCTCCAGCTCCTTTATTTTCTATAATACAGGAGGAAGCAGAGACGCTGCTCCAGCTCCTTTATTTTCTATAATACAGGAGGAAGCGGTGACGCTGCTCCAGCTCCTTTATTTTCTATAATACAGGAGGAAGCGGTGACGCTGCTCCAGCTCCTTTATTGTCTATAATACAGGAGGAAGCAGTGACGCTGCTCCAGCTCCTTTATTTTCTATAATACAGGAGGAAGCAGAGACGCTGCTCCAGCTCCTTTATTTTCTATAATACAGGAGGAAGCAGAGACGCTGCTCCAGCTCCTTTATTTTCTATAATACAGGAGGAAGCAGTGACGCTGCTCCAGCTCCTTTATTTTCTATAATACAGGAGGAAGCAGAGACGCTGCTCCAGCTCCTTTATTTTCTATAATACAGGAGGAAGCAGTGACGCTGCTCCAGCTCATTTATTTTCTATAATACAGGAGGAAGCAGTGACGCTGCTCCAGCTCCTTTATTTTCTATAATACAGGAGGAAGCAGAGACGCTGCTCCAGCTCCTTTATTTTCTATAATACAGGAGGAAGCAGTGACGCTGCTCCAGCTCCTTTATTTTCTATAATACAGGAGGAAGCAGAGACGCTGCTCCAGCTCCTTTATTTTCTATAATACAGGAGGAAGCAGTGACGCTGCTCCAGCTCCTTTATTTTCTATAATACAGGAGGAAGCAGAGACGCTGCACCAGCTCCTTTATTTTCTATAATACAGGAGGAAGCAGAGACGCTGCTCCAGCTCCTTTATTTTGTATAATACAGGAGGAAGCAGTGACGCTGCTCCAGCTCCTTTATTTTCTATAATACAGGAGGAAGCAGTGACGCTGCTCCAGCTCCTTTATTTTCTATAATACAGGAGGAAGCAGTGACGCTGCTCCAGCTCCTTTATTTTCTATAATACAAGAGGAAGCAGTGACGCTGCTCCAGCTCCTTTATTTTCTATAATACAGGAGGAAGCAGAGACGCTGCTCCAGCTCCTTTATTTTCTATAATACAGGAGGAAGGAGTGACGCTGCTCCAGCTCCTTTATTTTCTATAATACAGGAGGAAGCAGTGACGCGGCTCCAGCTTCTTTATTTTCTATAATACAGGAGGAAGCAGTGACGCTGCTCCAAATCCATTTTTTTTATAACACAGGAGGGAGCAGTCATATTGCTCCAACTCCTTTATTTTTTATATTACAGGAGGAAGGAGTGACGATGCTCCAGCTCCTTTATTTTCTATAACACAGGAGGAAGTAGTGACGCTGCTCCAGCTCCTTTATTTTCTATAATACAGGAGGAAGCAGTGAAGCTGCTCAGGCTCCTTTATTTTTTATAAAACAGGAGGAAGCAGTGACGCTGCTCCAGCTCCTTTATTTTCTATATTACAGGAGGAAGGAGTGACGCTGCTCCAGCTCATTTATTTTCTATAATACAGGAGGAAGCAGTGACGCTGCTCCAGCTCCTTTATTTTGTATAATACAGGAGGAAGCAGTGACGCTGCTCCAGCTCCTTTATTTTCTATAATACAGGAGGAAGCAGTGACGCTGCTCCAGCTCCTTTATTTTCTATAATACAGGAGGAAGCAGGAACGCTGCTCCAGATCCTTTATTTTCTGTAATACAGGAGGAAGCAGTGACGCTGCTCCAGCTCCTTTATTTTGTATAATACAGGAGGAAGCAGTAACGCTGCTCCAGCTCCTTTATTTTCTATAATACAGGAGGAAGCAGTGACGCTGCTCCAACTCCTTTATTTTGTATAATACAGGAGGAAGCAGTGACGCTGCTCCAGCTCCTTTATTTTCTATAATACAGAGAGAAGCAGTAACGCTGCTCCAGATCCTTTATTTTCTATAATACAGCAGGAAGCAGTGACGCTGCTCCAGCTCCTTTATTTTCTATAATACAGGAGGAAGCAGTGACGTTGCTCCAGCTCCTTTATTTTCTATAATACAGGAGGAAGCAGTGACGCTGCTCCAGATCCTTTATTTTCTATAATACAGGAGGAAGCAGTGACGCATCTCCAGCTGAGTTGTTTTTTTATAACACAGGAGGAAGAAGTCACACTGCTCCAGCTCCTTTATTTTTTATATTACACGAGGGAGCAGTGACGCTGCTCCAGCTCATTTATTTTGTATAATACATGAGGAAGCAGTGACGCTGCTCCAGCTCCTTTATTTTCTATAATACAAGAGGAAGCAGTGACGCTGCTCCAGCTCCTTTTTTTTTATATAATACAGGAGGAAGCATTGACGCTGCTCCAGGTCCTTTATTTTCTATAATACAGGAGGAAGCAGAGACGCTGCTCCAGCTCCCTAATTTTCTATGATACAGGAGGAAGAAGAGACGTTGCTCCAGCCAATATATATTCTGAAATACAGTAGGAAGCAGAGACGGTGCGTCAGCTCCTTTATTTTGCACAATACTGGAGGAAGCAGTGACGCTTCTCCAGCTCGTTTATTTTCTAAAACACAGGGGAAAGCAGTGAACCTGCTCCAACTGCTTTATTTTCTATAATACAGGAGGAAGCAGAGACGCTGCTCCAGCTCCTTTATTTTCTACAATACAGTAGGAAGCAGTGACGCTGCTCCAACTCCTTTATTTTGCATAATACAAGAGGAAGCAGTGACGCTGCTCCAGTTCCTTTATTTTTTATAATACAGGAGGAACGAGTGACGATGCTCCAGCTCCTTTATTTTCTATAATACAGGAGGAAGCAGTGACGCTGCTGCAGCTCCTTTATTTTCTATAATACAGGAGGAAGCAGTGACGCTGCTCCAGCTCCTTTATTTTCTATTATACAGGAGGAAGAAGTGAGGCTGCTCCACCTCCTTTATTTTCTATAATACCGGAGGAAGCAGTGACGCTGCTCCAGATCCTTTTTTTTATAATACAGGAGGAAGCAGTCACACTGCTCCAACTGCTTTATTTTTTATAATACAGGAGAAAGCAGAGAAGCTGCTCCAGTTCCTTTATTTTCTATAATTCAGGAGAAAGCAGTGACGCTGCTCCAGCTCCTTTATTTTCTATAATTCAGGAGGAAGCAGTGACGCTGCTCCAGCTCCTTTATTTTCTATACTACAGGAGGAAGCAGTGACGCTGCTCCAGCTCCTTTATTTTCTATAATACAGGAGGAAGCAGTGACGTTGCTCCAGCTCCTTTATTTTCTATAATACAGGAGGAAGCAGTGACGCTGCTCCAGATCCTTTATTTTCTATAATACAGGAGGAAGCAGTGACGCATCTCCAGCTGCGTTGTTTTTTTATAAGACAGGAGGAAGAAGTCACACTGCTCCAGCTCCTTTATTTTTTATATTACAGGAGTGAGTAGTGACGCTACTCCAGCTCATTTATTTTGTATAATACATGAGGAAGCAGTGACGCTGCTCCAGCTCCTTTATTTTCTATAATACAAGAGGAAGCAGTGACGCTGCTCCAGCTCCATTTTTTTATATAATACAGGAGGAAGCATTGACGCTGCTCCAGGTCCTTTATTTTCTATAATACAGGAGGAAGCAGAGACGCTGCTCCAGCTCCCTAATTTTCTATGATACAGGAGGAAGAAGAGACGTTGCTCCAGCCAATATATATTCTGAAATACAGTAGGAAGCAGAGACGGTGCGTCAGCTCCTTTATTTTGCACAATACTGGAGGAAGCAGTGACGCTGCTCCAGCTCGTTTATTTTCTAAAACACAGGGGAAAGCAGTGAACCTGCTCCAACTGCTTTATTTTCTATAATACAGGAGGAAGCAGAGACGCTGCTCCAGCTCCTTTATTTTCTATAATACAGGAGGAAGCAGTGACGCTGCTCCAGCTCCTTTATTTTCTATAATACAGGAGGAAGCAGTGACGCTGCTCCAACTCCTTTATTTTGCATAATACAAGAGGAAGCAGTGACGCTGCTCCAGTTCCTTCATTTTTTATAATACAGGAGGAAGCAGAGACGCTGCTGCAGCTCCTTTATTTTCTATAATACAGGAGGAAGCAGTGACGCTGCTCCAGCTCCTTTATTTTCTATTATACAGGAGGAAGAAGTGAGGCTGCTCCAGCTCCTTTATTTTCTATAATACCGGAGGAAGCAGTGACGCTGCTCCAGATCCTTTTTTTTATAATACAGGAGGAAGCAGTCACACTGCTCCAACTGCTTTATTTTTTATAATACAGAAGAAAGCAGTGACGCTGCTCCAGTTCCTTTATTTTCTATAATACAGGAGGAAGCAGTGACGCTGCTCCAGCTCCTTTATTTTCTATAATTCAGGAGGAAGCAGTGACGCTGCTCCAGCCCCTTTATTTTCTATAATACAGGACGAAGCAGTGACGCTTCTCCAGCTCCTTTATTTTCTATAATACAGGAGGAAGCAGAGAAGCTGCTCCAGCTCCTTTATTTTCTATGATACAGAAGGAAGAAGATACGTTGCCCCAGCCCCTATATTTTCTGAAATACAGTAGGAAGCAGAGACGGTGCGTCAGCTCCTTTATTTTCTATAATACAGGAGGAAGCAGTGACGCTGCTGCAGCTCCTTTATTTTGTATAATACAGGAGGAAGCAGTGACGCTGCTCCAGCTCCTTTATTTTCTATTATACAGGAGGAAGAAGTGACGCTGCTCCAGCTCCTTTATTTTCTATAATACAAGAGGAAGCAGTGACGCAGCTCCAGATCCTTTTTTTTATAATACAGGAGGAAGCAGTCACACTGCTCCAACTGCTTTATTTTTTATAATACAGGAGAAAGCAGTGACGCTGCTCCAGCTCCTTTATTTTCTATAATTCAGGAGGAAGCAGTGACGCTGCTCCAGCTCCTTTATTTTCTATACTACAGGAGGAAGCAGTGACGCTACTCCAGCTCCTTTATTTTCTATAATACAGGAGGAAGCAGAGAAGCTGCTTCAGCTCCTTTATTTTCTATGATACAGAAGGAAGAAGATACGTTGCTCCAGCCCCTATATTTTCTGAAATACAGTAGGAAGCAGAGACGGTGCGTCAGCTCCTTTATTTTCTATAATACAGGAGGAAGCAGTGTCGCTGCTCCAGCTCCTTTATTTTCTATAATACAGGAGGAAGCAGTGACGCTGCTCCAGCTCCTTTATTTTCTATATTACAGGAGGAAGCAGTGACGCTGCTCCAGCTCCTTTATTTTCTATAGTTCAGGAGGAAGCAGTAACGCTGCCCCAGCTTCTTTATTTTTTTATAATATAGGAGGAAGCACTCACACTGCTCCAGCTCATTTATTTTCTATAATACAGGAGGAAGCAGAGACGCTGCTCCAGCTCCTTTATTTTCTTTAAGACAGGAGGAAGCAGTGACACTGCTCCAGCTCGTTATTTTCTATAATACAGGAGGAAGCAGAGACGCTGCTCCAGCTCCTTTATTTTCTATAATACAGGAGGAAGCAGAGACGCTGCTCCAGCTCCTTTATTTTCTATAATACAGGAGGAAGCAGAGACGCTGCTCCAATTCCTTTATTGTCTATAATACAGGAGGAAGCAGTGTCGCTGCTCCAGCTCGTTTATTTTCTATAATACAGGAGGAAGCAGTGACGCTGCTCCAACGCCTTTATTTTTTATAATGCAGGACGAAGCAGATACGCTGCTCCAGCTCCTTTATGTTCAATAATACAGGAGGAAGCAGAGACGCTACTCCAGCTCCTTTATTTTCTATAATACAGGAGGAAGCAGTGACGCTGCTCCAGCTCCTTTATGTTCAATAATACAGGAGGAAGCAGTGACGCTGATCCAGCTCTTTTATTTTCTATAATACAAGAGGAAGCAGTGACGCAGCTCCAGCTCCTTTATTTTCTATTATACAGGAGGAAGCAGTGACGCTGCTCCAGCTCCTTTATTTTCTATAGTTCAGGAGGAAGCAGTAACGCTGCCCCAGCTTCTTTATTTTTTTATAATATAGGAGGAAGCACTCACACTGCTTCAGCTCCTTTATTTACTATAATACAGGAGGAAGCAGTGACGCTGCTCCAGCTCATTTATTTTCTATAAGACTGGAGGAAGCTGAGACGCTACTCCAACTCCTTTATTTTCTACAATACATGGGTAAGCAGTGATGCTGCTCCAGCTCCTTTATTTTCTATAATGCAGCAGGAAGCAGAGACACTGGTCCAGGTGCTTTATTTTCTGTAATACAGGAGGAAATGGAGACGCTGCTCCGGCTCCTTTATTTTCGTTAATACAGGAGTCAGCAGAGACGGTGCGCCAGCTCCTTTATTTTCTATAATCCAGGAGGAAGCATTGACGTTGCTCCAGCTCATTTATTTTCTATAATACAGGAGGAAGCATTGACGCTGCTCCAGCTCATTTATTTTCTATAATACAGGAGGAAGCTGAGACGTTGCTCCAGCCCCTTTATTTTCTGAAATACAGTAGGAAGCAGAGACGGTGCGTCAGCTCCTTTATTTTCTATAATATAGGAGGAAGCAGTGACGCTGCTCCAGCTCCTTTATTTTCTAAAACACAGGGGGAAGCACTGAAACTGCTCCAGCTCCTTTGTTTTCTATAATACAAGAGGAAGCAGTGACGATGCTCCAGCTCCTTTATATTCTATAATACAGGAGGAAGCAGTGACACTGCTCCAGCTCGTTATTTTCTATAATACAGGAGGAAGCAGAGACGCTGCTCCAGCTCCTTTATTTTCTATAATACAGGAGGAAGCAGTGACGCTGCTCCAGCTCCTTTATTTTCTATAATAGAGGAAGCAGTGACGCTGCTCCAGCTCCTTTATTTTCTAGATTACAGGATGAAGCAGTGACGCTACTCCAGCTCCTTTATTTTCGATAATACAGGTGGAAGCAGAGACGCTGCTCCAATTCCTTTATTGTCTATAATACAGGAGGAAGCAGTGTCGCTGCTCCAATTCCTTTATTGTCTATAATACAGGAGGAAGCAGTGTCGCTGCTCCAGCTCGTTTATTTTCTATAATACAGGAGGAAGCAGTGACGCTGCTCCAACGCCTTTATTTTTTATAATACAGGAGGAAGCAGTGACGCTGCTCCAGCTCCTTTATTTTCTATAATACAGGAGGAAGCAGAGACGCTGCTCCAATTCCTTTATTGTCTATAATACAGGAGGAAGCAGTGTCGCTGCTCCAGCTCGTTTATTTTCTATAATACAGGAGGAAGCAGTGACGCTGCTCCAACGCCTTTATTTTTTATAATACAGGAGGAAGCAGTGACGCTGCTCCAGCCCCTTTATTTTCTATAATACAGGAGGAAGCAGAGACGCTGCTCCAATTCCTTTATTGTCTATAATACAGGAGGAAGCAGTGTCGCTGCTCCAGCTCGTTTATTTTCTATAATACAGGAGGAAGCAGTGACGCTGCTCCAACGCCTTTATTTTTTATAATACAGGAGGAAGCAGTGACGCTGCTCCAGCTCCTTTATTTTCTATAATACAGGAGGAAGCAGTGTCGCTGCTCCAGCTCGTTTATTTTCTATAATACAGGAGGAAGCAGTGACGCTGCTCCAACGCCTTTATTTTTTATAATGCAGGACGAAGCAAATACGCTGCTCCAGCTCCTTTATGTTCAATAATACAGGAGGAAGCAGAGACGCTACTCCAGCTCCTTTATTTTCTATAATACAGTAGGAAGCAGAGACGCTGCTCCAGCTACTGTATTTTCTATAATACAGGAAGAAGCGGAGACGATGCTCCAACGCAAATATTTTCTATATTACAGGAGGAAGCAGTGACGCTGCTCCAGCTCCTTTATTTTCTATAGTTCAGGAGGAAGCAGTAACGCTGCCCCAGCTTCTTTATTTTTTTATAATATAGGAGGAAGCACTCACACTGCTTCAGCTCCTTTATTTACTATAATACAGGAGGAAGCAGTGACGCTGCTCCAGCTCCTTTATTTTCTATAAGACAGGAGGAAGCAGAGACGCTGCTCCAGCTCCTTTATTTTCTTTAAGACAGGAGGAAGCAGTGACGCTGCTCCAGCTCCTTTATTTTATATTATACAGGAGGAAGGAGTGACGCTGCTCCAGCTCCTTTATTTTCTTTAATACAGGAGGAAGCAGTGACGCTATTCCAGCTCCTTTATTTTTTATAATCCGGAAGGAAGCAGTGACGCTGCTCCAGCTCCTTTATTTTCTATAATACATGGGGAAGCAGTGATGCTGCTCCAGCTCAATTATTTTCGATAATACTGGAGGAACCAGTGACGCTGCTCCAGCTCCTTTATTTTCTATAATACAGGCGGAAGCAGAGACGCTGCTCCAGCTCAATTATTTTCTATAATACAGGAGGAAGCAGTGACGCTGCTCCAGCTCCTTTATTATCTATAATACAGGAGGAAGCAGTGACGCTACTCCAGCTCCTTTATTTTCTATAATACAGGAGGAAGCAGAGAAGCTGATCCAGCTCATTTATTTTCTATGATACAGGAGGAAGAAGATACGTTGCTCCAGCCCCTATATTTCCTGAAATACAGTAGGAAGCAGAGACGGTGCGTCAGCTCCTTTATTTTCTATAATACAGGAGGAAGCAGAGACGGTGCGTCAGTTCCTTTATTTTCTATAATACAGGAGGAAGCAGTGACGCTGCTCCAGCTCCTTTATTTTCTATAATACAGGAGGAAGCAGTGACGCTGCTCCAGCTCCTTTATTTTCTAAAACACAGGGGGGAGCAGTGAACCTGCTGCAGCTCCTTTATTTTCTATAATACAGGCGGAAGCAGTAACGCTGCTCCAGCTCCTTGATATTCTATAATACAGGAGGAAGCAGTGACGCTGCTCCAGCTCCTTTATTTTTTATAATACAGGAGGAAGCAGTGACGCTGCTCCAGCTCCTTTATTTTCTATCATACAGGAGGTGGCAGTGACGCTGCTCCAGCTCCTTTATTTTCTATAATACATGGGGAAGCAGTGATGCTGCACCAGCTCTTTTATTTTATGTAATACAGAAGGAAGCAGAGACACTGCTCCAGCTCCTTTATCTTCTACAATACAGGAGGAAGCAGTGATGCAGCTCCAGGTTCTTTATTTTTTATAATCCGTGTGGAAGCAGTGACGCTGCTCAAGCTCCTTAATTTTCTATAATACTGGAGGAAGCAGTGATGCTGCTCCAGCTCATTTATTTCCTATAATACAGGAGGAAGCAGTGACGCTGTTCCAGCTCCTTTATTTTCTGTAATACAGGAAGAAGCAGAGACGCTGCTCCAGCTACTTAATTTTCTATAATGCAGGAAGAAGCAGAGACGATGCTCCAACGCCTTTATTTTCTATAATACAGGAGGAAGCAGTGACGCTGCTCCAGCTCCTTTATTTTTAATAATACAGCAGGAAGCAGTGATGCTGTTCCAGCTCCTTTATTTTCTATAATACAGGAGGAAGCAGTGACGCTGCTCCAGCTCCTTTATTTTCGATAATACAGCAGGAAGGAGAGACGCTGGTCCAGGTGCTTTATTTTCTATAATACAGGAGGAAGCAGTAACGCTGCTCCAGCTCCTTCATTTTCGATAATACAGCAGGAAGGAGAGACGCTGGTCCAGCTCCTTTATTTTCTTTCATACAGGAGGAAGCAGAGACGCTGCTCCAGGTACTTAATTTTCTATAATGCAGGAAGAAGCAGAGACGATGCTCCAACGCCTTTATTTTCTATAATACAGGAGGAAGCAGAGACGCTGCTCCACCTCCTCTATTTTCTAGAATACAGGAGGAAGCAGAGACGCTGCTCCAGCTCATTTATTTTCGAAAATGCAGCAGGAAGCAGAGCCGCTGGTCCAGGTGCTTTATTTTCTATAATCCAGGAGGAAATGGAGACGCTGCTCTGGCTCCTTTATTTTCTGTAATACAGGAGGAAGAAGAGACGGTGCGCCAGCTCCTTTATTTTATATAATGCAGGAGGAAGGAGTGACGCTATTCCAGCTCATTTACATTCTATAATCCGTGAGGAAGCAGTCACACTTCCCCAGATCCTTTATTTTCTATAATACAGGAGGAAGCAGTGACGCTGCTCCAGCTCCTTCATTTTCGATAATACAGCAGGAAGGAGAGACGCTGGTCCAGGTGCTTTATTTTCTATAATACAGGAGGAAGCGGTGACGCTGCTCCAGCTCCTTTATTTTCTATAATACAGGAGGAAGCAGTGACGGTACTCCAGCTCCTTTATTTTCAATAATACATGGGGTAGCAGTGACGCTGCTCCAGCTCCTTTATTTTCTATAATACCGGAGGAAGCAGTGACGCTGCTCCAGCTCCTTTATTTTCTATAATATAGGAGGAAGCAGTGACGCTGCTCCAGGTCATTTATTTTCTATAACACATGGGTAAGCAGTGATGCTGCTCCAGCTCCTTTATTTTCTATAATGCAGCAGGAAGCAGAGACGCTGGTCCAGGTGCTTTATGTTCTGTAATACAGGAGGAAATGGAGACGCTGCTCCGGCTCCTTTATTTTCGTTAATACAGGAGTAAGCAGAGACGGTGCGCCAGCTCCTTTATTTTCTATAATCCAGGAGGAAGCTTTGACGCTGCTCCAGCTCATTTATTTTCTATAATACAGGGGGAAGCATTGACGCTGCTCCAGCTCATTTATTTTCTATAATACAGGAGGAAGCTGAGACGTTGCTGCAGCCCCTTTATTTTCAGAAATACAGTAGGAAGCAGAGACGGTGCGTCAGCACCTTTATTTTCTATAATATAGGAGGAAGCAGAGACGCTGCTCCAGCTCATTTATTTTCAACAATACAGGAGGAAGCAGTGACGCTGCTCCAGCTCCTTTATTTTCTAAAACACAGGGGGAAGCACTGAACCTGCTCCAGCTCCTTTGTTTTCTATAATACAAGAGGAAGCAGTGACGATTCTCCAGCTCCTTTATATTCTATAATACAGGAGGAAGCAGTGACACTGCTCCAGCTCGTTTATTTTCTAAATTACAGGAGGAAGCAGAGACGCTGCTCCAGCTCCTTTATTTTCTATAATACAGGAGGAAGCAGTGACGCTGCTCCAGCTCCTTTATTTTCTATAATAGAGGAGGAAGCAGTGACGCTGCTCCAGCTCCTTTATTTTCTATCATACAGGAGGAAGCTTTGACGCTACTCCAGCTCATTTATTTTCTATAATACAGGAGGAAGCATTGACGCTGCTCCAGCTCATTTATTTTCTATAATACAGGAGGAAGCTGAGACGTTGCTCCAGCCCCTTTATTTTCAGAAATACAGTAGGAAGCAGAGACAGTGCGTCATCTCCTTTATTTTCTATAATACAGGAGGAAGCAGTGACGCTGCTCCAGCTCATTTATTTTCAATAATACAGGAGGAAGCAGTGACGCTGCTCCAGCTCCTTTATTTTCTAAAACACAGGGGGAAGCACTGAACCTGCTCCAGCTCCTTTGTTTTCTATAATACAAGAGGAAGCAGTGACGATGCTCCAGCTCCTTTATATTCTATAATACAGGAGGAAGCAGTGACACTGCTCCAGCTCGTTTATTTTCTAAATTACAGGAGGAAGCAGAGACGCTTCTCCAGATCCTTTATTTTCTATAATACAGGAGGAAGCAGTGACGCTGCTCCAGCTCCTTTATTTTCTATAATACAGAATGAAGCAGTGACGCTGCTCCAGCTCCTTTATTTTCTGTAATATAGGATGAAGCAGAGACGCTGCTCCAGCTCCTTTATTTTCGATACTACAGGAGGAAGCAGAGACGCTGCTCCTGCTCCTTTATTTTCTATAACACAGGAGGAAGCAGTGACGCTGCTCCAGCTCCTTCATTTTCGATAATACAGGAGGAAGCAGTGACGCTGCTCCAGCTCAATTATTTTGTATAATACAGGAGGAAGCAGTGACGCTGCTCCAGCTCCTTTATTTTCTATCATACAGGAGGAATTGGAGACGCTGCTCCAGCGCCTTTATTTTCTATAATACAGGAGGAAGCAGAGACGCTGCTCCAACTCCTTTATTTTCTATAATGCTGGGGGAAGCAGTGATGCTGCTTCAGCTCCTTTATTTTCTATAATACAGGAGGAAGCAGTGACGCTGCTCCAGCTCCTTTATTTTCTTTTAATACAGGAGGAAGCAGTGACGCTGCTCCAGCACCTTTATTTTCTAAAACACAGGGGGAAGCAGTGAACCTGCTCCAGCTTTCTTATTTTCTATAATACAGCAGGAAGCAGAGACGCTGGTCCAGGTGCTTTATTTTCTATAATACAGGAGGAAATGGAGTCGCTGCTCTGGCTCCTTTATTTTCTGTCATCCAGGAGGAAGCAGAGACGGTGCGCCAGCTCCTTTATTTTGTATAATCCAGGAGGAAGCAGTGATGCTGCTCCAGCTCCTTTATTTTCTGTGATACAGGAGAAAGCAGAGACGGTGCGCCAGCTCCTTTATTTTCTATAATCCGGGAAAAAGCAGTGACGCTACTCCACCTCCTTTATTTTTTATTATCCGGGAGGAAGCAGTGACGCTGCTCCAGCTCCTTTATTTTCTATAATACTGGAGGAAGGACTGACGCTGCTCCAGCTCATTTATTTTCTAATAGGCAGGAGGAAACATTGACGCTGCTCCAGCTCCTTTATTTTCTACAATACAGGAGGAAGCAGAGACGTTGCTCCAACTCCTTTATTTTCTATAACACATGGGGAAGCAGTGATGCTGCTCCAGCTCCTTTATATTCAATAATACAGGAGGAAGCAGAGACGCTGCTCCAGCTCCTTTATTTTCTATAATACAGGAGGAAGCAGTGACGCTGCTCCAGCTCCTTTATTTTCAATAATACAAGAGGAAGCAGTGACGCTGCTCCAACTCCTTTATTTTCTATAATACAGGAGGAAGCAGAGACGGTGCGCCAGCTCCTTTATTTCATATAATCCAGGAGGAAGCAGTGATGCTGCTCCAGCTCCTTTATTTTCTGAAATACAGGAGGAATCAGAGACGGTGCGCCAGCTCCTTTATTTTCTGTAATCCGGGAGGAAGGAGTGACGCTGCTCCAGCTCCTTTATTTTCTATAATACAGTAGTAAGCAGTAACGCTGCTCCAGCTCCTTTATTTTCTTTTAATACAGGAGGAAACAGTGACGCTGCTCCAGCACCTTTATTTTCTATAATACAGGAGGAAGCAGAGACACTGCTCCAGCTCCTTTATTTTCGATAACACAGGAGGAAGCAGAGACGCTGCTCCACCTCCTTTATTTTCTAAAATACAGGATGAAGCAGTGACGCTGCTCCAGCTCCTTTATTTTCTATAATACAGGAGGAAGCAGAGACTCTGCTCCAGCTCCTTTATTTTTTATAATACAGGAGGAAGCAGTAATGCTGCTCCAGCTCCTTTATTTTCTATAATACAGGAGGAAGCAGATACGCTGCTCCAACTCCTTAATTTTCTAAAATACATGGGGAAGCAGTGATGCTGCTCCAGCTCCTTTATTTTCTATAATACAGCAGAGAGCAGAGACGCTGCTCCAACTCCTTTATTTTCTATAATACAGGAGGAAGCAGTGACGCTGCTCCAGCTCCTTTATTTTCTATAATACAGGAGGAAGCAGTGACGCTGCTCCAACTCCTTTATTTTCTATAATACAGGAGGAAGCAGAGACGCTGCTCCAGCTCCTTTATTTTCTATAATACAGGAGGAAGCAGTGATGCTGCTCCAGCTCCTTTATTTTCTATAAAACAGGAGGAAGCAGTAACGCTGCTCCAGCTCCTTTATTTTCTATCATACTGGAGCAAATGGAGACGCTGCTCCGGCGCCTTTATTTTCTATAATACAGCAGGAAACAGAGAAGCTGGTCCAGCTCCTTTATTTTCTAGAATACAGGAGGAAATGGAGACTCTGCTTCGGCTCCTTTATTTTCTATAATACAGGAGGAAGCAGAGACGCTGCTCCAACTCCTTTATTTTCTATAATACATGGGGAAGCAGTGAAGCTGCACCAGCTCCTTTATTTTCTTTTAATACAGGAGGAAGCAGAGACACTGCTCCAGCTCCTTTATTTTTTATAATCCCGGAGGAAGCAGTGACGCTGCTCCAGCTCCTTTATTTTCTATAATACAGGAGGAAGCAGAGACGCTGCTCCAGCTCATTTATTTTCTATAATACAGGAGGAAGAATTGACGCTGCTCCAGCTCCATAATTTACTACAATAAAGGAGGAAGCAGAGACGCTGCTCCAACTCCTTTATTTTTTATAACACATGGGGTAGCAGTGATGCTGCTCCAGCTCCTTTATTTTCTATAATACAGGAGCAAACAGTGATGTTGCTGCAGCTCCTTTATTTTCAATAATACAAGAGGAAGCAGAGACGCTGCTCCACCTCCTTTATTTTCTATAATACAGGAGGAAGCTGAGACGCTGCTCCAGCTCCTTTATTTTCAATAATACAGGAGGAAGAAGTGACGCTGCTCCAACTCCTTTATTTTCTAGAATACAGGAGGAAATGGAGACTCTGCTCCGTCTCCTTTATTTTCTATAATGCAGCAGAAAGCAGAGACGCTGGTCCAGGTGCTTTATTTTCTATAATACAGGAGGAAATGGAGACGCTGCTCTGGCTCCTTGATTTTCTGTAATACAGGAGGAAGCAGAGACGGTGCGCCAGCTCCTTTATTTTATATAATCCAGGAGGAAGCAGTGATGCTGCTCCAGCTCCTTTATTTTCTGTAATCCGGGAAAAAGCAGTGACACTAATCCAGCTCCTTTATTTTCTATAATACAGGAGGAAGCAGTGACGCTGCTCCAGCTCTTTTATTTTATATAATACAGCAGGAAGCAGTGACGCTGCTCCAACTTCTTTATTTTTATATAATATCGGAGGAAGCAGTCACACTGCGCCAGCTCCTTTATTTTCTATAATACAGGAGGAAGCAGTGACGCTGCTCCAGCTCTTGTTTTTTAAAACACAGCAGGAAGAGTCACACTGCTCCAAAGCCTTTATTTTTTATAAGACAGGAGGAAGCAGTGACGCTGCTCCAGCTCCTTTATTTTCTGTAATACAGGAGGAAGCGGAGACGCTGTTCCAGCTCCTTTATTTTCTATAATACATGGGGAAGCAGTGACGCTGCTCCAGCTCCTTTATTTTCTATAATACAGGAGGAAGCAGAGACGCTGCTCCAGCTCCTTTATTTTCGAAAATACAGTCGGAAGCAGAGACGCTGCTCCAGCTCAATTATTTTCTATAATACATGGGGAAGCAGTGATGCTGCTCCAGCTCCTTTATTTTCTATAATACAGGGGGAAGCAGAAACGCTTCCCAGCCCAATTATTTTCGATAATACAGGAGGAAGCAGTGACGCTGCTCCAGCTCCTTTATTTTCTAGAATACAGGAGGAAGCAGTGACGCTGCTCCAGCTTCTTTATTTTCTATAATACAGGAAGAAACAGTGACGCTGCTCCAGCTTCTTTATTTTTTTATAATATAGGAGGAAGCAGTCACACTGCTCCAGCTCCTTTATTTTCAATAATACAGGAGGAAGCAGTGACGTTGCTCCAGCTCTTGTTTTTTAAAAAACAGGGGGAACCAGTCACACTGCTCCAACTCCTTTATT
The DNA here is from genome assembly GCF_047496795.1 of Chiloscyllium punctatum. Classification (NCBI taxonomy): domain Eukaryota; kingdom Metazoa; phylum Chordata; class Chondrichthyes; order Orectolobiformes; family Hemiscylliidae; genus Chiloscyllium; species Chiloscyllium punctatum. The sequence goes on from NC_092751.1 coordinate 25,260,688, forward strand.
TTTTATAATACAGGAGGAAGCAGTGACGCTGCTCCAGCTCCTTTATTTTGTATAATACAGGAGGAAGCAGAGACGCTGCTTAAGTTCTTTGATTTTCTCTTATACAGGAGGAAGCAGAGACAATGCTCCAGCTCCTTTATTTTCTACAATACAGGAGGAAGCAGTGATGCTGCTCCAGCTCCTTCATTTTCTTCATAAAAAGAGGAAACAGTGACGCTGCTCCAGCTCCTTTATTTTCTATAATACTGGAGGAAGCAGTGACGCTACTCCAGCTTCTTTATTTTTTTATAATATAGGAGGAAGCAGTAACACTGCTCCAGCTCCTTTATTTTCTATAATACAGGAGGAAGCAGTGACGCTGCTCCAGCTCTTGTTTTTTAAAACACAGGAGGAAGCAGTCACACTGCTCCAACTCCTTTATTTTTTATAATACAGGAGGAAGCAGCGACGCTGCTCCAGCTCCTTTATTTTCTATAATACAGGAGGAAGCAGTGACGCTGCTCCAGCTCCTTTATTTTCAATAATACAAGAGGAAGCAGTGACGCTGCTCCAGCTCCTTTTTTTATATAATACAGGAGGAAGCCGTCACACTTCCCCAGATCCTTTATTTTCTATATTACAGAAGGAAGCAGAGACGCTGCTGCAGCCCCTTTATTTTCTGAAATACCGAAGGAAGCAGAGACTCTGCTCCAGCTCCTTTATTTTCTATAATACAGGAGGAAGCAGTAACGCTGCTCCAACTCCTTTATTTTCTAAAATACAGGAGGAAGCAGTAACGCTGCTCCAGCTCCTTTATTTTCTATAATACAGGAGGAAGCAGTGACGCTGCTCCAACTCCTTTATTTTCTAAAACACAGGAGGAAGCAGTGACGCTGCTCCAGCTCCTTTATATTTTATAATACAGGAGGAAGCAGTGACGCTGCTCCAGCTCCTTCATTTTCTATAATACAGGAGGAAGCAGTGACGCTGCTCCAGCTCCGTTATTTTCTATAATACAGGAGGAAGGACGCTTCTCCAACTCTTTTATTTTCTATAATACAGGAGGAAGCAGTGACACTGCACCAGCTCCTTTATTTTCTAAAACACAGGGGAAGCAGTGAACCTGCTCCAGCTCCTTTACTTTCTAAACTAAAGGAGGAAGCAGGGACGCTGCTCCAGCTCCTTTATTTTCTATAATACAGGAGGAAGCAGAGACGCTGCTCCAGCTCCTTTATTTTCTATAATACAGTAGGAAGCAGAGACGCTGCTCCAGCTCATTTATTTTCTATAATACAGGAGGAAGCAGAGACGCTGCCCAGCCCAATTATTTTCGATAATACAGGAGGAAGCAGTGACGCTGCTCCAGCTCCTTTATTTTCTAAAACACAGGGGAAGCAGTGAACCTGCTCCAGCTCCTTTATTTTCTATAATACATGGGGAAGCAGTGATGCTGCTCCAGCTCCTTTATTTTCTATAATACAGGAGGACGCAGAGACGCTACTCCAGCTCTTTATTTTCTATTATTCAGAAGGAAGCAGTAATGCTGCTCCAGCTCCTTTCTTTTCTATAATACAGGAGGAAGCATATACGCTGCTCCCACTCCTTTATTTCCTATAATACATGGGGAAGCAGTGATGCTGCTCCAGCGCCGTTATTTTCTATAATGCAGGAGGAAGCAGAGACGCTGCTCCAACTCAATTGTTTTCTATAATACAGGAGGAAGCAGTAATGATGCTCCAGCTCCTTTATTTTCTATAATACAGGAGGAAGTAGATACGCTGCTCCCACTCCTTTATTTTCTATAATACTTGGGGAAGCAGTAATGCTGCTCCAGCTCCTTTATTTTCTATAATACATGAGGAAGCAGAGACGCTGCTCCAACTCCTTTATTTTGTATAATACAGGAGGAAGCAGTGACGCTGCTCCAGCTCCTTTATTTTCTATAATACAGCAGGAAGCAGTGACGCTGCTCCAGCTCCTTTATTTTCTAAAATACAGGAGGAAGCAGTGAAGCGGATCCAGCTCCTTTATTTTCTATAATACAGGAGGAAGCAGAGACGCTGCTCCAGCTCCTTTATTTTCTTAATACAGTCGGAAGCAGAGACGCTGCTCCAGCTCATTTATTTTCTATAATACATGGGGAAGCAGAGACGCTGCTCCAGCTCCTTTATTTTCTATAATACAGGAGGAAGCAGAGACGCTGCTCCAGCTCCTTTATTTTCTATAATACAGGAGGAAGCAGAGACGCTGCTCCAGCTCCTTTATTTTCTATAATACAGGAGGAAGCAGAGACGCTGCCCAGCCCAATTATTTTCTATAATACAGGAGGAAGCAGAGACGCTGCTCCAGCTCCTTTATTTTCTATAATACAGGAGGAAGCAGAGACGCTGCTCCAGCTCCTTTATTTTCTATAATACAGGAGGAAGCAGAGACGCTGCCCAGCCCAATTATTTTCGATAATACAGGAGGAAGCAGTGACGCTGCTCCAGCTCCTTTATTTTCTAAAACACAGGGGAAGCAGTGAACCTGCTCCAGCTCCTTTATTTTCTGTAATTAAGGAGGAAGCAGTGACGCTAATCCAGCTCCTGTGTGTTCTAGAATACAGGAGGAAGCAGTGACTCTGCTCCAGCTCCTTTATTTTTTTTTGCAGGATGAAGCAGTGACGCTACCCCAGCTCCTTTATTTTCGATAATACAGAAGGAAGCAGTGACGCTACTCCAGCTCCTCTATTTTCTTTTAATACAGGAGGAAGCAGTGACGCTGCTCCAGCACCTTTATTTTCTATAATAGAGGAGGAAGCAGAGACACTGCTCTAGCTCCTTTATTTTCTATAATACAGAAGGAAGCAGTGATGCTGCTCCAGCTCCTTTATTTTATAAAAAACAGGAGGAAGGAGTGACGCTGCTCCAGCTTCTTTATTGTTTTATAATATAAGAGGAAGCAGTCACACTGTTCCAGCTCCTTTATTTTCTATAATACAGGAGGAAGCAGTGATGGGGCTCCAGCTCCTTTATTTTCTATAATACAGGAGGGAGCAGAGACGCTGCTCCAACTCATTTATTTTCTATAATACAGGAGGAAGCAGTGACGCTGCTCCAGCTCCTTCATTTTCTATAATACAGGAGGAAGCGGAGACGCTACTCCAGTTCCTTCATTTTCTATAATACAGGAGGAAATGGAGACGCTGCTCCAGCTCCTTTATTTTCTATAATACAGCAGGAAGCAGAGACTCTGCTTCGGCTCCTTTATTTTCTATAATACAGGAGGAAGGTTAGACGCTGCTCCAACTCCCTTATTTTCTATAATACAGGAGGAAGCAGAGACGCTGCTTAAGCTCTTTTATTTTCTATAATATAGAAGAAAGCATAGACACTGCTCCAGCTCCTTTATTTTCTACAATACAGGAGGAAGCAGTGATGCTGCTCCAGCTCCTTTATTTTCTATAATACAGTTGGAAATGAAGACGCTGCTCCAGCTTTTTTATTTTCTATAATACAGGAGGAAGCAGTGACGCTGCTCCAGCTCCTTTATTTTCTAAAACACAGGGGAAGCAGTGAACCTGCTCCAGCTCCTTTATTTTCTATCATACAGGAGGAAGCAGTGACGCTGCTCCAGCTCCTTTATTTTCTATAATACAGGAGGAAGCAGTGACGCTACTCCAGCTCCTTTATTTTCTATAATACAGAAGGAAGCAGTAATGCTGCTCCAGCTCCTTTCTTTTCTATAATACAGGAGGAAGCAGAGACGCTGCTCCAGCTCCTTTATTTTCTATAATACATGGGGAAGCGGTGATGCTGCTCCAGCGCCGTTATTTTCGATAATGCAGGAGGAAGCAGAGACGCTGCTCCAGCTCCTTTATTTTCTATAATACAGGAGGAAGCAGAGATGGTGCTCCAGCTCCTTTATTTTCTGTAATCCGGGAAAAACAGTGACGCTACTCCAGCTCCTTTATTTTTTCTAATCCGTGAGGAAGCAGTGACGCTGCTCCAGCTCATTTTTTATCTATAATACAGGAGGAAGGAGTGACGCTGCTCCAGCTCCTTTATTTTATAAAAAAACAGGAGGAAGGAGTGACGCTGCTTCAGCTTCTTTATTGTTTTATAATATAAGAGGAAGCAGTCACACTGTTCCAGCTCCTTTTTTTTCTATAATACAGGAGGAACCAGTGACGCTGCTCCAGTTCCTTCATTTTCTATAATACAGGAGGAAATGGAGACGCTGCTCCAGCTCCTTTATTTTCTATAATACAGCAGGAAGCAGAGACGCTGCTCCAACTCATTTATTTTCTATAATACAGGAGGAAGCGGAGACGCTACTCCAGTTCCTTCATTTTCTATAATACAGGAGGAAATGGAGACGCTGCTCCAGCTCCATTATTTTCTATAATACAGCAGGAAGCAGAGACTCTGCTTCGGCTCCTTTATTTTCTATAATACAGGAGGAATCAGAGACGGTGCGCCATCTCCTTTATTTTCTGTAATCCGGGAGGAAGGAGTGACGCTGCTCCAGCTCCTTTATTTTCTATAATACAGTAGTAAGCAGTGACGCTGCTCCAGCTCCTTTATTTTCTTTTAATACAGGAGGAAACAGTGACGCTGCTCCAGCACCTTTATTTTCTATAATACAGGAGGAAGCAGAGACACTGCTCCAGCTCCTTTATTTTCGATAACACAGGAGGAAGCAGAGACGCTGCTCCACCTCCTTTATTTTCTAAAATACAGGATGAAGCAGTGACGCTGCTCCAGCTCCTTTATTTTCTATAATACAGGAGGAAGCAGAGACTCTGCTCCAGCTCCTTTATTTTTTATAATACAGGAGGAAGCAGTAATGCTGCTCCAGCTCCTTTATTTTCTATAATACAGGAGGAAGCAGATACGCTGCTCCAACTCCTTAATTTTCTAAAATACATGGGGAAGCAGTGATGCTGCTCCAGCTCCTTTATTTTCTATAATACAGCAGAGAGCAGAGACGCTGCTCCAACTCCTTTATTTTCTATAATACAGGAGGAAGCAGTGACGCTGCTCCAGCTCCTTTATTTTCTATAATACAGGAGGAAGCAGTGACGCTGCTCCAACTCCTTTATTTTCTATAATACAGGAGGAAGCAGAGACGCTGCTCCAGCTCCTTTATTTTCTATAATACAGGAGGAAGCAGTGATGCTGCTCCAGCTCCTTTATTTTCTATAAAACAGGAGGAAGCAGTAACGCTGCTCCAGCTCCTTTATTTTCTATCATACTGGAGCAAATGGAGACGCTGCTCCGGCGCCTTTATTTTCTATAATACAGCAGGAAACAGAGAAGCTGGTCCAGCTCCTTTATTTTCTAGAATACAGGAGGAAATGGAGACTCTGCTTCGGCTCCTTTATTTTCTATAATACAGGAGGAAGCAGAGACGCTGCTCCAACTCCTTTATTTTCTATAATACATGGGGAAGCAGTGAAGCTGCACCAGCTCCTTTATTTTCTTTTAATACAGGAGGAAGCAGAGACACTGCTCCAGCTCCTTTATTTTTTATAATCCCGGAGGAAGCAGTGACGCTGCTCCAGCTCCTTTATTTTCTATAATACAGGAGGAAGCAGAGACGCTGCTCCAGCTCATTTATTTTCTATAATACAGGAGGAAGAATTGACGCTGCTCCAGCTCCATAATTTACTACAATAAAGGAGGAAGCAGAGACGCTGCTCCAACTCCTTTATTTTTTATAACACATGGGGTAGCAGTGATGCTGCTCCAGCTCCTTTATTTTCTATAATACAGGAGCAAACAGTGATGTTGCTGCAGCTCCTTTATTTTCAATAATACAAGAGGAAGCAGAGACGCTGCTCCAGCTCCTTTATTTTCTATAATACAGTAGGAAGCAGAGACGCTGCTCCAGCTCATTTATTTTCTATAATACAGGAGGAAGCAGAGACGCTGCCCAGCCCAATTATTTTCGATAATACAGGAGGAAGCAGTGACGCTGCTCCAGCTCCTTTATTTTCTAAAACACAGGGGAAGCAGTGAACCTGCTCCAGCTCCTTTATTTTCTATAATACATGGGGAAGCAGTGATGCTGCTCCAGCTCCTTTATTTTCTATAATACAGGAGGACGCAGAGACGCTACTCCAGCTCTTTATTTTCTATTATTCAGAAGGAAGCAGTAATGCTGCTCCAGCTCCTTTCTTTTCTATAATACAGGAGGAAGCATATACGCTGCTCCCACTCCTTTATTTCCTATAATACATGGGGAAGCAGTGATGCTGCTCCAGCGCCGTTATTTTCTATAATGCAGGAGGAAGCAGAGACGCTGCTCCAACTCAATTGTTTTCTATAATACAGGAGGAAGCAGTAATGATGCTCCAGCTCCTTTATTTTCTATAATACAGGAGGAAGTAGATACGCTGCTCCCACTCCTTTATTTTCTATAATACTTGGGGAAGCAGTAATGCTGCTCCAGCTCCTTTATTTTCTATAATACATGAGGAAGCAGAGACGCTGCTCCAACTCCTTTATTTTGTATAATACAGGAGGAAGCAGTGACGCTGCTCCAGCTCCTTTATTTTCTATAATACAGCAGGAAGCAGTGACGCTGCTCCAGCTCCTTTATTTTCTAAAATACAGGAGGAAGCAGTGAAGCGGATCCAGCTCCTTTATTTTCTATAATACAGGAGGAAGCAGAGACGCTGCTCCAGCTCCTTTATTTTCTTAATACAGTCGGAAGCAGAGACGCTGCTCCAGCTCATTTATTTTCTATAATACATGGGGAAGCAGAGACGCTGCTCCAGCTCCTTTATTTTCTATAATACAGGAGGAAGCAGAGACGCTGCTCCAGCTCCTTTATTTTCTATAATACAGGAGGAAGCAGAGACGCTGCTCCAGCTCCTTTATTTTCTATAATACAGGAGGAAGCAGAGACGCTGCCCAGCCCAATTATTTTCTATAATACAGGAGGAAGCAGAGACGCTGCTCCAGCTCCTTTATTTTCTATAATACAGGAGGAAGCAGAGACGCTGCTCCAGCTCCTTTATTTTCTATAATACAGGAGGAAGCAGAGACGCTGCCCAGCCCAATTATTTTCGATAATACAGGAGGAAGCAGTGACGCTGCTCCAGCTCCTTTATTTTCTAAAACACAGGGGAAGCAGTGAACCTGCTCCAGCTCCTTTATTTTCTGTAATTAAGGAGGAAGCAGTGACGCTAATCCAGCTCCTGTGTGTTCTAGAATACAGGAGGAAGCAGTGACTCTGCTCCAGCTCCTTTATTTTTTTTTGCAGGATGAAGCAGTGACGCTACCCCAGCTCCTTTATTTTCGATAATACAGAAGGAAGCAGTGACGCTACTCCAGCTCCTCTATTTTCTTTTAATACAGGAGGAAGCAGTGACGCTGCTCCAGCACCTTTATTTTCTATAATAGAGGAGGAAGCAGAGACACTGCTCTAGCTCCTTTATTTTCTATAATACAGAAGGAAGCAGTGATGCTGCTCCAGCTCCTTTATTTTATAAAAAACAGGAGGAAGGAGTGACGCTGCTCCAGCTTCTTTATTGTTTTATAATATAAGAGGAAGCAGTCACACTGTTCCAGCTCCTTTATTTTCTATAATACAGGAGGAAGCAGTGATGGGGCTCCAGCTCCTTTATTTTCTATAATACAGGAGGGAGCAGAGACGCTGCTCCAACTCATTTATTTTCTATAATACAGGAGGAAGCAGTGACGCTGCTCCAGCTCCTTCATTTTCTATAATACAGGAGGAAGCGGAGACGCTACTCCAGTTCCTTCATTTTCTATAATACAGGAGGAAATGGAGACGCTGCTCCAGCTCCTTTATTTTCTATAATACAGCAGGAAGCAGAGACTCTGCTTCGGCTCCTTTATTTTCTATAATACAGGAGGAAGGTTAGACGCTGCTCCAACTCCCTTATTTTCTATAATACAGGAGGAAGCAGAGACGCTGCTTAAGCTCTTTTATTTTCTATAATATAGAAGAAAGCATAGACACTGCTCCAGCTCCTTTATTTTCTACAATACAGGAGGAAGCAGTGATGCTGCTCCAGCTCCTTTATTTTCTATAATACAGTTGGAAATGAAGACGCTGCTCCAGCTTTTTTATTTTCTATAATACAGGAGGAAGCAGTGACGCTGCTCCAGCTCCTTTATTTTCTAAAACACAGGGGAAGCAGTGAACCTGCTCCAGCTCCTTTATTTTCTATCATACAGGAGGAAGCAGTGACGCTGCTCCAGCTCCTTTATTTTCTATAATACAGGAGGAAGCAGTGACGCTACTCCAGCTCCTTTATTTTCTATAATACAGAAGGAAGCAGTAATGCTGCTCCAGCTCCTTTCTTTTCTATAATACAGGAGGAAGCAGAGACGCTGCTCCAGCTCCTTTATTTTCTATAATACATGGGGAAGCGGTGATGCTGCTCCAGCGCCGTTATTTTCGATAATGCAGGAGGAAGCAGAGACGCTGCTCCAGCTCCTTTATTTTCTATAATACAGGAGGAAGCAGAGATGGTGCTCCAGCTCCTTTATTTTCTGTAATCCGGGAAAAACAGTGACGCTACTCCAGCTCCTTTATTTTTTCTAATCCGTGAGGAAGCAGTGACGCTGCTCCAGCTCATTTTTTATCTATAATACAGGAGGAAGGAGTGACGCTGCTCCAGCTCCTTTATTTTATAAAAAAACAGGAGGAAGGAGTGACGCTGCTTCAGCTTCTTTATTGTTTTATAATATAAGAGGAAGCAGTCACACTGTTCCAGCTCCTTTTTTTTCTATAATACAGGAGGAACCAGTGACGCTGCTCCAGTTCCTTCATTTTCTATAATACAGGAGGAAATGGAGACGCTGCTCCAGCTCCTTTATTTTCTATAATACAGCAGGAAGCAGAGACGCTGCTCCAACTCATTTATTTTCTATAATACAGGAGGAAGCGGAGACGCTACTCCAGTTCCTTCATTTTCTATAATACAGGAGGAAATGGAGACGCTGCTCCAGCTCCATTATTTTCTATAATACAGCAGGAAGCAGAGACTCTGCTTCGGCTCCTTTATTTTCTATAATACAGGAGGAATCAGAGACGGTGCGCCATCTCCTTTATTTTCTGTAATCCGGGAGGAAGGAGTGACGCTGCTCCAGCTCCTTTATTTTCTATAATACAGTAGTAAGCAGTGACGCTGCTCCAGCTCCTTTATTTTCTTTTAATACAGGAGGAAACAGTGACGCTGCTCCAGCACCTTTATTTTCTATAATACAGGAGGAAGCAGAGACACTGCTCCAGCTCCTTTATTTTCGATAACACAGGAGGAAGCAGAGACGCTGCTCCACCTCCTTTATTTTCTAAAATACAGGATGAAGCAGTGACGCTGCTCCAGCTCCTTTATTTTCTATAATACAGGAGGAAGCAGAGACTCTGCTCCAGCTCCTTTATTTTTTATAATACAGGAGGAAGCAGTAATGCTGCTCCAGCTCCTTTATTTTCTATAATACAGGAGGAAGCAGATACGCTGCTCCAACTCCTTAATTTTCTAAAATACATGGGGAAGCAGTGATGCTGCTCCAGCTCCTTTATTTTCTATAATACAGCAGAGAGCAGAGACGCTGCTCCAACTCCTTTATTTTCTATAATACAGGAGGAAGCAGTGACGCTGCTCCAGCTCCTTTATTTTCTATAATACAGGAGGAAGCAGTGACGCTGCTCCAACTCCTTTATTTTCTATAATACAGGAGGAAGCAGAGACGCTGCTCCAGCTCCTTTATTTTCTATAATACAGGAGGAAGCAGTGATGCTGCTCCAGCTCCTTTATTTTCTATAAAACAGGAGGAAGCAGTAACGCTGCTCCAGCTCCTTTATTTTCTATCATACTGGAGCAAATGGAGACGCTGCTCCGGCGCCTTTATTTTCTATAATACAGCAGGAAACAGAGAAGCTGGTCCAGCTCCTTTATTTTCTAGAATACAGGAGGAAATGGAGACTCTGCTTCGGCTCCTTTATTTTCTATAATACAGGAGGAAGCAGAGACGCTGCTCCAACTCCTTTATTTTCTATAATACATGGGGAAGCAGTGAAGCTGCACCAGCTCCTTTATTTTCTTTTAATACAGGAGGAAGCAGAGACACTGCTCCAGCTCCTTTATTTTTTATAATCCCGGAGGAAGCAGTGACGCTGCTCCAGCTCCTTTATTTTCTATAATACAGGAGGAAGCAGAGACGCTGCTCCAGCTCATTTATTTTCTATAATACAGGAGGAAGAATTGACGCTGCTCCAGCTCCATAATTTACTACAATAAAGGAGGAAGCAGAGACGCTGCTCCAACTCCTTTATTTTTTATAACACATGGGGTAGCAGTGATGCTGCTCCAGCTCCTTTATTTTCTATAATACAGGAGCAAACAGTGATGTTGCTGCAGCTCCTTTATTTTCAATAATACAAGAGGAAGCAGAGACGCTGCTCCACCTCCTTTATTTTCTATAATACAGGCGGAAGCTGAGACGCTGCTCCAGCTCCTTTATTTTCAATAATACAGGAGGAAGAAGTGACGCTGCTCCAACTCCTTTATTTTCTAGAATACAGGAGGAAATGGAGACTCTGCTCCGTCTCCTTTATTTTCTATAATGCAGCAGAAAGCAGAGACGCTGGTCCAGGTGCTTTATTTTCTATAATACAGGAGGAAATGGAGACGCTGCTCTGGCTCCTTGATTTTCTGTAATACAGGAGGAAGCAGAGACGGTGCGCCAGCTCCTTTATTTTATATAATCCAGGAGGAAGCAGTGATGCTGCTCCAGCTCCTTTATTTTCTGTAATCCGGGAAAAAGCAGTGACACTAATCCAGCTCCTTTATTTTCTATAATACAGGAGGAAGCAGTGACGCTGCTCCAGCTCTTTTATTTTATATAATACAGGAGGAAGCAGTGACGCTGCTCCAACTTCTTTATTTTTATATAATATCGGAGGAAGCAGTCACACTGCGCCAGCTCCTTTATTTTCTATAATACAAGAGGAAGCAGTGACGCTGCTCCAGCTCCTTTATTTTCTGTAATACAGGAGGAAGCGGAGACGCTGTTCCAGCTCCTTTATTTTCTATAATACATGGGGAAGCAGTGACGCTGCTCCAGCTCCTTTATTTTCTATAATACAGGAGGAAGCAGAGACGCTGCTCCAGCTCCTTTATTTTCGAAAATACAGTCGGAAGCAGAGACGCTGCTCCAGCTCAATTATTTTCTATAATACATGGGGAAGCAGTGATGCTGCTCCAGCTCCTTTATTTTCTATAATACAGGGGGAAGCAGAAACGCTTCCCAGCCCAATTATTTTCGATAATACAGGAGGAAGCAGTGACGCTGCTCCAGCTCCTTTATTTTCTAGAATACAGGAGGAAGCAGTGACGCTGCTCCAGCTTCTTTATTTTCTATAATACAGGAAGAAACAGTGACGCTGCTCCAGCTTCTTTATTTTTTTATAATATAGGAGGAAGCAGTCACACTGCTCCAGCTCCTTTATTTTCAATAATACAGGAGGAAGCAGTGACGTTGCTCCAGCTCTTGTTTTTTAAAAAACAGGGGGAACCAGTCACACTGCTCCAACTCCTTTATTTTTTATAATACAGGAGGAAGCAGTGACGCTGCTCCAGCTCCTTTATTTTGTATAATACAGGAGGAAGCAGAGACGCTGCTTAAGTTCTTTGATTTTCTCTTATACAGGAGGAAGCAGAGACAATGCTCCAGCTCCTTTATTTTCTACAATACAGGAGGAAGCAGTGATGCTGCTCCAGCTCCTTCATTTTCTTCATAAAAAGAGGAAACAGTGACGCTGCTCCAGCTCCTTTATTTTCTATAATACTGGAGGAAGCAGTGACGCTGCTCCAGCTTCTTTATTTTTTTATAATATAGGAGGAAGCAGTAACACTGCTCCAGCTCCTTTATTTTCTATAATACAGGAGGAAGCAGTGACGCTGCTCCAGCTCTTGTTTTTTAAAACACAGGAGGAAGCAGTCACACTGCTCCAACTCCTTTATTTTTTATAATACAGGAGGAAGCAGCGACGCTGCTCCAGCTCCTTTATTTTCTATAATACAGGAGGAAGCAGTGACGCTGCTCCAGCTCCTTTATTTTCAATAATACAAGAGGAAGCAGTGACGCTGCTCCAGCTCCTTTTTTTATATAATACAGGAGGAAGCCGTCACACTTCCCCAGATCCTTTATTTTCTATATTACAGAAGGAAGCAGAGACGCTGCTGCAGCCCCTTTATTTTCTGAAATACCGAAGGAAGCAGAGACTCTGCTCCAGCTCCTTTATTTTCTATAATACAGGAGGAAGCAGTAACGCTGCTCCAACTCCTTTATTTTCTAAAATACAGGAGGAAGCAGTAACGCTGCTCCAGCTCCTTTATTTTCTATAATACAGGAGGAAGCAGTGACGCTGCTCCAACTCCTTTATTTTCTAAAACACAGGAGGAAGCAGTGACGCTGCTCCAGCTCCTTTATATTTTATAATACAGGAGGAAGCAGTGACGCTGCTCCAGCTCCTTCATTTTCTATAATACAGGAGGAAGCAGTGACGCTGCTCCAGCTCCGTTATTTTCTATAATACAGGAGGAAGGACGCTTCTCCAACTCTTTTATTTTCTATAATACAGGAGGAAGCAGTGACACTGCACCAGCTCCTTTATTTTCTAAAACACAGGGGAAGCAGTGAACCTGCTCCAGCTCCTTTACTTTCTAAAATAAAGGAGGAAGCAGGGACGCTGCTCCAGCTCCTTTATTTTCTATAATACAGGAGGAAGCAGAGACGCTGCTCCAGCTCCTTTATTTTCTATAATACAGTAGGAAGCAGAGACGCTGCTCCAGCTCATTTATTTTCTATAATACAGGAGGAAGCAGAGACGCTGCCCAGCCCAATTATTTTCGATAATACAGGAGGAAGCAGTGACGCTGCTCCAGCTCCTTTATTTTCTAAAACACAGGGGAAGCAGTGAACCTGCTCCAGCTCCTTTATTTTCTATAATACATGGGGAAGCAGTGATGCTGCTCCAGCTCCTTTATTTTCTATAATACAGGAGGACGCAGAGACGCTACTCCAGCTCTTTATTTTCTATTATTCAGAAGGAAGCAGTAATGCTGCTCCAGCTCCTTTCTTTTCTATAATACAGGAGGAAGCATATACGCTGCTCCCACTCCTTTATTTCCTATAATACATGGGGAAGCAGTGATGCTGCTCCAGCGCCGTTATTTTCTATAATGCAGGAGGAAGCAGAGACGCTGCTCCAACTCAATTGTTTTCTATAATACAGGAGGAAGCAGTAATGATGCTCCAGCTCCTTTATTTTCTATAATACAGGAGGAAGTAGATACGCTGCTCCCACTCCTTTATTTTCTATAATACTTGGGGAAGCAGTAATGCTGCTCCAGCTCCTTTATTTTCTATAATACATGAGGAAGCAGAGACGCTGCTCCAACTCCTTTATTTTGTATAATACAGGAGGAAGCAGTGACGATACTCCAGCTCCTTTATTTTCTATAATACAGGAGGAAGCAGTGACGCTGCTCCAGCTCCTTTATTTTCTAAAATACAGGAGGAAGCAGTGAAGCGGATCCAGCTCCTTTATTTTCTATAATACAGGAGGAAGCAGAGACGCTGCTCCAGCTCCTTTATTTTCTTAATACAGTCGGAAGCAGAGACGCTGCTCCAGCTCATTTATTTTCTATAATACATGGGGAAGCAGAGACGCTGCTCCAGCTCCTTTATTTTCTATAATATAGGAGGAAGCAGAGACGCTGCTCCAGCTCCTTTATTTTCTATAATACAGGAGGAAGCAGAGACGCTGCCCAGCCCAATTATTTTCGATAATACAGGAGGAAGCAGTGACGCTGCTCCAGCTCCTTTATTTTCTAAAACACAGGGGAAGCAGTGAACCTGCTCCAGCTCCTTTATTTTCTGTAATTAAGGAGGAAGCAGTGACGCTAATCCAGCTCCTGTGTATTCTAGAATACAGGAGGAAGCAGTGACTCTGCTCCAGCTCCTTTATTTTTTTTTTGCAGGATGAAGCAGTGACGCTACCCCAGCTCCTTTATTTTCGATAATACAGAAGGAAGCAGTGACGCTACTCCAGCTCCTCTATTTTCTTTTAATACAGGAGGAAGCAGTGACGCTGCTCCAGCACCTTTATTTTCTATAATAGAGGAGGAAGCAGAGACACTGCTCTAGCTCCTTTATTTTCTATAATACAGAAGGAAGCAGTGATGCTGCTCCAGCTCCTTTATTTTATAAAAAACAGGAGGAAGGAGTGACGCTGCTCCAGCTTCTTTATTGTTTTATAATATAAGAGGAAGCAGTCACACTGTTCCAGCTCCTTTATTTTCTATAATACAGGAGGAAGCAGTGATGGGGCTCCAGCTCCTTTATTTTCTATAATACAGGAGGGAGCAGAGACGCTGCTCCAACTCATTTATTTTCTATAATACAGGAGGAAGCAGTGACGCTGCTCCAGCTCCTTCATTTTCTATAATACAGGAGGAAGCGGAGACGCTACTCCAGTTCCTTCATTTTCTATAATACAGGAGGAAATGGAGACGCTGCTCCAGCTCCTTTATTTTCTATAATACAGCAGGAAGCAGAGACTCTGCTTCGGCTCCTTTATTTTCTATAATACAGGAGGAAGGTTAGACGCTGCTCCAACTCCCTTATTTTCTATAATACAGGAGGAAGCAGAGACGCTGCTTAAGCTCTTTTATTTTCTATAATATAGAAGAAAGCATAGACACTGCTCCAGCTCCTTTATTTTCTACAATACAGGAGGAAGCAGTGATGCTGCTCCAGCTCCTTTATTTTCTATAATACAGTTGGAAATGAAGACGCTGCTCCAGCTTTTTTATTTTCTATAATACAGGAGGAAGCAGTGACGCTGCTCCAGCTCCTTTATTTTCTAAAACACAGGGGAAGCAGTGAACCTGCTCCAGCTCCTTTATTTTCTATAATACAGGAGGAAGCAGTGACTCTGCTCCAGCTCCTTTATTTTTTTTTGCAGGATGAAGCAGTGACGCTACCCCAGCTCCTTTATTTTCTATAATACAGGAGGAAGCAGTGACGCTGCTCCAGCTCCTTTATTTTCTATAATACAGGAGGAAGCAGTGACGCTACTCCAGCTCCTTTATTTTCTATAATACAGAAGGAAGCAGAGACGCTGCTCCAGCTCCTTTATTTTCTATAATACATGGGGAAGCGGTGATGCTGCTCCAGCGCCGTTATTTTCGATAATGCAGGAGGAAGCAGAGACGCTGCTCCAGCTCCTTTATTTTCTATAATACAGGAGGAAGCAGAGATGGTGCGCCAGCTCCTTTATTTTCTGTAATCCGGGAAAAACAGTGACGCTACTCCAGCTCCTTTATTTTTTCTAATCCGTGAGGAAGCAGTGACGCTGCTCCAGCTCATTTTTTATCTATAATACAGGAGGAAGGAGTGACGCTGCTCCAGCTCCTTTATTTTATAAAAAAACAGGAGGAAGGAGTGACGCTGCTTCAGCTTCTTTATTGTTTTATAATATAAGAGGAAGCAGTCACACTGTTCCAGCTCCTTTTTTTTCTATAATACAGGAGGAACCAGTGACGCTGCTCCAGTTCCTTCATTTTCTATAATACAGGAGGAAATGGAGACGCTGCTCCAGCTCCTTTATTTTCTATAATACAGCAGGAAGCAGAGACGCTGCTCCAACTCATTTATTTTCTATAATACAGGAGGAAGCGGAGACGCTACTCCAGTTCCTTCATTTTCTATAATACAGGAGGAAATGGAGACGCTGCTCCAGCTCCATTATTTTCTATAATACAGCAGGAAGCAGAGACTCTGCTTCGGCTCCTTTATTTTCTATAATACAGGAGGAAGCGTAGACGCTGCTCCAACTCCTTTATTTTCTATAATACAGGAGGAAGCAGAGACGTTGCTTAAGCTCTTTTATTTTCTATAATACAGAAGAAAGCATAGACACTGCTCCAGCTCCTTTATTTTCTACAATACAGGAGGAAGCAGTGATGCTGCTCCAGCTCCTTTATTTTCTATAATACAGTTGGAAATGGAGACGCTGCTCCAGCTTTTTTATTTTCTATAATACAGGAGGAAGGAGTGACGCTGCTCCAGCTTTATTATTTTCTATAATACAGGAGGAAGGAGTGACGCTGCTCCAGCTCCTTTATTTTCTATAACACAGGAGGAAGCAGTGACGCTGCTCCAGCTCATTTATTTTCTATAATACAGGAGGAAGCAGTGACGCTGCTCCAGCTCATTTATTTTCTATAATACAGGAGGAAGCAGTGACGCTGCTCCAGCTCGTTTATTTTCTATAATACAGGAGGAAGCAAAGACACTGCTCCAGCTCCTTTATTTTCTTCAATATAGGAGGAAGCAGTGATGCTGCTCCAGCTCCTTTATTTTCTACAATACAGGAGGAAGCAGTGACGCTGCTCCTGCTCCTTTATTTTCTATAATACATTTGGAAATGGAGACGCTGCTCCAGCTTTTTTATTTACTATAACACAGGAGGAAGGAGTGACGCTGCTCCGGCTCCTTTATTTTCTATAATACAGGAGGAAGCAGAGACGCTGCTCCAACTCCTTTACTTTCTATAATACAGGAGGAAGCAGTGACGCTGCTCCAGCTCCTTTATTTTCTATAATACAGCAGGAAGCAGAGACGCTGGTCCAGGTGCTTCATTTTCTATTATACAGGAGGAAATGGAGACGCTGCTCCACTTCCTTTATTTTCTATAATACAGCAGGAAGCAGAGACGCTGGTCCAGGTGCTTCATTTTCTATAATACAGGAGGAAATGGAGACGCTGCTCCAGCTCCTTTATTCTCAATAATAAAAGAGGAAGCAGAGAAGCTCCTCCAGCTCCTTTATTTTCTATAATACAGGAGGAAGCAGAGACGCTGCTCCAACTCCTTTATTTTCTATAATACAGGAGGAAGCAGTGACGCTGCTCCAGCTCCTTTATTTTGTATAATACAGGAGGAATCAGTGACGCTGCTCCAGCTCCTTTATTTTCTATAATTCAGCAGGAAGCAGAGACGCTGGTCCAGGTGCTTCATTTTCTATAATACAGGAGGAAATGGATACGCTGCTCCAGTTCCTTTATTTTGTATAATACAGGAGGAAGCAGAGACGGTGCGCCAGCTCCTTTATATTATAAAAAACAGGAGGAAGCAGTGACGCTGCTCCAGCTTCTTTATTGTTTTATAATATAGGAGGAAGCAGTCACACTGTTCCAGCTCCTTTATTTTCTATAATAGAGGAGGAAGCAGTGACGCTGCTCCAGCTCCTTTATTTTCTATAATAGAGGAGGAAGCAGTGATGCTGCTCCAGCTCCTTTATTTTCTATAATACAGGAGGAAGGAGTGACGATGCTCCAGCTCCTTTATTTTCTATAACACAGGAGGAAGGAGTGACGCTGCTCCGGCTCCTTTATTTTCTATAATACAGGAGGAAGCAGAGACGCTGCTCCAACTCCTTTACTTTCTATAATACAGGAGGAAGCAGTGACGCTGCTCCAGCTCCTTTATTTTCTATAATACAGCAGGAAGCAGAGACGCTGGTCCAGGTGCTTCATTTTCTATAATACAGGAGGAAATGGAGACGCTGCTCCAGTTCCTTTATTTTCTACAATACAGCAGGAAGCAGAGACGCTGTTCCAGGTGCTTCATTTTCTATAATACAGGAGGAAATGGAGACGCTGCTCCAGCTCCTTTATTCTCAATAATAAAAGAGGAAGCAGAGAAGCTCCTCCAGCTCCTTTATTTTCTATAATCCAGGAGGAAGCAGAGACGCTGCTCCAACTCCTTTATTTTCTATAATACAGGAGGAAGCAGTGACGCTGCTCCAGCTCCTTTATTTTCTATAATTCAGCAGGAAGCAGAGACGCTGGTCCAGGTGCTTCATTTTCTTTAATACAGGAGGAAATGGATACGCTGCTCCAGTTCCTTTATTTTCTATAATACAGGAGGAAGCAGAGACGGTGCGCCAGCTCCTTTACATTATAAATAACAGGAGGAAGCAGTGACGCTGCTCCAGCTACTTTATTGTTTTATAATATAGGAGGAAGCAGTCACACTGTTCCAGCTCCTTTATTTTCTATAATAGAGGAGGAAGCAGTGATGCTGCTCCAGCGCCTTTATATTCTATAATACAGGAGGGAGCAGAGACGCTGCTCCAACTCATTTATTTTGTATAATACAGGTGGAAGCAGTGACGCTGCTCCAGCTCCTTCATTTTGTATAATACAGGAGGAAGCAGAGACGCTACTCCAGTTCCTTCATTCTCTATAATGCAGGAGGAAGCAGTGACGCTGCTCCAGCACCTTTATTTTCTATAATACAGGAGGAAACGGAGAAGCTGCTCCAGCTCCTTTATTTTCTATAATACAGCAGGAAGCAGAGCCTCTGCTTTGGCTCCTTTATTTTCTATAACACAGGAGGAAGCAGTGACGCTGCTCCAGCTCCTTTATTTTCTATAATACAGGAGGAAGCGTAGACGCTGCTCCAACTCCTTTATTTTCTATAATACAGGAGGAAGCAGAGACGCTGCTCCGGCTCCTTTATTTTCTATAATACAGGAGGAAGCAGTGACGCTGCTCCAGCTCCTTTATTTTCTATAATACAGGAGGAAGCAGTGACGCTGCTCCAGCTCCTTTATTTTCTATAATACAGGAGGAAGCGTAGACGCTGCTCCAACTCCTTTATTTTCTATAATACAGGAGGAAGCAGAGACGCTGCTCCCACTCCTTTATTTTCTATAATACAGGAGGAACCAGTGACCCTGCTCCAGATCCTTTATTTTCTATAATACAGGAGGAACCAGTGACCCTGCTCCAGCTCCTTTATTTTCTATAATACAGGAGGAAGCAGTGACGCTACTCCAGCTCCTTTATTTTCTATAATACAGAAGGAAGCAGTAATGCTGCTCCAGCTCCTTTCTTTTCAATAATACAGGAGGAAGCGGTGAAGCTGCTCCAGCTCCTTTATTTTCTATAATACATGGGGAAGCAGTGATGCTGCTCCAGCGCCGTTATTTTCGATAATACAGGAGGAAGCAGTGACGCTGCTCCAGCTCCTTTATTTTCTATAATACAGGAGGAAGCAGAGATGGTGCGCCAGCTCCTTTATTTTCTGTAATCCGGGAAAAAGCAGTGACGCTACTCCAGCTCCTTTATTTTTTCTAATCCGTGAGGAAGCAGTGACGCTGCTCCAGCTCATTTTTTATCTATAATACAGGAGGAAGGAGTGACGCTGCTCCAGCTCCTTTATTTTATAAAAAACAGGAGGAAGGAGTGACGCTGCTTCAGCTTCTTTTTTGTTTTATAATATAAGAGGAAGCAGTCACACTGTTCCAGCTCCTTTATTTTCTATAATGCAGGAGGAAGCAGTGATGCTGCTCCAGCGCCTTTATTTTCTATAATACAGGAGGGAGCAGAGACGCTGCTCCAACTCATTTATTTTGTATAATACAGGAGGAAGCAGAGACGCTACTCCAGTTCCTTCATTCTCTATAATGCAGGAGGAAGCAGTGACGCTGCTCCAGCTCCTTTATTTTCTATAATACAGGATGAAATGGAGAAGCTGCTACCGCTCCTTTATTTTCTATAATACAGCAGGAAGGAGTGACGCTGCTCCAGCTCATTTATTTTCTATAATACAGGAGGAAACAGTGACGCTGCTCCAGCTCCTTTATTTTCTATAATACAGGAGGAAGCAAAGACGCTGCTCCAACTCCTTTTCTTTCTCGAATACAGGAGGAAGCAGTGACGCTGCTCCAGCTCCTTTATTTTCAATAATGCAAGAGGAAGCAGAGACGCTGCTCCAGCTCCTTTATTTTCTATAATACAGTTGGAAATAGAGACGCTGCTCCAGCTCCTTCATTTTCTATAATACAGCAGGAAGCAGAGACGCTGCTCCAGCTCCTTTATTTTCTACAAAACATGAGGGAGCAGTGATATTGCTCTAGCTCCTTTATTTTCTATAATAAGGAGGAAATGTAGACGCTGCTCCAGCTCCTTTATTTTCTATAATACAGGAGGAAGCAGTGACGCTGCTCCAGCTCCTTTATTTTCTGTAATCCGGGAAAAAGCAGTGACACTAATACAGCTCATTTATTTTCTTTAATACAGGAGGAAGGAGTGACGCTGCTCCAGCTCCGTTATTTTCTATAATACAGGAGGAAGCAGTGACGTTGCTCCAGCTTCATTATTTTTTTATAATATAGGAGGAAGCAGCCACACTGCTCCAGCTCCTTTATTTTCTATAATACAGGAAGAAATGGAGACGCTGCTCCAGCTCCTTTATTTTCTATAATACAGGAGGAAGCAGTGACGCTGCTCCAGCTCCTTTATTTTCTATAATACTGGAGGAAGCAGTGACGGTGCGCCAGCTCCTTTATTTTCTGTAATCCGGGAAAAAGTAGTGACACTAATCCAGCTCCTTTATTTTCTATAATACAGGAGGAAGCAGTGACGCTGCTCCAGCTCCTTCATTTTGTATAATACAGGATGAAGCAGTGACGCTGCTCCAGCTCCTTTATTTTCTATAATACAGGAGGAACCAGAGACGCTGTTCCAGCTCCTTTATTTTCTATAATACATGAGGAAGCAGTGACGCTGCTCCAGCTCCTTTATTTTCTGTAATACAGGAGGAAGCAGTGACGCTGCTCCAGCTCCTTTATTTTCTAAAATACAGGAGGAAGCAGTGACGCTGCTCCAGCTCTTTTATTTTCTATAATACTGGAGGAAGCGGTGACGCTGCTCCAGCTCCTTTATTTTCTATAATACAGGAGGAAGCAGTGACGCTGCTCCAGCTCCTTTATTTTCTATAATACAGGAGGAAGCAGTGACACAGCTCCAGCTCAATTATTTTCTATAATACAGGAGGAAGCAGTGACGCTGCTCCAGATCCTTTATTTTCTAAAACACAGGGGGAAGCAGTGACGCTGCTCCAGCTCCTTTATTTTCTGTAATACAGGAGGAAGCAGAGACGCTGCTCCAGCTCAATTATTTTCTATAATACAGGAGGAAGCAGAGACGGTGCGCCAGCTCCTTTATTTTCTGTAACCTGCAAAAAGCAGTGACGCTACTCCGGCTCCTTTAGTTTTTATAATACAGGAGGAAGCAGTGATGCTGCTCCAGCGCCTTTATTTTCTATAATACAGGAGGAAGCAGTCACACTGCTCCAGCTCCTTTATTTTCTATAATACAGGAGGAAGCAGTGATGCTGCTCCAGCGCCTTTATTTTCTATAATACAGGAGGAAGCAGTCACACTGCTCCAGCTCCTTTATTTTCTATAATACAGGAGGAAGCAGTGATGCTGCTCCAGCGCCTTTATTTTCTATAATACAGGAGGAAGCAGTCACACTGCTCCAGCTCCTTTATTTTCTATAATACAGGAGGAAGCAGTGATGCTGCTCCAGCGCCTTTATTTTCTATAATACAGGAGGAAGCAGTCACACTGCTCCAGCTCCTTTATTTTCTATAATACAGGAGGAAGCAGTCACACTGCTCCAACTCATTTATTGTCTATAATACAGGAGGAAGCAGTGACGCTGCTCCAGCTCCTTTATTTTCTATAATACAAGAGGAAGCAGTGACGCTGTTCCAGCTCCGTTATTTTCTATAATACAGGAGGAAATGGAGACGCTGCTCCAGCTCCTTTATTTTCTATAATACAGGAGGAAGCAGTGACGCTGCTCAAACTCCTTTATTTTCTATAATACAAGAGGAAGCAGTGACTCTGCTCCAGCTCCTTTATTTTCTATAATACAGGAGGAAATGGAGACGCTGCTCCAGCTCCTTTATTTTCGATAATACAGCAAGAAGCAGAGACGATGCTTCAGCTCTTTTATTTTCTATAATACAGGATGAAACAGAGGCACTGCGCCAGCTCCTTTATTTTCTATAATACAGGAGGAAGCAATGATGCTGCTCCAGCTCCTTTATTTTCTATAATACATTTGGAAATGGAGACCCTGCTCCAGCTTTATTATTTACTATAACACAGGAGGAAGGAGTGACGCTGCTCCAGCTCATTTATTTTCTATAATACAGGACGAAACAGTGACGCTGCTCCAGCTCATTTATTTTCTATAATACAGGAGGAAGCAGAGATGCTGCTCCAGCTCCTTTATTTTCTATAATACAGGAGGAAGCAGAGACGCTGCTCCAGCTCCTTTATTTTCTATTATACAGGAGGAAACAGTGACGCTGCTCCAGCTCCTTTATTTTCTATAATACAGGAGGAAGCAGTGACGCTGCTCCAGCTCCTTTATTTTCTATAATACAGGAGGAAGCAGAGACGCTGCTCCAACTCCTTTATTTTCTACAATACAGGAGGAAGCAGTGACGCTGCTCCAGCTCATTTATTTTCTATAATACAGGAGGAAACAGTGACGCTGCTCCAGCTCATTTATTTTCTATAATACAGGAGGAAGCAGAGATGCTGCTCCAGCTCCTTTATTTTCTATAATACAGGAGGAAGCAGCGACGCTGCTCCAGCTCCTTTATTTTCTATTATACAGGAGGAAACAGTGACGCTGCTCCAGCTCCTTTATTTTCAATAATACAGGAGGAAGCAGTGACGCTGCTCCAGGTCCTTTATTTTCTATAACACAGGAGGAAGCAGTGACGCTGCTCCAGCTCCTTTATTTTCTATAATACAGGAGGAAGCAGTGACGCTGCTCCAGCTCCTTTATTTTCTAAAACACAGGGTGAAGCAGTGACGCTGCTCCAGCTCCTTTATATTCTATAATACAGGAGGAAGCAGTGACGCTGCTCCAGCTCCTTTATTTTCTTTAATACCGGAGGAAGCAGTGACGCTGCTCCAGCTCCTTTATTTTCTATAATACAGCAGGAAGCAGTGACACTGCTCCAGCTCCTGTACTTTCTATAATACAGGAGGAAGCAGAGACGCTGCTCCAACTCCTTTATTTTCTATAATACAGGAGGAAGAAGTGACGCTGCTCCAGCTCCTTTATTTTCTATAATACAGGAGGAAGCAGTGACGCTGCTCCAGAGCCTTTATTTTCTAAAACACAGGGGGAAGCAGTGACGGTGCTCCAGCTCCTTTATTTTCTATAATACAGGAGGAAGCAGTGACGCTGCTCCAGCTCCTTTATTTTCTACAATACAGGAGGAAGCAGTGATGCTGCTCCAGCTCCTTTATTTTCTTCAATACACGAGGAAACAGTGACGCTGCTACAACTCCTTTATTTTCTATAACACATGGGGAAGCAGAGATGCTGCTCGAGCTCCTTTATTTTCTATAATACAGGATGAAGAAGAGACGCTGCTCCAACTCCTTTACTTTCTCGAATACAGGAGGAAGCAATGATGCTGCTCCAGCTCCTTTATTTTCTATAATACATTTGGAAATGGAGACCCTGCTCCAGCTTTATTATTTACTATAACACAGGAGGAAGGAGTGACGCTGCTCCAGCTCATTTATTTTCTATAATACAGGACGAAACAGTGACGCTGCTCCAGCTCATTTATTTTCTATAATACAGGAGGAAGCAGAGATGCTGCTCCAGCTCCTTTATTTTCTATAATACAGGAGGAAGCAGAGACGCTGCTCCAGCTCCTTTATTTTCTATTATACAGGAGGAAACAGTGACGCTGCTCCAGCTCCTTTATTTTCTATAATACAGGAGGAAGCAGTGACGCTGCTCCAGCTCCTTTATTTTCTATAATACAGGAGGAAGCAGAGACGCTGCTCCAACTCCTTTATTTTCTACAATACAGGAGGAAGCAGTGACGCTGCTCCAGCTCATTTATTTTCTATAATACAGGAGGAAACAGTGACGCTGCTCCAGCTCATTTATTTTCTATAATACAGGAGGAAGCAGAGATGCTGCTCCAGCTCCTTTATTTTCTATAATACAGGAGGAAGCAGCGACGCTGCTCCAGCTCCTTTATTTTCTATTATACAGGAGGAAACAGTGACGCTGCTCCAGCTCCTTTATTTTCAATAATACAGGAGGAAGCAGTGACGCTGCTCCAGGTCCTTTATTTTCTATAACACAGGAGGAAGCAGTGACGCTGCTCCAGCTCCTTTATTTTCTATAATACAGGAGGAAGCAGTGACGCTGCTCCAGCTCCTTTATTTTCTAAAACACAGGGTGAAGCAGTGACGCTGCTCCAGCTCCTTTATATTCTATAATACAGGAGGAAGCAGTGACGCTGCTCCAGCTCCTTTATTTTCTTTAATACCGGAGGAAGCAGTGACGCTGCTCCAGCTCCTTTATTTTCTATAATACAGCAGGAAGCAGTGACACTGCTCCAGCTCCTGTACTTTCTATAATACAGGAGGAAGCAGAGACGCTGCTCCAACTCCTTTATTTTCTATAATACAGGAGGAAGAAGTGACGCTGCTCCAGCTCCTTTATTTTCTATAATACAGGAGGAAGCAGTGACGCTGCTCCAGAGCCTTTATTTTCTAAAACACAGGGGGAAGCAGTGACGGTGCTCCAGCTCCTTTATTTTCTATAATACAGGAGGAAGCAGTGACGCTGCTCCAGCTCCTTTATTTTCTACAATACAGGAGGAAGCAGTGATGCTGCTCCAGCTCCTTTATTTTCTTCAATACACGAGGAAACAGTGACGCTGCTACAACTCCTTTATTTTCTATAACACATGGGGAAGCAGAGATGCTGCTCGAGCTCCTTTATTTTCTATAATACAGGATGAAGAAGAGACGCTGCTCCAACTCCTTTACTTTCTCGAATTCAGGAGGAAGCAGTGACGCTGCTCCAGCTCCTTTATTTTCAATAATACAGGAGGAAGCAGTGACGCTGCTCCAGCTCCTTTATTATCTATAATACAGGAGGAAGCAGTGACGCTGCTCCAGGTCCTTTATTTTCTACAACACAGGAGGAAGCAGTGACGCTGCTCCAGCTCCTTTATTTTCTATAATACAGCAGGAAGCAGAGACGCTGCTCCAGCTCGTTTATTTTCTATAATACAGGAGGAAGCAGTGACGCTGCTCCAGCTCCTTTATTTTCTAAAGTACAGGAGGAAGCAGTGACGCTGCTCCAGCTCCTTTATTTTCTATAATACAGGAGGATGCAGTGACGCTACTCCAGCTCCTTTATTTTCTTTAATACCGGAGGAAGCAGTGACGCTGCTCCAGCTCCTTTATTTTCTATAATACAGGAGGAAGCAGTGACGCGGCTCCAGCTCCTGTACTTTCTATAATACAGGAGGAAGCAGTGACACTGCTCCAGCTCCTTTATTTTCTATAATACAGGAGGAAGCAGAGACGCTGCTCCAGCTCCTTTATTTTCTATAATACAGGAGGAAGCAGAGACGCTGCTCCAACTCCTTTATTTTCTATAATGCAGGAGGAAGCAGTGACGCTGCTCCAGATCATTTATTTTCTAAAACATAGGGGGAAGCAGTGACGCTGCTCCAGCTCCTTTATTTTCTGTAATACAGGAGGAAGCAGAGACGCTGCTCCAGCTCAATTATTTTCTATAATACAGGAGGAAGCAGTGACACTGCTCCCGCTCCTATATTTTCGACAAAACAGGAGGAAGCAGTGACACTGCTCCAGCTCAATTATTTTCTAAAATACAGGAGGAAGCAGTGACGCTGCTCCAGATCCTTTATTTTCTAAAACACAGGGGGAAGCAGTGACGCTGCTCCAGCTCCTTTATATTCTGTAATACAGGAGGAAGCAGAGACGCTGCTCCAGCTCAATTATTTTCTATAATACAGGAGGAAGCAGTGACGCTGCTCCAGCTCCTTTATTTTCTAAAACACAGGGGGAAGCAGTGAACCTGCTCCAACTCCTTTATTGTCTATAATGCAGGAGGAAGCAGAGACGCTGCTCCAGCTCAATTATTTTCTATAATACAGGAGGAAGCAGAGACGCTGCTCCAGCTCCTTTATTTTCTATAATACAGGAGGAAGCAGAGACGCTGCTCCAACTCCTTTATTTTCTATAATGCAGGAGGAAGCAGTGACGCTGCAACCCCTCCTTTATTTTCGACAATACAGGAGGAAGCGGTGACGCTGCTCCATCTCCTTTATTTTCTATAATACACGAGGAGGCAGAGACACTGCTCCAGCTCAATTATTTTCTATAATACAGGAGGAAGCAGTGACGCTGCTCCAGATCCTTTATTTTCTAAAACATAGGGGGAAGCAGTGACGCTGCTCCAGCTCCTTTATTTTCTGTAATACAGTAGGAAGCAGAGACGCTGCTCCAGCTCAATTATTTTCTATAATACTTGCGGAAGCAGCAATGCTGCTCCAGCTCCTTTATTTTCTATAATACAGGAGGAAGCAGTGACGCTGCTCCAACTCCTTTATTTTGTATAATACAGGAGGAAGCAGAGACGCTGCTCCAACTCCTTTATTTTCTACAATACTTGCGGAAGCAGCAATGCTGCTCCAGCTCCTTTATTTTCTATAATACAGGAGGAAGCAGTGAAGCTGATCCAGCTCCTTTATTTACTAAAACACAGTGGGAAACAGTGAACCTGCTCCAGCTCCTTTATTTTCTAAAACACAGGGGGAAGCAGTGAACCTGCTCCAGCTCCTTTATTTTCTATAATAGAGGAGGAAGCAGAGACGTTGCTCCAGCTCCTTTATTTTCTGTAATACGGGAGGAAGCAGAGACGGTGAGCCAGCTCCTTTATTTTCTGTAATCCGGGAAAAAGCAGTGACGCTACTCCAGCTCCTTTATTTTTTATAATCCGGGAGGAAGCATTGACGCTGCTCCAGCTCCTTTATTTTCTATAATACAGGAGGAAGCAGTCACACTGCTCCAGCTCTTTTATTTTCTATAATACAGGAGGAAGCAGTGACACTGCACCAGCTTCTTTATTTTCTATAATACAGGAGGAAGCAGTAACGCTGCTCCAGGTCCTTTATTTTCTATAATACAGCAGGAAGCAGAGACGCTGCTCCAGCTCGTTTATTTTCTAAAACACAGGGTGAAGCAGTGAACCTGCTCCAGCTCCTTTATTTTCTAAAATACAGGAGGAAGCAGTGACGCTGCTCCAGCTCCTTTATATTCTATAATACAGGAGGAAGCAGTGACGCTGCTCCAGCTCCTTTATTTTCTATAATACAGGAGGATGCAGTGACGCTACTCCAGCTCCTTTATTTTCTTTAATACCGGAGGAAGCAGTGACGCTGCTCCAGCTCCTTTATTTTCTATAATACAGGAGGAAGCAGTGACGCTGCTCCAGCTCCTTTCTTTTCTATAATACAGGAGGATGCAGTGACGCTACTCCAGCTCCTTTATTTTCTTTAATACCGGAGGAAGCAGTGACGCTGCTCCAGCTCCTTTATTTTCTATAATACAGGAGGAAGCAGAGACTCTGCTTCGGCTCCTTTATTTTCTATAATACAGGAGGAAGCAGAGACGCTGCTCCAACTCTTTTATTTTCTATAATACAAGAGGAAGCAGTGACTCTGCTCCAGCTCCTTTATTTTCTATAATACAGGAGGAAATGGAGACGCTGCTCCAGCTCCTTTATTTTCGATAATACAGCAAGAAGCAGAGACGCTGCTTCAGCTCTTTTATTTTGTATAATACAGGAGGAAACAGAGACACTGCGCCAGCTCCTTTATTTTCTACAATACAGGAGGAAGTAGTGACGCTGCTCCAACTCCTTTATTTTCTATAATAGATTTGGAAATGGAGACGCTGCTCCAGCTTTATTATTTACTATAACACAGGAGGAAGGAGTGACGCTGCTCCAGCTCCTTTATTTTCTATAATACAGGAGGAAACAGTGACGCTGCTCCAGCTCCTTTATTTTCTATAATACAGGAGGAAGCAGAGACGCTGCTACAACTCCATTATTTTCTATAACACATGGGGAAGCAGAGATGCTGCTCCAGCTCCTTTATTTTCTATAATACAGGAGGAAGCAGAGACGCTGCTCCAGCTCGTTTATTTTCTATAATACAGCAGGAAGCAGAGACGCTGCTCCAGCTCGTTTATTTTCTATAATACAGGAGGAAGCAGTGACGCTGCTCCAGCTCCTTTATTTTCTAAAACACAGGGTGACGCAGTGACGCTGCTCCAGCTCCTTTATATTCTATAATACAGGAGGAAGCTGTGACGCTGCTCCAGCTCCTTTATTTTCTATAATACAGGAGGAAGCAGTGACGCTGCTCCAGCTCCTTTATTTTCTAAAACACAGGGTGAAGCAGTGACGCTGCTCCAGCTCCTTTATATTCTATAATACAGGAGGAAGCAGTGACGCTGCTCCAGCTCCTTTATTTTCTATAATACAGGAGGATGCAGTGACGCTGCTCCAGCTCCTTTATTTTCTATAATACAGCAGGAAGCAGTGACGCTGCTCCAGCTCCTGTACTTTCTATAATACAGGAGGAAGTGGAGACGCTGCTCCAGCTCATTTATTTTCTATCATACATGGGGAAGCAGCAATGCTGCTCCAGCTCCTTTATTTTCTATAATACAGGAGGAAGCAGTGACGCTGCTCCAACTCCTTTATTTTGTGTAATACAGGAGGAAGCAGAGACGCTGCTCCAACTCCTTTATTTTCTACAATACTTGCGGAAGCAGCAATGCTGCTCCAGCTCCTTTATTTTCTATAATACAGGAGGAAGCAGTGAAGCTGATCCAGCTCCTTTATTTACTAAAACACAGTGGGAAACAGTGAACCTGCTCCAGCTCCTTTATTTTCTAAAACACAGGGGGAAGCAGTGAACCTGCTCCAGCTCCTTTATTTTCTATAATAGAGGAGGAAGCAGAGACGGTGCGCTAGCTCCTGAATTTTCTGTCATCCGGGAAAAAGCAGTGACGCTACTCCAGCTCCTTTATTTTTTATAATCCGGGAGGAAGGAGTGACGCTGCTCCAGCTCCTTTATTTTATGCAATACAGGAGGAAGCAGTGACGCTGCTCCAGCTTCTTTATGTTTTTATAATATAGGAGGAAGCAGTCACACTGCTCCAGCTCTTTTATTTTCTTTAATACAGGAGGAAGCAGTGACGCTGCTCCAGCTCTTTTATTTTCTCTAATACAGGAGGAAGCAGTGACGCTGCTCCAGGTCCTTTATTTTCTATAATACAGGAGGAAGTAGTGACGCTGCTCCAGCTCCTTTATTTTCTATAATACAGGAGGAAGCAGTGACGCTGCTCCAGGTCCTTTATATTCTATAATACAGTAGGAAGCAGTGAACCTGCTCCAGCTCCTTCATTTTCTATAATACAGGAGGAAGCAGAGACGCTGCTCCAGCTCCTTTATTTTCTATAATACAGGAGGAAGCAGTGACACTGCTCCAGCTCCTTCATTTTCTACAATACAGGAGGAAGCAGTGACCCTGCTCCAGTTTTTTTTTTCTATAATACAGGAGGAAGCAGTGACACTGCTCCAGCTCCTTTATTTTCGACAATACAGGAGGAAGCAGTGACACTGCTCCAGCTCCTTTATTTTCTTTAATACAGGAGGAAGCATTGACCCTGCTCCAGCTCCTTTATTTTCTGTAATGCAGGAGGAAGCAGTGACGCTGCTCCAGCTCCTTTATTTCCTATAATACAGGAGGAAATGGAGACGCTGATCTGTCTCCTTTATTTTCCGTAATACAGGAGGAAGCGGTAACGGTGCGCCAGCTCCTTTATTTTCTATAATACAGGAGGAAGCAGTGACGCTGCTCCAGCTCCTTCTTTTTTCTATAATACAGGAGGTAGGAGTGACGCTGCTCCAGCTCATTTATTTTCTAAAACACAGAAGAAAGCAGTGATGCTGCTCCAGCTCCTTTTTTTACTGTAGTACAGGAGGAAGCAGTGACGCTGCTCCAGCTCATTTATTTTCTATAATCCGGGAAAAAGCAGTGACGCTACTCCATCCCCTTTATTTTTTAATATCCGAGAGGAAGCAGTGACGCTGCTCCGGCTCCTTTATTTTCTATAATACAGGAGGAAGCAGTGACGCTGCTCCAGCTCATTTATTTTCTATAATACAGGAAGAAGCAGTGACGCTACTCCAGCTCCTTTATTTTCTATAATACAGGAAGAAGCAGTGACGCTACTCCAGCTCCTTTATTTTCTATAATACAGGAAGAAGCAGAGACGCTGCTCCAGCTCCTTTATTTTCGACAATACAGGAGGAAGCAGTGACACTGCTCCAGCTCCTTTATTTTGTACAATACAGGAGGAAGCAGTGACACTGCTCCAGCTCCTTTATTTTCTATAATACAGCAGGAAGCAGTGACCCTGCTCCAGCTCCTTTATTTTCTGTAATGTTTTAGGAAGCAGTGCCGCTGCTCCAGCTCCTTTATTTTCTATAATACAGGAGGAAGCAGAGACGCTGCTCCAGCTCCTTTATTTTCTATAATACAGCAGGAAGCAGTGACCCTGCTCCAGCTCCTTTATTTTCTGTAATGTTTTAGGAAGCAGTGCCGCTGCTCCAGCTCCTTTATTTTCTATAATACAGGAGGAAGCAGAGACGCTGCTCCAGCTCCTTTATTTTCTATAATACAGGAGGAAGCAGTGACGCTGCTCCAGCTCCTTTATTTTCTATAATACAGGAGGAAGTAGTGACACTGCTCCAGCTGCTTTATTTTCTATAATACAGGAGGAAGCAGTGACGCTGCTCCACCTCCTTTATTTTCTCGAATACAGGAGGAAGCAGTGACGCTGCTCCAGCTCCTTTTTTTTCTATAATACAGGTTGAAGCAGTGACGCTGCTCCAGCTCCTTTATTTTCTATAATACAAGAGGAAGCAGAGACGATGCTCCAGCTCCTTTATTTTCTATAATACAGGAGGAAGCGGTGACGCTGCTCCCGCTGCTTTATTTTCTATAATACAGGATGAAGCAGTGACGCTACTCCAGCTCCTTTATTTTCTATAATACAAGAGGAAGCAGAGACGATGCTCCAGCTCCTTTATTTTCAATAATACAGGAGGAAGCAGTGACGCTGCTCCACCTCCTTTATTTTCTCGAATCCTGGAGGAAGCAGTGACGCTGCTCCAGCTCCTTTATTTTCTATATTACAGGAGGAAGCAGTGACGCTGCTCCAGCTCCATTATTTTCTATTATAAAGATTGAAGCAGTGACGCTGCTCCAGCTTCTTTATTTTCTATAATACAGGAGGAAGCAGTGACGCTGCTCCAGCTCCTTTATTTTCTATAATACAGGTTGAAGCAGTGACGCTGCTCCAGCTCCCTTATTTTCTATAATACAGGAGGAAGTAGTGACCCTGCTCCAGCTCCTTTATTTTCTATAATACAGGAGGAAGCAGTGACGCTGATCCAGCTCCTTTATTTGTTTGCAACAATAAATGGGACTGTTCCATGCTGTACATCTCTACGACTGTAATTAAAAGGCATCTGAATGGGATGAAGACCGGGAGGGAATGTAGGGTCTGTTTCTGTGCTCGGCACCTCCAAAATCCTTTTGAAGGACTTTTGCCCAAAACGTCGATTTTCCTGCTCCTCGGATGCTGCCTGACCTGCTGTGCTTTTCCAGCACCACTCTGATCTAAGCTCTGAAATGCACTCTTTCAGAGTTCCATCAACCTCCTCTCATGCACTTCTCATGCAGGTGACTTCTCCTGCCTTCCGAAGATACACAAAGCAAACACACCAGGATGTCCCATCATATTAGGCAATGGGACCCGATGTGTGAACCTCACTGCCGATGTCAAATGCATCTTGAAAGCCATGAGGCAGGGAACCCCCAGCTTCTGCCACGACAGAACATTGGGACACAAGCAGATTTCAGCCTCTCACCTTCAAGGCTGAATCTGAGCTGAGGGGGCACCTATTGTTAAAGATTTACCTGAGAATGTAGCTATTTTTACATACGATTTACATATGAAAGAACAAAATCTAACATAGTATTACTAAAAGTATACAGACTGAACAGACAATACACTTTTATTTTTAAATATGTCATTTCAGTGGCATCACCCTGTAATCTTTTACTATAAAGTCTGTGTCGTATGATGTTATGCTCCACAACCACCTGATGAAGGAACAGCGCTCCAAAAGCTAGTACTATTAAGTAAACCTTTTGGACTGTAACCTGATGTTGTGTGATTATTTATTTTTGTCCACCCCAGTCCAACACCGACACCTCCAAATCTTTACTCCATATTGTTTACGCAGTTCAGGTCAGTTTCGCACACTGACCCTGTTCCTCTTTTTGTGAGGTTCCCTGTGTATATTAACAGAGTTAATGGGCCCCGAGGGGATGAATACATTCTCTTTATCCTGTCAGTTTAAACAGTTGAACATATCAGTTTGAAGCCAATGGAAGAGGAGACTGTCTTTTTCTGTACAATTTCAGTGCAGAACGTTCAGCCATAAACTGTCTTTGCAAAAGTGGGGGTTGAATGCAATTCTCACTGAGCAACATTAATACAGAAACACAATTCCGAGTTGTGGTTCTCAATTGGTGAAGGAACTGGTTGAGAGAACCACTTGTGGTGTGGTGCAGTGGTTCAGTTTGTTAACTTGCCCACATCATAAACTGCCCACCAGATTTCACATCGTGGTGGTGCCTGTGTATTTTACCAAATACATGGTTGTTTCAAAATCTCCCAAGTCAGTGTTCTCATCAGTCAACCATGCGTCCTGTTTGAGTGTCAGCCTGTTTTGGTGATGCTGATCTGCTTCCTGGTTTATTGTTTCTTCCGAACTATTAATTCAATCTGGAGTTTCCTTCCTTTGTTTGACAAGAACTTCTACTTCTCCTCCTCCTTTATTACGCCTAGTTCAATTCCAGTTTGTTGGGAATAAGGAGGTGAGCCAGGAGACATGGCAGACTCGCCAGTGAATGTTGCAGTAATGGCGCAGACACCAAGAGCTGTTCACCCTAATTCTCTGCTGTCAACATTCATTCATTCCACACCGACAGGAAATACTTCATTGCACTCCTGTCGTTGTGGTTTGCACTGTGATTGCGGTTTCTTTTCTTGTTGATTATGAAGCCTATTTAGAACTCGAAAGGATCATAATATTTGGAGGAAGGAATGACTCCTCACCTCAGGCATAAGTGCCAGACACATTATTCGGAGAATGTGAGCCCAATCCCACACATGCTGCCGAGGGGGCAGAAAGCCTGTTAGCGAGTTCACTCTCAATTTGTCTCCGAATGTCAGACATTTCAAAGAGCAGAAATGGGAAATGAGGAATATGGGGCAGACCGAGAATCCGAGAATGTGAAAGAGGGTCAGGTGCATTCACAGAGAAAGAAAGAAATATGGAGACGCATATTGAGGGAGATACTGAAAGAACCAATTCTCCAATCGACATGGCTGCTGACTGACAGAAACAAATAGTAATGAAAAGGTAACTATTAATCACAGCCTTTCACCAGCTCCGGGTAACGGAAGGATTCTTACAGCCAACAAAAGCATTTTGAATTTTCAACATTGACGGTTGTAAGCTCATGAAAGATTTTGGTAAATATCCTGACAGGGAAAACTGATCATTTTACCAAAAATATAATCCAGAAATGTCAAAGTAACCTCGCTCTGCCGATATGAAGCATTAACTCTGTTTCTCTCAACTGTCCTACTGAGTTTTTCTATCAAATTTGGTTCAGATTTCAAACATCTGCAGTTCTTTGTTTCATGTTATTCTTAACAACGTTTGAGACAAAACCAATGACCTGACGGCTTCAGAAAATCGGTCAGAAATACTGTTAGCAAGATATCTTTGCAGAACACATCGCCCATTCCCTGACCAGGAATCACCCTTTCCCCCTCAGAGAGTGCACCAACTCCTAACCGTGAGATTAAAAGGGAAGGTGACAGAAACTGTCGCATTTATTCTCAATGAAACCACTTATACATTTCATTTTGGATCATTTTCGCTGCACATTAGTTTCTCGTTGTTTTCGAGGTTTTTTTTAACACAATAGGAAAATACCATTCGGCCCATCGTGCAGTATGGCTCATCAGAAAGTCATCTGTTCTCGATCCAGTGTCCAGCTTTGGCACGATACCTTGTGTGTTCTGATGTTTTCAATGCAAACTTCAGTAAATATTCTCCGTGTGATCTTAAACGAGACAACAATGTGAGGGAGTTAAACACCGTCATACTGAAGTGAAATCCCCTCGAGCAACCCATTCACATTTTCACCCATAGAGTGAGTCACAGACACACATGCCGGGAGGTGGGGGGGAGGAGGGCAGAGGTTTAGGGATTATACCAGCTCCATGTAATTCAGTACCGCTCTCCACCTATTTAAGATCCCCACATCCCCCCAGTCTCCCCACCCCCCAACATCCCCCCCCCCCCCCCCCCCCCCACACACACACACACACACACAAGTTTCTCGGACAAAAGGCAGCTTTAGGTGCAACTAAAGCCAGTTTTACAGACAATGGGAGACGTTGCGATGAACTGGAATTCAGAGCCATTATCCATGATGTCACTGGCCCAACGGCAGCCGGAGGTACGACAGGGAGTCGATATGAAATGGAAACATGGACATCGGGGGAAACAGCATTCACAAGGTGAACAATCAGTAAAAATAATTGTTGTTGTTTTTTCACATCGGATATCCCACTCCGTGAAGCAATGTCGTTCAATGACCAAGGAAACATATTTGCCCTCAATTACCTGCTTCATAGAACATAGAACATAGAAGAATACAGCGCAGTACAGGCCCTTCGGCACTCGATGTTGCGCCGATCAAAGCCCACCTAACCTACACTAACCCACTATCCTCCATATACCTATCCAATGCCCGCTTAAATACCCATAAAGAGGGAGAGTCCACCACTGCTACTGGCAGGGCATTCCATGAACTTACGACTCGCTGAGTGAAGAACCTACCCCTAACATCAGTCCTATATCTACCACCCCTTAATTTAAAGCTGTGCCCCCTTGTAATAGCTGACTCCATACGTGGAAAAAGGTTCTCACTTTCAACCCTATCTAACCCCCTAATCATCTTGTACACCTCTATCAAGTCACCCCTAAACCTTCTTTTCTCCAATGAAAACAACCCCAAGTGCCTCAGCCTTTCCTCATAGGATCTTCCTACCATACCAGGCAACATCCTGGTAAACTTCCTCTGCAACCGTTCCAGTGCCTCCACATCCTTCCTATAGTATGGCGACCAAAACTGCACACAATATTCCAGATGCGGCCGCACCAGAGTCTTATACAACGGTAGCATGACCTCAGGACTCCAGAACTCAATTCCTCTACCAATAAAAGCCAGTACGCAATATGCCTTCTTCACTGCACTATTTACCTGGGTGGGAACTTTCAGAGAACTGTGTACATGGACACCAAGATCCCTCTGCTCTTTCCCACTACCAAGTATCCGACCATTAGCCCAGTACCCCATCTTTTTGTTACTCTTACCAAAGTGAATCACCTCACACTTAGCTACATTGAACTCCATTTGCCACCTTTCTGCCCAGATCTGCAGCGTCTCTATATCCCGCTGTAACCTGCCACATCCTTCCTCACTGTCTACAACTCCTCCGACTTTCGTATCATCCGCAAACTTGCTCACCCAACCTTCTAACCCTTCCTCCAGGTCATTTATAAAAATGACAAACAGCAATGGTCCCAAAACAGATCCTTGCGGAACACCGCTAGTGACGGCACTCCAAGATGAACCTTTGCCATCAACTACTACCCTCTGTCTTCTTCCAGCCAGCCAATTCCTAATCCAAACCTCCAACTCACCCTCAATGCCATATCTCTGTATTTTCTGCAGTAGCCTACCATGGGGGACCTCATCAAACGCCTTACTAAAATCCATATATACCACATCTACCGCTTTCCCCTCATCTACCTCCTTAGTCACCTTCTCAAAGAATTCAATAAGCTTTGTGAGGCACGACCTGCCCTTCACAAAACCATGCTGACTATCCTTGATCACATTATTCTCATCCAGATGTGCATAAATCCTATACCTTACAATTCTCTCTAAGACTTTGCCCACAACAGAAGTGAGACTCACTGGCCTATAGTTACTAGGATTATCCCTACTCCCCTTCTTGAACAAGGGAACCACGGTTGCTAGCCTCCAGTCCTCTGGCACTACTCCTGTAGACAAAGAGGACACAAAAATCAAGGCGAATGGCTCTGCAATCTCCTCCCTTGCTTCCCAGAGAATCCTAGGATAAATGCCATCAGGCCCAGGGGACTTATCTATTTTCACCCTTGCCAGAATTTCCAACACCTCTTCTCTACATATCTCAAAGAGATCCATTCTACTTATTCGTGCCTCAGTATTCATATCGACAACAATGTCCTGTTCCTGAGCGAATACTGACGAAAAGTATTCATTCAGTGCCTCCCCAATCTCTTCAGCCTCCACACGCAACTTCACATTACTATCCTTGATTGGACCTATTCCTACCCTAGTCATTCTTTTATTCCTAACATACCTATAGAAAGCCTTAGGGTTTTCCCTAATCCTACCAACTAAGGACCTTTCATGTCCCCTCCTTGCTGCTCTTATCTCT
This sequence comes from Chiloscyllium punctatum, assembly GCF_047496795.1. NCBI lineage: Eukaryota > Metazoa > Chordata > Chondrichthyes > Orectolobiformes > Hemiscylliidae > Chiloscyllium > Chiloscyllium punctatum. The sequence goes on from NC_092751.1 coordinate 25,297,088, forward strand.
CTCTTCAGGTCCTTCCGGGCTACCTTATAACTCTCAATCGCCCCTATTGAACCTTCACGCCTCATCTTTACAAAGGCCGCCCTCTTCCATTTAACAAGGGATTCCAATTCCTTATTAAACCACGGCTCCCTCACACGACCCTTTCCTCCCTGCCTGATAGATACGTACTTATCAAGGACACTCAATAGTTGCTCCTTGAACTAGTTCCACATATCAATTACGCTCTTGACTTGGAATCTACTTTTCCAATCCACTCATCCTAAGTCATGCCTCACCGCATCATAATTTCCCTGCCCCCAGCTCTAACTCTTGCCCTGTCGTACACATTTATCCCTCTCCATCACTAGAGTAAAAATCACCGAATTGTGGTCACTGTCCGCAAAGTGCTCACCTACCTCTAGTTCTAATACCTGGCCTGGTTCGTTACCCAGAACCAAATCCAGTATGGCCTCACCTCTTGTTGGCTTATCTACATATTGTGTCAGGAACCTCTCCTGCACACATTGGACAAACAATGTCGCTTGAGACTCTGCTGGAAGTTGCCATCATTTTATTCAAAGTCACTCCGCGATTTTCTGTTTCACTCCAGTGAAATAACTTTTCATACCTTGCGTCATGGCCTCTTCCAGTCAAGATCCTGAACCAGTCCAGCGAGAAACCTCTGTTGATTTGAATCCCGGGATGGAGAATCAGACGAGATGAACAGCGCCTTTTATTGGTGGAACCCCTTCACTGCAACCTCACGCCTCAAAACGGGTCTCTGCCCGCGTCAACCTGTTCTGTACATTCCTGCATTAAACCGACTGACCAACATCAGATTACCACAGCTCCGCTTTCTTTACTTTGAAGCCCAAGGCGATAATATGAAGCGTTTGTAAAATTGAAGAGAGAAACTTTGTTGCCGAAGGTGGTTATGAAGGGATGGACAGGCACAAGGGTGTGTACAATTCAGGTCGCTTTGTATACTGTCTGCATTACCGGGGGCTCGTGCTGAGGAGTCAAAGTTTGTATCGTCCAGACATGGATACAGTTCCCATTCAGGGAATGAAGGTTTAATTCTCTTCATGTGAATTGTCTGAATGAAAACACTTTCCTCGTTCCACACAGAAGACAGACCGGGATCCCTCCAGAATCAGCCCAGTGATTGCTTGGACCATGTAGAAGGACAATGACAGCGGACAGATACGATAGTGACCCCTTCAAATCTCCCTCCAATCATCTCACCTTCGTGAGTTGGGAATATGTTGGTGTTCCTTCAGTGTCTCTGGGTGTAAATCCAGGAAATCGCGCGCTTGCAGCATAATGGCTGAACCTCCGTGTGAAGGAGTTCAATGGTTCACAAAAGCAACTCATCTCCTCCATCTCTGGGGGATTTAGGGATGGACAGCGAGTCCTATTCCATTGAGTGATATCTTTATCCCAGGAATGCGTTTCTAACAGTGGGAGGTTCCAATCGGACACCTGCAGGAGATCGGTAGTAAGTTGCGAAGTGGAGCAGGGAAGTGAAATTGACGTGAATGACAATGATGACTGGGAGGCGTGAGGCAGGAAGTGAGTCTGGATCTGGTGGTGCAAGGCTCAGTGTCGCTGCTAATGGGTCAGCCTTTACTGCAAACTGTTCACATTGGCTCACACACCATTCCTGGTCAATTCATGGCAATGACACTGTTCCTGTTCGTGTGAGATGACCTCTGTGTGAATTAAAGCCGTCAATACGTCCCAAGAGGATGAAAACTGTCCCCTTTGTTCTGTCAGTTTAAACAGATTCAAATATCTGTTTGAAGCCAATGTAAGAGAAGATTGCCCTTTTATGTGCCTTTGCATTGAAGAATGTCCAATCGTGAAATGTCTGGTTTTGCAAAAGCGGGGTTTGATTGCAAATCACACTGAGTAATATTGATACAGAAATGTATTTCCGAGTTACTGTGGTCACGTGGTTAAGGAACTGCACATATGGCCGTCGCTTAGTTATTTAAAACCCATCCTTGGGAAGCAGCTGACCAAAGGGTCCAATCGCATCTGCGCCCGCTTGTTGTATTGAAGGCTCGTAGGTTCACCTTTTATTAAGTGTCGTGTTACTGATGAAGGGACTCAGTATCCTGTTTGAGTTCGAGCCTGTTATGGTTTGGCAAACCCAATCCTTTTTCCTGGTTTAGTACCAGCAGTGCATGTAGTCCTTCCTAACCAATACACCAACCTGGAGTTTCTTGCTGCTGTTCCAAAAGCACTCCTTCTTCTCCTCCACTTTTATTCTCCCTCCATCATTCTATGTTTGGTGGGAATAACGAGGTGAGGCAGGAGACACTGCAGAAAGGCCGTGGGATGTTGTGGTTACGGCACAGAAACCACGAGTGGATCATCCTCATTCTCTGCTGTCGCCATTCATTCATTTTACAGCATCATTCATGCTTCCATTTTCTCCTTTGTTGTAGTTTTATTTTCTTATCGATAAGGAATGCAACTTTAATTTCGAAAGGGTTACAATATTTTGAGGAAGAAATGGCTCCTTATGTCACATCCAAGTGGCAGACGTATTATCCGTAGAATGTGAGCCAAGTTTTACAGACTCCTGCCAGGTTCCAGAAAACCTCTCAGCAGCTCCATTCTCAAACTATCCCTGAACGTCATGCTTTTCATAGAGTAGGAATGGGAAATGAGGGATATTGGCAAATAAAGGGTCAAAGAATATGATAAAGGGTGGGGTAGATACACAGAGATAAAGACAGAAAATGAGAGACCCATCTTGAGGTAGACCCTGAAAGAATCAGATCTCAGGTCGACATGGCTGCTAACTGCCACAAAACAAATAGATTTTGATAACTATCCTCATTGGAGCGATAAAACTGACCACTATCCTGGCATTGTGGTCGAGAAATGAAGAACTAATCTGGTTCTGTCGTTGTGAATCATTGTCCCTGTTTCTCCCCACAGATGTTGTCAGGATTATACAGTTTGCACGTCAATTCTTGTTTTTGGTTCAGATTTCCAACATCTGCATCTCTTGGTTTTCTGATCAACTTTAAAACGGTTGGCACAAAACCGATGTTCTGCCAGCTTTGGAAAAGTGGTCAGAAATATTCTTACCACGATGTGTGTGCAGAACAAAGCACGCATTCCTTGACCGGGAATAGAACCCGTGTCACGGCGGCGAGAGCGCCAAATGCTGGCTACTAGACTTCAAGGGAAGGCAGAAGGTGCCCTCACATTTATTCAGAATGAGAACACTTTTGCCTTTTCATTTCTGATCAGTCTTGCTGCAGATTAGGTCCTCCTTGCCTTCGAGCCTTCACAGAGTGGGAAGAGACCGTTCGGCCCATCGTACATTGCAGCTCATCAGGCATCCAGGTATTCCAGTCCCAGTTTCTAGTTTTGGCTCAAAATGTTATGTGAACTGATGTTTCCAGAGCAAATATCAACGCGATTCTCACGGTGAATTTAAACGACACGACAGTGGGACTGAGGTTTGACATGGTCACACTGTATTGTAATCCCCTTGAGGAACTGAACCTCATTTTCACCCACAGAGGGAGACACACAGAAACATATCCCGAGAGGAACAGATATCTCAGGATCATACCAGCTCCTTGTGCTTCACTTCCGCTCTCTGTTCCACACAACAGCTTCTCTGACAAAGGCCGCTTTAGGAGGAACACTCGCCAGTTTGACAGGCAATGAGAGATGTGGAGCAGAGCTGGAATTTAAAATGGACAATAGACCTAAATGCAAGTTTTAAATTCGAAACCACACTGATCCAAACCATTCAGATCCTCAGAACCTGACAAAACAGCACCAGCCATACACCTGTCTGACATTGAGCTGTCATGGACCCAAAATCAACATTCCATTTGAATACACACTGATCCAATCCCTGCAGCTCGAAAGAACCTAAGGAAATAGCAACTGACAACATGCAATTGGCTGAACTAACACGTTACACTCGAGACATGTAGGATGTAAACCTACAATCGTCTGATTCAAAGTCAGATGTTTTATCTATTGCTTCACGATCGGATGCACACACACACGCTGGACACCTTTCCATATGTGATGTAAACATGGAGATCTTGGAAATAACATTCATAAGGTGATCAACCAGCAAAGATAATCCACTTTGTGTAACAGGGCCTTTCAATGGCAAAGCAAATACATTTGTCCTCAGGTACCTGCTTCTGTGTCGCCTGTTCTTCTGCTGGACGTCTCCAGCATCTTATTCACAGTCACTACGCTATCTTATGATGCACTCCACTGAAATGTACTTTCATACTTGGATTTAGTGTCACTTCCAGTCAAGATCCTGAACAAATTCAGCGAGAAACCTCTGGCCATTTCCAACATGGAATTTGGAATCAGACATTTTGAACGAAGGCTTTATTGGGGCCGCCCCATCACCGCAGATCAACGCCTCAAAACGAGCCGCTGTTAGTATCAAACTGTTCTGTACCTTCCTGTAGTAAATCAGGTTAGCACAGCTCCGCTTTCTTCACATTGAAACCAGGGCAGCAATATGAATTGTTTGGAAACTTAGAGAGAGAAACATTGCTGTTGAAGGTGATGATGACGTGAAGATCATACACAGAGTCTGGACAGATCAGGTCACAAGTGTTACTGTCAGCTTCAGTAGGGTTCCTGGTTCGGAGTCTGAGTTTGTAATACCCAGACTGGGATACAATTCCCAGACAGGAAATGAAGATTTATTTCTCTTCTTGTGAATTATCTTATTGAAAACCAACTCCTGCTTCCTCACAGAACACAGACCCAGACCAACACAGTGATTGTTTGCATCGATCTCGAAGGACAAGAGCAACAGATACACGAGAGAACTGTAACCACAAATCACCCATCTAGGACCTCGCCTTTCTGAGTTGGAAATATCTCTCTGCTCCGACAGTGCTTTTGGGTCTAGCTCCTGGAACTCCCTCCCTAACAGTATCATGGCTGTCCCTTGATAACATCCAGGGTTCTGTAAAGTAACTCAACATCTCAATCTCTGGAGTAAATAGGGATGGACAGTGATTCCTATCCCATTGATTGGCGTCCTACGCTACGAATGAGTTTCGAACAGGGTGGTGAGATTCACTATCGCGTGGAAACAGGCCCTTCGGCCCAACACTGCCCCTCCAGAGAGTAACCAACCAACCAGACCCATTTCCTTTCTTGCGAATGCACCTAACATTTTTGGCAATTCAGCATGACCAATCCATCCTAAACTGCACATCTTTGGACTGCGGAAAGAAGCCCACGCAGACACGGGGAAAATGTGCAAACACCATACAGACAGTGGCCGGAGGCTGGAATTGAACGTGAAACCCTCATGCTGTGAGGCAGCTGTATTATCCACTGAGCCACCGGGCGACCCCTACGGCTTCCAGGTGGGCACCTACAAGTGATCGAGAGAAGTGATTCCGTGGAGCGGGGTGATTGAAATAAAATGAAAGGTAAAGCCGACTGGAAGGTTTGAATCAGTAAGTGAGAGAGGAGCTGGTGGAGCAAGGCTCAATGTTAGAACTAAAAGATCAGCCTGTACTGCGCACTGTTTGTACTGACTCACACAACACTCCTGATCCATTCACCACAATGACCCTGTTCTCTAGGGGGGATATTCCCTCTGTACATATTAACGCAGTTCATGGGCTCCAGGAGGATGAACCCATCCTCTTTATCCTGTCAGTTTAATGAAGATGGAGGTATCAGTTTGAACCCAACGCAAGAAGAGATTGCCTATTTCTGTGCATTTTCACTGGGGAATGTCCAGCTGTGAACTATTCTTTTCTGTATAAGGGCAGACTGATTTAAATTCTCACCGAACAACTTTCAACCCGAAAAAAATTACTCTGATGGAATAGTTAATGAACTGCAGATCTGGATTTGTAGAGCGGTGTCTGCGCTGTCTCCGTGGATTAATGAGTTAAAGCGCCTGGTCATAACCAGACCAGGACGGTGTCAAATCCTGGCGTTTCATGTCTAAATGGGATTCTCCCTGTGATCTTAAATGACACAACAATGGGACTGAAGTTGGACATGGTCACATGATGTTGTAACACCGCCGAGGAACTCCACCTCATATTTCCCCACAGATGGAAACAAACAGAGGTCTCAGGATTAGACCCGTTCCATATGCTTCACATCCGCCAGTTTCTCCGACCAGCTCACCGCAGCTGGTCAAAGAGGTCTGCAGCACAGAAAATGCCCTTCGGCCCATCAAGTCTGCACCAGTCGGAGACTGGCCCCTGACTGTTTTCATCACTTTTTCCAACGGTTGGCTCGTAGCTCCAACAAAGTTGGGATGGAATTGTTCAACTCATAGTGCCTCAACTTCCTCTCGGGATTTCTGCGTGTTGTATCCTGAAAGGCAAAGGGTTGCAGATTGCCCCCATTCCGAACCTGTCTGAAATGTCTTTTTTCCCTTCTCCTGTGGTTTGTATGTGAAAGAAGAAGACAGGGTGTAATCTCCCATTTTATTTGTTGACATTACTGAATCGTAACCGGTAGGATTCCAGGTTGTGAGGGTAAAGCCGAATGAATTTCAAGTCCATTGCCTTAAACACGCATCGACGATTACAGAACCACACTGTCCTCTTCATTTTCCAGGTGTCTCTCATTGTGGAGCTGAGGAAGAGTGAGTCATTATCAGGTTGGTTTGAATCCAATCACTTCACAGTTTGCAAAAGCGTTAAATATTGGTGCATGGTGGGTCTGGTTGTATCATCCTGATAGATGGAACGGACATACATTTATAACCAAGAACAGGAATTGCAAGAGAAACTCAGCAGATCTTACAGCATCTATGCAGAGAAAATCAGAGACAACATTTCAAAACTTCATCAGAACTCGGTAATCACCCACAGGTCCTGTCAAACCCGTTAGATTCGACAGCAGCTTCTGCTTTTGCTTCAGATTCCAAAAATCCACAGTTCTTTCCATGAACCATTAAAGCAATGCAGAAACTTCTTTGTGGTTCCTCACACGAAAGGGTTCCGTTTGGAGAACATTTTCCTGACCCCACTCGACACACGAAACTGTGCAGCATCCAAAACAGATGCAGCAAGAACAACCATCGCTGTCGCCCTGGGGGCTCTTGAACCAGGAACCTTTCATTTAACAGTCGAATGCGCTGAAAATTCTAACATAACACCTTGCACGATCCTCTAAAGCAGGCTGTGACTGACTTGCCACTTCAGTCTGACCTTCCCAGAATGACAACTGTCCTCTATCAGTTTTACTTTACCAGAATATAGACTGAGACATTCATTATGGCGACATGGGAACAGTCTGATCCCACCCACTACAGACACACCCATGTCACTGGGAACCAGCTCTCCTCCAACCGGGACCATCTCCCTTCGAGCCTCCCAGTGTCTTGTGTGGTCCCGAGTTATTTCCTTGATCTAGAGTCCAGATGAGATTTGTATTCCTCATGTACAGGAACGAGAATTCTTTCAATGTCTCCGATCAGTTCATGTGGCGTCCTCTTAAAGAAGGGGAAGGTGTCTTGACTGTTTCTGCTCAGCCCGACAGTTCACCCTTCTTCATTCTCCTCTGATTCCATTTCCCAAAGAGTTCCCGAAGATTCACAAAGCTGGAAACTGTGTTATACGGGATGCGCCTTTAACATTTGTGCACCTGCCAACTGACAATATTTTCCCAAAATCTCTTCACAATCCTCTGTCTTACACCGTGTCCAGGGATGAGAATTCCCGTTTTGTGGAGAGATTCCCGAGACTGGTGAGTTTCTCTTTGGAGTAAAGATGGTTAACCGGCAATTTCCCGCGCCTGTTTATAATGATGGGAGTGGGAACCGTGGGCATGGACACTTTGACGAGCAGGACCAAGTGTTCCCAATGACCAGAGGCAGTGAACAGAGGGACTGAAATTAAAGGAATCTAATGAAAAGCAGCACTTCTGTGCAGTACATTCACAGAATACTGCAGGAGCTCGATGGGTCTAGCAGTATCTGTGAAAAGGGAAACAGAAATAACGGTTGGAGTGTGGGATATTTCTGCTTGAGAACTCGAGCAGCCAACGTCTAATCAAATGATTGGCCTGATTGCAGAAGTTTGAGCGAGAATGTGCCCTGCAGGGGGTCGTTGAAGATGTAGTCGGCAGGTTTCGACCCTGCATGGGGACACATTAATGGATTACTAACCCATCTCCTTAATCACTGGGGCACGACAATTCCAGGAGGCACACGGGCTCCACATCTTTCTGCTCCAAAACGCTCCGGTTTTCTCCAGCAGAGTATTGTACCCTGAACCCCCGGGAACAAGGTGAGGATACCAACCCGTACATGGCCAGGAACCGCAGTGAGAGCGAGGGTAACAGCTGCCATTGTCGTATGGAGAGCCACAAACACTCCCTTTGAAAAGGACTTTGTCCATATGAAAGTCTGTACAGCAGTATAACCCGGGGCCCAAACAGCCTGTGCTGGGTATTCCTATTCCAGACAATTTACGGTGGGCACCGTTTTCCCTGAAAGTGAGTGGGGATTGATATTTCATTGCTGATGTGAAACCAGATCCTACACTGAATCTGCTCGCCGGTTTTTGTTGCTGTGGTGAAACGGTGGGCAATCACGGTGTGAAACGTTGGTCTAGCTCTCTGGTTTCCTTCATTACTGTCCTGGTCAGGGAGGCTGGGGATTGGTCCTCTCCATCAGATGGAGGTACCAGCGCATTGTTGACCCAATTTCATCAAGAATGGAATTGGTCATCTTCACTTCTCATGGTTCATTGCTGTTCTGTTTTGTTGGATGTTACTTGAGCACTTTCTGGGACTTGACAATGCATTAAAGCTCCAGTATGTTTGGAAGCACGGTTTGGAATTGTCTCTCTGCCATTTGTGTGAGCAGTACATGACATAGACGACTCGCACTCCCTCAAAGTCAGCATGCCAGTGTGTCTGGCAATGGTTCCGCCTTTTCTGTTTTGCTTCTGTTCCGCGCTAAGAGACGTCAGTTTTTGGATTCGCTGGAGTGCTGAGGGGGTAACACAATTTGTTTGGTATTTTTCTTCAGATCAAACTCCACCCTCCAGGAAAAATAGCCCAACGCGCTGAGTAACAAACAGCATGCGTTTTTTTTTTATCAAATGGCCTATTCAAGCTGGTGTCAGCTTCTGGAGCGTCTCAGAGTTGCCAAACACGGAAACAGACCCTGCTATCTAACTTGCCACTGCTAAACAGATAACCGAAATTAATCTAACCAATATTTGCCAAAATTTGTCCCTTATCTCTCAGAACCCTTTCAGATGCCTTTGAAATGTTGTGAGCGCTCAAGACTCTGACACTAAATATGGCAATTCATTCTGTACACACGGAAATGTCTGTGTGCAAAACAAGTGTCCCTCACATCACCTTTAAGTATTACTGTTCTCATATTAAACCAATGTTATCTCGCTTTGAACCCATGTGCCTTGTGAAAAATTACTCCCTGACTCTTTTCTCTGTCCGTCTGCCTCATGACTTTATAAAATTCTGTAAGGCCATTCCTCTGCCCTGAAGCTCCAGGGAAAACTGTCGAAGCCAATTCAGCTTCGCGCTATTGTCCAAACAGTGCAAACCTTGCAAAACCTTTCAAATACTTTCGAAGTTACACCACGTTCGTTACTGAATGTGCGATCTGTTCGTGCCTGAAGTGAAGCGATGCTGAAACAGTAGAAATGACAATTTTGACAGCGTGGCCGAGTGGTCTAAGGCGCTGGATTTAAGCTCCAGTCTCTATCGAGTCGTGGGTTCGAATCCCACCGCTACGAAGGTGGCGGCTGTTCTACTGCTGGCAGTTGAACATAGGGAGCATATGTGTCTTCGTCGTTGTGGTTGTAGCTGCTCAGGCCTCTGATCCAGGCTGACTTGGAAAACAGTGTGAGCCCTTGCTGTCGGAACCTCCTCAACCACTCTGCTTTCGGACATATGCGCGGCCTGTTTCGGTGTCTCAAATAGTCAGCGCGTTTGTCTAGAAGTTTGGTGGTTCGAGCCCGCCCTTAGCACCAAGCCTCAATTATTTCAGTTCAAGCATTGAGACCAACCATGTCCCGACACTGCAACCACGAGTAACTCACCCGAGTCTGCAGCTGGATGTGGCCCCAATCTCTCCAAGGCCCCGCTGCCAATAGAAAGCGGCTACTGCAGCTTCAACCAGCGGCTTCCTGCTCAGCCCTGGGACACAGCAAATGGAAAATCCTTCCCCAGGAACGGCTCTTCCCGTGTGAAAGGGACAACCATTCCACTTTAAATTGGAAACGGCTTCAGAGGATTGTTTCTCTTCTTGGAACGTTTCATAAACAAAGCTTTTGTCTCGCAAATAAGAAGTGGGAAAAGTTGTTGGCAGGAAGAATAGAGAAAGTGTTGACTGTGAGGACTCTGTCTCGTCAGCAGATGGGATTCCATCTTATGGGCAAGTGGAGACAGCTTTCACTCAGAAACCGAGCTGTGATCAAACACAGTCGGATCGACGTGTCAAAACCAACCCCTGCACTGGGTTGCAATACTGCAAGGGGAGCAGAGAGCTGGATTTCTTTAAAGGAGGGAAAGGGCCAAGCGTGAGGCTTGAACCTACGGCCCTGAGATTAAGCATCTCATGCTCTACCGACTAAAGTAGCTGGGCCTGGCTCACGATTGATGAGTGTGTCATTTCATACTGAGCATATTTCACCCGGCATTGCAATTTGCAAGGATCCTGTTCATTCCTCCCAATCACAAATGTCATCATTCACACTTTCCATTTCTCAGCTATTATTCCTTCAGAACATTATTATCTATTTAGAACTTGTCTCTGGATTTTAGACTCAATATAAATATTTTCATATTTTTATCCTCATCTTTTTGTCGCCGGAGTGATTCCCAGTCACTCTTGCATTCGGTAAATCAATTGGGAAATTACCTAAGGAAACCCAATCATTTCTGTTTGGAGTGTAAGGAATCCCATCTGCTGACGAGATAGAGTCCTCACAGTCAACACTTTCTCTATTCTTCCTGCCAACAACTTTTCCCACTTCTTATTTGCGAGACAGGAGCTTTGTTTATGAAACGTTCCAAGACCAGGAACAATCCTCTGAAGCTATTTCCAATTTAAAGTGGAATGGTTGTCCCTTTCACACGGGAAGAGCCGTTCCTGGGGAAGGATTTTCCATGTGCTGTGTCCCAGGGCTGAGTAGGAAGCTGCAGTAGCCGCTTTCTGTTGGCAGCGGGGCCTTGGAGAGATTGAGGCCACATCCAGCTGCAGACTCGGGTGAGTTCTCGTGGTTGCAGTGTCGGGACATGGTTGGTCTCAATGCTTGAACTGAAATAATTGAGGCTTGGTGCTAAGGGCGGGCTCGAACCACCAAACTTCCAGCCAAATGCACTGACTATTTGAGACACAGAAACTGGCCATGCAAATATCCGAAAGCAGAGTGGTTGAGGAGGGCCCGACAGCAGGGCTCACACTGTTTTCTGACTCAGTCGGAATGAGTTGACCTGAGCAGCGGCAAATACAACAACGAAAACGCGGAGTTGCGGCTCTGTTCAACTGCCTGCAGCAGAACAACCGACATTTTGGGAGCGGTGGGATTCGAACCCACGACTCGATAGAGACTGGAGCTTAAATCCAGCGCCTTAGACCACTCGGCAACGCTACCACAGCAGAGCAGAATGCCAAAATTTCATTACTAGCATTTCAGCATCGCTTCACTTCAGGCACTGACAGATCGCGCATTCAGTAACGAACGTGGAACAATTTCGAAAGTATTTGAAAGGGTTTGCAAGGTTTGCACTGTTTGGACAATAGCACGAAGCTGAATTGGTTTCGACAGTTTCCCCTGGAGCTTCAGGGCAGAGGAATGGCCTTACAGAATTTTATAAAGTCATGAGGCAGACGGACAGAGTCAAGGAGCAATTTTTCACAAGGCACATGAGTTCAAAGCGAGATAACAGTGGTTTAATGTGAGAACAGTAATATTTAAAGGGGATGTGAGGGACACTTGTTTTGAACACAGACATTTCCGTGTGTACAGAATGAATTACCATATTTAGTGGCAGAGACTGGTGCCCTCACAACATTTCAAAGGCATCTGAAAGGGTTCTGAGAGATAAGGGACAAATTTTGGCAAATATTGGTTAGATTAATTTCGGTTATCTGTTTAGCAGTGGCAAGTTAGATAGCAGGGTCTGTTTCCGTGTTTGGCAACTCTGAGACGCTCCAGAAGCTGACACCAGCTTGAATAGACCATTTGATTAAAAAAAACGCGTGCTGTTTGTTACTCGGTGCGTTTGGCGATTTTTCCTGGAGGGTGGAGTTTGGTCTGAAGAAAAATACCACACAAATTGTGTGACACCCCTCAGCACTCCAGCGAATCCAAAAACTGACAGCTCTTAGCGTGGAACAGAAGCAAAACAGAAAAGGCGGAACCATTGCCAGACACACTGGCATGCTGACTTTGAGGGAGTGCGATTCGTCTATGTCATGTACTGCTCACACAAATGGCAGAGAGACAATTCCAAACCGTGCTTCCAAACATACTGGAGCTTTAGTGCATTGTCAAGTCCCAGAAAGTGCTCAATTAACATCCAACAAAACAGAACAGCAATGAACCATGAGAAGTGAAGATGACCAATTCTATTCTTGATGAAATTGGGTCAACAATGCGCTGGTACCTCCATCTGATGGAGAGGACCAATCCCCAGCCTCCCTGACCAGGACAGTAATGAAGGAAACCAGAGAGCTAGAACAACGTTTCACACCGTGATTGCCCACCGTTTCACCACAGCAACAAAAACCGGCGAGCAGATTCAGTGTAGGATCTGGTTTCAGATCAGCAATGAAATATCAATCCCCACTCACTTTCAGGGAAAACGGTGCCCACCGTAAATTGTCTGGAATAGGAATACCCAGCACAGTCTGTTTGGGCCCCGGGTTATACTGCTGTACAGACTTTCATATGGACAAAGTCCTTTTCAAAGGGAGTGTTTGTGGCTGTCCATACGACAATGGCAGCTGTTGCCCTCGCTCTCACTGCCGTTCCTGGCCGTGTGCGAGTTGGTATCCCCACCTTGTTCCAGGGGGTTCAGGGTACAATACTCTGCTGGAGAAAACCGGAGCGTTTTGGAGCAGAAAGATGTGGAGCCCGTGTGCCTCCTGGAATTGTCGTGCCCCAGTGATTAAGGAGATGGGTTAGTAATCCATTAATGTGTCCCCATGCAGGGTCGAAACCTGCCGACCACATCTTCAACGACCCCCTGCAGGGCACATTCTCGCTCAAACTTCTGCAAGTCAGGCCAATCATTTGATTAGACGTTGGCTGCTCGAGTTCTCAAACAGAAATATCCCACACTCCAACCGTTATTTCTGTTTCTCTTCTCAGAGATACTGCTAGACCCATCGAGCTCCTGCAGTATTCTGTGAATGTACTGCACAGAAGTGCTGCTTTTTATTAGATTGCTTTAATCCCAGTCCCTCTGTTCACTGCCTCTGGTCAGTGGGAACACTTGGTCCTGCTCGTCAAAGTGTCCATGCCCACGGTTCCCACTCCCATCATTATAAACAGGCGCGGGAAATTGCCGGTTAACCATCTTTACTCCAAAGAGAAACTCACCAGCCTCGGGAATCTCTCCACAAAACGGGACTTCTCATCCCTGGACACGGTGTAAGACAGAGGATTGTGGGGAGATTTTGGGAGAATATTGTCAGTTGGCAGGTGCACAAATGTTAAAGGCGCATCCCGTATAACACAGTTTCCAGCTTTGTGAACCTTCGGGAACTCTTTGGGAAATGGAATCAGAGGAGAATGAAGAAGGGCGAACTGTCGGGCTGAGCAGAAACAGTCAAGACACCTTCCCCTTCTTTAAGAGGACGCCACATGAACTGATCGGAGACATTGAGAGAATTCTCGTTCCTGTACATGAGGAATACAAATCTCATCTGGACTCTAGATCAATGAAGTAACTCGGGACCACACAACACTGGGAGGCTCGAAGGGAGATGGTCCCGGTTGGAGGAGAGCTGGTTCCCAGTGACATGGGTGTGTCTGTAGTGGGTGGGATCAGACTGTTCCCATGTCGCCATAATGAATATCTCAGTCTATATTCTGGTAAAGTAAAACTGATAGAGGACAGTTGTCATTCCGGGAAGGTCAGACTGAAGTGGGAAGGCAGTCACAGCCTGCTTTAGACGATCGTGCAAGGTGTGAGGTTAGAATTTTCAGCGCATTCGACTGTTAAATAAAAGGTTCCTGGTTCAAGAGCCCCCAGGGCGACAGCGATGGTTGTTCTTGCTGCATCTGTTTTGGATGCTGCACAGTTTCGTGTGTCGAGTGGGGTCAGGAAAATATTCTCCAAACGGAACCCTTTCGTGTGAGGATCCACAAAGAAGATTCTGCATTGCTTTAATGGTTCATGTAAAGAATTGTGGATTCTTGGAATCTGAAGCAAAAACAGAAGCTGCTGTCGAATCTAACGGGTTTGGCAGGACCTGTGGGAGATTACCGAGTTCTGATGAAGTTTTGAAATGTTGTCTCTGATTTTCTCTGCATAGATGCTGTAAGATCTGCTGAGTTTCTCTTGCAATTCCTGTTCTTGGTTATAAATGAATATCCATTCCATCTATCAGGATGATACAACCAGACCCACCATGCACCAAAATGTAACGCTTTTGCAAACTGTGAAGTGATTGGATTCAAACAAACCCGATAATGATTCACTCTTCCTCAGCTCCACAATGAGAGACACCTGGAAAATGAAGAGGACAGTGTGGTTCTGTAATCGTCGATGCGTGTTTAAGGCAATGGACTTGAAATTTATTTGGCTTTATCCTCACAACCTGGAATCCTTCCGGTTGCGATTCAGTAATGTCAACAAATAAAAAGGGAGATTACACCCTGTCTTCATCTTTCACAAACAAAACAAAGGAGAAGGGAAAAAAGACATTTCAGTCGGGTTGGGAATGGGGGCAATCCACAACCTTCTGCCTTTCAGGGTGCAACACGCAGAAATCCCCAGAGAAAGTTGAGACACTATGAATTCAACAATTCCATCCCAACTTTGTTGGAGCTACGAGCCAACCGTTTGAAAACGAGATGAAAAAAGTCAGGGGCCAGTCTTTGACTGGTGCAGACTTGATGGGCCGAAGGGCATTTTCTGTGCTGCAGACCTCTTTGACCAGCTGCGGTGAGCTGGTCGGAGAAACTGGCGGATGTGAAGCATATGGAACGGGTCTAATCCTGAGACCTCTGTTTGTTTCCATCTGTGGGGAAATATGAGGTGGAGTTCCTCGGCGGTGTTACAACATTATGTGACCATGTCCACCTTCAGTCCAATTGTTGTGTCATTTAAGATCACAGGGAGAATCCCATTTAGATTCGCCCTGGTAACATCAGAAACGCAGGTTTCTGGGAACTGGGACTAGAAAAGATGGAAGTCCAATGACCCGCACTGCAGATGGGCCGAAAGGTCATTTCCACGCTGTAAAAATCGGAAGAAAGGGAGAAACTAATCTGCAGCTAAAATAATCACAGATGAAAAGACAAAAGCGGTTTCCTGATGAAAACACACAGTGCCTTTTCTTTTTGCTTTCCCTGTTCGCCTCCTGGTGAGGATTCAGTTTTCTCACTGTTGCAGCAAGTGGAGTTTTCCTCGTACCATTAATCGTGGGGACAGCCTTCCCGAAGCAGGGAATGAAGTATGGAGCTGACAATTGATCGAGTGTTGTACCATACTTAATGCAGAGTAACTTTAAACAAAGCACTTCGAAAATTGGAATTCGGAATCAGAAACGGAAATTGACAGAGAAACTCGGCAGACTCTGTGGAGAGAAACAGGTTTAATGTTTCAGATCGACAGAACCAGGATAGTTATGCATTTTATTATGTTAATGCTAGAGTAATTGTCAGTTTTACTGAGCAAATCAGCATATTTATCAGAATATTATATTAGCCGAGAAATGTCAACTTTCTGAATGTCAACCGACTTTTCCGGGTGTAATGCTGATTCCGTTGCCTTGAGCTGGTGAAACGCTGGCCTTCAATTGTTCTTTTTTATTCCCCTTTCTGTCAGTGAGCACCCATTTTAAATGGAGAGTTTCTATTTTCAGCCTCTCCCTCAATATGCGTCTCTCCTTGTCTATCATTTCCTCTGTCTCACTCTCTTCCACATGCTCCCACTCTCTGTCTCTCAATATCCCTCATTTTCCATTTCTACTCATTGAAAAGTCTGAGATAGTTTGAGAGTAGACCTTCTAAGCACAATTGCCGAAAGTGTTTGGTGCATTAGCCAGAAGGAAATAGGTCTGGGTGGGTTACTCTCTGGAGGGACAGTGTTGGGCCAAAGGGCCTGTTTCCACGCGATAGGGAATCTAACCACCTTGTTCGAAACTCATTTGTGGCGTAGGATGCCACTCAATGGGATAGAAATTACTGTTCATCCCTATTTACTCCAGAGATTGAGATGTTGAGTTACTTTACAGAACCCTGGAAGAACTCAAGGTACAGCCGTGATACTGTTCGCCGAGCTGGGAATTTGTCTTGCAAACGTTTCGTCCCCTGTCTAGGTGACATCCTCAGTGCTTGGGAGCCTCCTGTGAAGCGCTTCTGTGCTGTTTCCTCCGGCATTTATTGTGGCCTGCCTCTGCCGCTTCCGGTTGTCAATTCGAGCTGTCCGCTGTAGTGGCCGGTATATTGGGTCCAGGTCGATGTGTTTGTTAATAGAGTCTGTGGATGAGTGCCATGCCTCTAGGAATTCCCTGGCTGTTCTCTGTTTGGCTTGCCCTATAATAGCAGTGTTGTCCCAGTCGAATTCATGTTGCTTGTCATCTGTGTGTGTGGCTACTCAGGATAGCTGGGCGTGTCGTTTCGAGGCTAGTTGGTGTTCATGGATGCGGATCGTTAACTGTCTTCCTGTTTGTCCGATGTAGTGTTTTGTTCAGTTCTTGCATGGGATTTTGTACACTACATTAGTTTTGCTCATGCTGGGTATCGGGTCCTTCATTCTGGTGAGTTGTTGTCTGAGCGTGGCTGTTGGTTTGTGTGCTGTTATGACTACAGTGGACAGCTCGAACTGATAACCGGAAGCGGCAGAGACAGGCCTCTACAAATGCCGGAGGAAACAGCACAGAAGCGCTTCACAGGAGGCTCCCAAGCACTGAGGATGTCACCTAGACAGGGGACGAAACGTTTGCAAGACAAATTCCCAGCTCAGCGAACAGAACCACAACAACGAGCACCCGAGCTACAAATCTTCTCCCAAACTTTGAGCCATGATACTGTTAGGGAGGGAGTTCCAGGATCTGGATCAAAAGCACTGTCGGAGCAGCGAGATATTTCCAACTCAGAAAGGCGAGGTCCGAGATGGGTGATTTGTGGTTACAGTTCTCTCCTGTATCTGTTGCAATTGTCCTTCTAGATAGATGCAAACAACCACTGGGTTGGTCTGGGTCTGTGGTCTGTGAGGAAGCAGGAGTTAGTTTTCAATAAGATAACTCACAAGAAGAGAAATAAATCTTCATTTCCTGACTGGGAGTTGTATCCCGGTCTGGGCATTACAAACTCAGACTCCGAACCAGTGACCCTACTGAAGCTGACAGTAACACTTGTGACCTGATCTGTCCAGACTCTGTGCATGATCTTCACGTCATCATCATCTTCGTCAGCAATGTTTCTCTCTCTAAGTTTCCAAACAATTCATATTGCTGCCCTGGTTTCAATGTGAAGAAAGCGGAGCTGTGCTAACCTGATTTACTGCAGGAAGGGACAGAACAGTTTGATACTAACAGCGGCTCGTTTCGAGGCGTTGATCTGCGGTGATGGGGCGGCCCCAATTCGTTCAAATCGTCTGATTCCAAATTCCATGTTGGAAATGACCAGAGATTTCTTGCTGAATTTGTTCAGGATCTTGACTGGAAGTGACACTAAATCCAAGTATTAAAGTACATTTCAGTGTAGTGCATCATAAGATAGCGCAGTGACTGTGAATAAAATGCTGGAGACGTCCAGCAGAAGAACAGGCGACACAGAAGCAGGTACCTGAGGACAAATGTATTTGCTTTGCCATTGAAAGGCCCTGTTACACAAAGTGGATTATCTTTGCTGGTTGATCACCTGATGAGTGTTGTTTCCCAGATCTCCATGTTTACATCACATATGGAAAGGTGTCCAGCGTGTGTGTGTTTGCATCCGACTAGTGAAGCAATAGATAAAACATCTGACTTTCAATCAGACGATTGTAGGTTGACATCCTACATGTCTCGAGTGTAACGTGTTAGTTCAGCCAATTGCATGTTGTCAGTTGCTATTTTCTTAGGTTTTTTCGAGCTGCAGGGATTGGATCAGTGTGTATTCAAATGGAATGTTGCTTTTGGGTCCATTACAGCTCAATGTCAGACAGGTGTATGGCTGGTCCGGGTTTGTCAGGTTCTGAGGATCTGAATGGTTTGGATCAGTGTGGTTTCGAATTTAAAACTTGCATTTAGGTCTATTGTCCATTTTAAATTCCAGCTCTGCTCCACATCTCTCATTGCCTGTCAAACTGGCGAGTGTTCCTCCTAAAGCGGCCTTTGTCAGAGAAGCTGTTGTGTGGAGCAGAGAGCGGAAGTGAAGCACAAGGAGCTGGTATGATCCTGAGACATCTGTTCCTCCCGGGATATGTTTCTGTGTGTCTCCCTCTGTGGGTGAAAATGAAGTTCAGTTCCTCAAGGTGGTTACAATACAGTGTGACCATGTCAAACCTCAGTCCCATTGTCGTGTCGTTTAAATTCACAGTGAGAATCGTGTTGATATTTGCTCTGGAAACATCAGTTCACATAACATTTTGAGTGAAAATTAGAAACTGGGACTGGAATACATGGATGCCTGATGAGCTACAATGTACGATGGGCCGAACGGTCTCTTCCCACTCTGTGAAAGCTCGAAGGCAAGGAGGACCTAATCTGCAGCAAGACTGATCAGAAATGAAAAGGCAAAAGTGTTCTCATTCTGAATAAATGCAAGGGCGGCTTCTGCCTTCCCTTGTAGTCTAGTAGCCAGTATTTGGCGCTCTCGCCGCCGTGACACGGGTTCTATTCCCGGTCAAGGAATGCGTGCTTTGTTCTGGACACACATCGTGGTAAGAATACTTCTGACCACTTTTCCAAAGCTGGCAGGATATCGGTTTTGTGCCAACCGTTTTAAAGTTGAACAGAAAACCAAGAGATGCAGATGTTGGAAATCTGAACCAAAAACAAGAATTGACGTGCAAACTGAATAGTCCTGGCAACATCTGTGGGGAGAAACAGAGACAATGATTCACAACGACAGAACCAGATTAGTTCTTCATTTCTCGACCACAATGCCGGGATAATGGTCAGTTTTATCTGTCGAATCAGGATAGTTATCAAAATCTTGGTTTTTAGCCAGTAAGCAGCCATGTCGACCCGAGATCTGATTCTTTCAGGGTCTACCTCAAGCTGGGTCTCTCATTTTCTGTCTTTATCTCTGTGTATCTACCTCATCCTTTATCATATTCTTTGACCCTTTATTTGCCAATATCCCTCATTTCCCATTCCTACTCTATGAAAAGCCTGACGTTCAGGGATAGTTTGAGAATGGAGCTGCTGAGAGGTTTTCTGGAACCTGGCAGGAGTCTGTAAAACTTGGCTCACATTCTACGGATAATACGTCTGCCACTTGGATGTGACATAAGGAGCCATTTATTTCTCAAAATACTGTAACCCTTCCGAAGTTAAAGTTGCATTCCTTATCCAATAGAAAAAAAAACGACACCATGGAAGCGTTAATGATGCTGTAAAATGAATGAATGGCGACAGCAGAGAATGAGGATGATCCACTCCTGGTTTCTGTGCCATAACCACAACATCCCACGGCCTTTCTGCAGTGTCTCCTGCCTCACCTCGTTATTCCCACCAAACGTGGAATGAAGGAGGGAGAACAAAAGTGGAGGAGAAGAAGGAGTGCTTTTGGAACAGCAGCAAGAAACTCCAGGTTGGTGTATTGGTTAGGAAGGACAACATACACTGCTGGAACTAAACCAGGAAAAAGGAGTGGGTTTGCCAAACCATAACGGACTCGAACTCAAACAGGATGCTGAGTCCCTTCATCAGTAACACGACACTTAATAAAAGGTGAACCTACGAGCCTTCAATACAACAAGCGGGCGCAGATGCGATTGGACCCTTTGGTCAGCTGCTTCCCAAGGATGGGTTTTAAATAACTAAGCGACGGCCATATGTGAAGTTCCTTAACCACATGACAACAGTAACTCGGAAATACATTTCTGTATCAATATTACACAGTGTGATTTACAATCAAATCCCGTTTTTGCAAAACCAGACATTTCACAATTGGACATTCTTCAATGCAATGGCACATAAAAGGGCAATCTTCTCTTACATTGGCTTCAAACAGATTTTTCTTTCTGTTTAAACTGACAGGACAAAGGGGACGTTGTTCATTCTCTTGGGGCGTATTGACAGCTTTAATACACACAGAGGTAGTCTTACACGAAGAGGAACAGTGTCATTGCCATGAATTGACCAGGAATGGTGTGTGAGCCAATGTGAACAGTTTGCAGTAAAGGCTGACCCATTAGCAGCGACACTGAGCCTTGCACCACCAGATCCAGACTCACTTCCTGCCTCACGCCTCCCAGTCCTCATTGTCATTCACGTCAATTTCACTTCCCTGCTCCACTTCTCAACTTACTACCGATCTCCTGCAGGTGTCCGATTGGTACCTACCACTGATAGAAACGCATTCCTGGGATAAAGATATCACTCAATGGAATAGGACTCGCTGTCCATCCCTAAATCCCCCAGAGATGGAGGAGATGAGTTGCTTTTGTGAACCATTGAACTCCTTCATATGGAGGTACAGCCATTATGCTGAAGTGCGGGATTTCCTGGATTTACACCCAGAGACACTGAAGGAACACCAACATATTTCCAACTCAGGAAGGTGAGATGATTGGAGGGAGATTTGAAGGGGTCACTATCGTATCTGTCCGCTGTCATTGTCCTTCTACATGGTCCAAGCAATCACTGGGCTGATTCTGGAGGGATCCCGGTCTGTCTTCTGTGTGGAACGAGGAATGTGTTTTCATTCAGACAATTCACATGAAGAGAATTAAACCTTCATTCCCTGAATGGGAACTGTATCCATGTCTGGACAATACAAACTGTGACTCCTCAGCACAGACCCCCCCCGGTAATGCTGACAGTATCCAAAGCGACCTGAATTGTACACACCCTTGTGCCTGTCCATCCCTTCATAACCACCTTCGGCAACAAAGTTTCTCTCTTCAATTTTGCAAACGCTTCATATTATCGCCTTGGGTTTCAAAGTAAAGAAAGTGGAGCTGTGGTAATCTGATGTTGGTCAGTCGGTGTAATGCAGGAATGTACAGAACAGGTTGACGCGGGCAGAGACCCGTTTTGAGGCGTGAGGTTGCAGTGAAGGGGTTCCACCAATAAAAGGCGCTGTTCATCTCGTCTGATTCTCCATCCCGGGATTCAAACCAACAGAGGTTTCTCGCTGGACTGGTTCAGGATCTTGACCGGAAGAGACCATGACGCAAGGTATAAAAAGATATTTCACTGGAGTGAATCAAAACATCGCAGAGTGACTGTGAATAAAATGTTGGCAACTTCCAGCAGAGGCGCAGGCGCCCCTGAAGCAGGTACCTGAGGGCAAATATGTTTCCTTGGGCCATTGAAAGACATTGCTTCACGAAGTGGGACATCCGATGTGAAACAGTGACGATAATTATTTTTACTGATTGTTCACCTTGTGAATACTGTTTCCCCCGATGTCCATGTTTCCATTTCATATCGACTCCCTGTCGGACCTCCGGCTGCCGTTGGGCCACTGACATCATGGATAATGCCTCTGACTTTTGGTGGTTCGAATCCTTCCTGATTTGTGTGCAATGTGCTGCAGGGATTGGATCAGTGGGTCTCGAATTTGGGAGTATTGCACCTCAATGTGCGACAGATTTTGAGGAGCTGCAGACTTTGGATCAATGTGTTTTCAAATTTGAAAGTTGCATGTGAGGCAATTGTCCATTTTAAATTCCAGCTTATCGCAACGTCTCTCATTGTGTGTAAAACTGGCTTTAGTTGCACCTAAAGCTGCCTATTGTCGGAGAAACTTGTGTGTGTGTGTGTGTGTGTGTGTGTGTGTTTGTGGGTGGGGTGGGGTGGTGTCTTAAGTCGGTGGAGAGCGGTGCTGAAGCACAAGGAACTGGTATAATCCTGAAACCTCTGCCCTCCTTCCCCCCACCTCCGGGCATGTGTGTCTGTGACTCACTCTATGGGTGAAAATGTGAATGGGTTGCTCGAGGGGATTACACTTCAGTGTGACGGTGTATAACTCCCTCCCATTGTTGTCTCGTTTAAGATCATATGGATAATCTTTACTGAATTTTGCGTTGAAAACATCAGAACACACAAGGTATCGTGTCAAAGCTGGACACTGGATCGAAAACAGATGACTATCTGATGAGCCATACTGCACGATGGGCCGAATGGTATTTTCCTATTGTGTTAAAAAAAACCCTCGAAGACAACGAGAAACTAATGTGCAGCGAAAATGATCCAAAATGAAATGCATAAGTGGTTTCATTGAGAATAAATGCGACAGTTTCTGTCGCCTTCCCTTTTAATCTCACGGTTAGGAGTTGGTGCACTCTCTGAGGGGGAAAGGGTGATTCCTGGTCAGATTTAGATTACTTACAGTGTGGAAACAGGCCCTTTGGGCCAACAAGTCCACACCGCCCCGCCGAAGTGTAACCCACCCATACCCCTACATCTACATCTACATCTACCCCTTACCTAACACTACGGGCAATTTAGCATGGAAATTCACCTAACCTGCACATCTTTGGACTGTGGGAGGAAACCGGAGCACCCGGAGGAAACCCACGTAGACACGGGGAGAACGTGCAAACTCCACACAGTCAGTCGCCTGAGGCGGGAATTGAACCCGGGTCTCAGGCGCTGTGAGGCAGCAGTGCTAATCACTGTGCCACCGTGCCGCCCACAGTATTTCTGACCGATTTTCTGAAGCCGTCAGGTCATTGGTTTTGTCTCAAACGTTTTTAAGAATAACATGAAACAAAGAACTGCAGATGTTTGAAATCTGAACCAAAACCAAGATTTGATAGAAAAACTCAGTAGGACAGTGGAGAGAAACAGAGTTTATGCTTCATATCGGCAGAGCGAGGTTACTTCAACATTTCTGTGTAATATTTTTGGGAAAATGATCAGATTTCCCTGTCAGGATATTTACCAAAATCTTTCATTAGCTTACAAACGTCAATGTTGAAAATTCAAAATGACTTTGTTGTCTGTAAGAATCCTTCCGTTGCCCGGAGCTGGTGAAAGGCTGTGCTGAATAGTTACCTTTTTATTCCTATTTGTTTCTGTCAGTCAGCAGCCATGTCGATTGGAGAATTGGTTCTTTCAGTATCTCCCACAATATGCGTCTCCATATTTCCTTCTTTCTCTGTGAACGCACCTGACCCTCTTTCACATTCTCGGACTCTCGGTCTGCCCCATATTCCTCATTTCCCATTTCTGCTCTTTGAAAAGTCTGACATTCGGAGACAAATTGAGAGTGGACCAGCTAACAGGCTTTCTGCCCCCTCGGTAGCATGTGTGGGATTGGGCTCACATTCTCCGAATAATGTGTCTGGCACTTATGCCTGAGGTGAGGAGTCATTCCTTCCTCCAAATATTATGATCCTTTCGAGTTCTAAATAGGCTTCATAATCCACAAGAAAAGAAACCGCAATCACAGTGCAAACCACAACGACAGGAGTGCAATGAAGTATTTCCTGTTGGTGTGGAATGAATGAATGTTGACAGCAGAGAATTAGGGTGAACAGCTCTTGGTGTCTGCGCCATCACTGCAACATTCACCGGCGAGTCTGCCATGTCTCCTGGCTCACCTCGTTATTCCCAACAAACTGGAAATGAACGGGGCGTAATAAAGGAGGAGTAGAAGCAGAAGATCTTGTCAAACACAGGAAGGAAACTCCAGCTTGAATTAATAGTTCGGAAGAAACAATATCCCCTGGAGGAACTAAACAGGGAACAGATCAGGGTCACCAAAATAGGTTGACACTCAAACAGGACGCATTGTTGTCTGATGAGCAACACTGACTTGGGAGATTTTGAAACAACCATGCATTTGGTAAAATACGCAGGCACCACTACGATGTGAAATCTTGGTGGGCTGTTTATGATGTGGGCAAGTTCACAAACTGAGCCACGGCACCACACCACAAGTGGTTTTCTCATCCCAGTTCCTTCACCAATTGATAACAGGAACTCGGAATTGTGTTTTCTGTATTAATGTTGCTCAGTGAGAATTGTATTCAACCCCCACTTTTGCAAAGACAGATTATGGCTGAACGTTCTGCACTGAAATTATACAGAAAAAGTCAATCTCCTCTTCCATTGGCTTCAAACTGATATGTTCAATTGTTTAAACTGACAGGATAAAGAGAATGTATTCATCCTCTCGGGACCCATTAACTCTGTTAATATACACAGGGAACCTCACAAAAAGAGGAACAGGGTCATTGTGCTAAACTGACCTGAACTGCGTGTGAGTTAGTGTCAGCAATATGTAGTAAAGATTTGGAGGTGCCGGCATTGGACTGGGGTGGACAAAATTAAATAATCACACAACATCAGGTTATAGTCCAACAGGTTTATTTGATAGGACCACCTTTTGGAGAGCTGTTCCTTCATCAGGTGGTTGTGGAGCAGAACATCACACGACACAGAATTTATAGTAAAAGATTACAGGGTGATGCCACTGAAATTACATATTTAAGATTAAAGTGCACTGTCTGTTCAGTGTGTATACTTTTAGAAATACCATGTTAGATTTTGTTCTTTCATATCTAAACCGTCTGTAAAAATAGCTAAATTCCCAGGAATACCTTTAACACTAGGTGCCACCTCAGCTCAGATTCAGCCTTGAAGGTGTGAGGTTGAAATCTGCCTGTGTCCCAATGTTCTGTTGTGGCAGAAGCTGGGGGTACCCTGCCTCATGGCTTTCAAGATCCATCTGACATCGGCAGTGAGGTTCATACATCGGGTCCCATTGCCTAACATGATGGGACATCCTGCTGTGTTGGCTCGGTGTACCTTCGGTAGGCAGGAGAAGTCACCTGCATGAGAAGTACATGATATGAGGTTGATGGAAATATGAAAGAGTGCATTTCAGAGCTTAGATCAGAGTGGTGCTGGAAAAGCACAGCAAGTCAGGCAGCATCCGAGGAACAGGAAAATCGAGGTTTCTGGCAAAATACTTCATCAGGATTTCGGAGGTGCCGAGCACAGAAACAGACCCTCCATTCCAGCTCGTCCCAGCTGACCAGATAACCGAAATTAATCTAGCTATATTTGCCAACATTTGTCCCTTACACCTCCAAACAATCCCTGTCATCATCTCAACCAGATGCCATTCAAATACAAACATAGAGATGTACAGCACGGAAACAGACATATTTATTGATTGCACCAAATACAGGAGCAGGAGCAGCATCACTGCTTCCTCCTGTATTATAGAAAATAAAGGAGCTGCAGCAGCGTCACTGCTTCCCCCTGTATTATAGAAAATAAAGGAGCTGGAGCAGCGTCACTGCTTCCTCCAGTATTATAGAAAATAAAAGAGCTGGAGCAGCGTCACCGCTTCCTCCTGTATTTTAGAAAATAAAGGAGCTGGAGCAGGGTCACTGCTTCCTCCTGTATTATAGAAAATAAAGGAGCTGGAGCAGCGTCACTGCTTCCTCCTGTATTATAGAAAATAAAGGAGCTGGAGCAGCGTCACTGCTTCCTCCAGTATTATAGAAAATAAAAGAGCTGGAGCAGCGTCACCGCTTCCTCCTGTATTTTAGAAAATAAAGGAGCTGGAGCAGGGTCAATGCTTCCTCCTGTATTATAGAAAATAAAGGAGCTGGAGCAGCGTCTCTGCTTCCTCCTGTATTATAGAAAATAAAGGAGCTGGAGCAGCGTCACTGCTTCCTCCAGTATTATAGAAAATAAAGGAGCTGGAGCAGCGTCTCTGCTTCCTCCTGTATTATAGAAAATAAAGGAGCTGGAGCAGCGTCACTGCTTCCTCCTGTATTATAGAAAATAAAGGAGCTGGAGCAGCGTCTCTGCTTCCCCCTGTATTATAGAAAATAAAGGAGCTGGCGCGGCGTCACTGCTTCCTCCTGTATTATAGAAAATAAAGGAGCTGGAGCAGCGTCACTGCTTCCTCCTGTATTATAGAAAATAAAGGAGCAGGAGCAGCGTCACTGCTTCCTCCTGTATTATAGAAAATAAAGGAGCAGGAGCAGCGTCACTGTTTCCTCCTGTATTTTAGAAAATAAAGGAGCTGGCGCAGCGTCACTGCTTCCTCCTGTATTATAGAAAATAAAGGAGCTGGAGCAGCGTCACTGCTTCCTCCTGTATTATAGAAAATAAAGGAGCTGGAGCAGCGTCACCGCTTCCTCCTGTATTATAGAAAATAAAGGAGCTGGAGCAGCGTCACCGCTTCCTCCTGTATTATAGAAAATAAAGGAGCTGGAGCAGCGTCACCGCTTCCTCCTGTATTATAGAAAATAAAGGAGCTGGAGCAGCGTCACTGCTTCCTCCTGTATTATAGAAAATAAAGGAGCTGGAGCAGCGTCACTGCTTCCTCCTGTATTATAGAAAATAAAGGAGCTGGAGCAGCGTCACTGCTTCCTCCTGTATTATAGAAAATAAAGGAGCTGGAGCAGCGTCACTGCTTCCTCCTGCATTATAGAAAATAAAGGAGCTGGAGCAGCGTCACTGCTTCCTCCTGTATTATAGAAAATAAAGGAGCTGGAGCAGCGTCTCTGCTTCCTCCTGTATTATCGAAAATAAAGGAGCTGGAGCAGCGTCACTGCTTCCTCCTGTATTATAGAAAATAAAGGAGCTGGAGCAGCGTCTCTGCTTCCTCCTGTATTATAGAAAATAAAGGAGCTGGAGCAGCGTCACCGCTTCCTCCAGTAATATAGAAAATAAAGGAGCTGGAGCAGTGTCACTGCTTCCTCCTATATTTTAGAAAATAACGGAGCTGGAGCAGTGTCACTGTTTCCTCCTGTATTATAGAAAATAAAGGAGCTGGAGCAGCGTCACTGCTTCCTCCTGTATTATAGAAAATAAAGGAGCTGGAGCAGCGTCACCGCTTCCTCCTGTATTACAGAAAATAAAGGAGCTGGAGCAGCGTCTCTGCTTCCTCCTGTATTATAGAAAATAAAGGAGCTGGAGCAGCGTCTCTGCTTCCTCCTGTATTATAGAAAATATGTTGGCACTCACTCCAATGTTCTGATGGAATGGCACTCTGCACTGATTATCCCATTTAGTGTTTCCATCAAATCTCACTTTTACTCATATCCCTGTATTAATTCCTTCATTTACTGATGCCCGACCCCGATTCTACCATTTAAGGGTGCACTACTCTAATTCTCCCATTTCCTGGTGCCATGCACCCATTCTCTAATTGAGCTCCACTGTGCACCAGGTCTTCCATTCAGTATTATATTGCCACAATTCTCCCTTTTCGTAGTCTGCTGCCAGAATTCTCTCATCTTGGAGATCCCTACATCAAATCTTCAATTTACCGATCCTTCACCTATCTTCCCTTTAGTGGTGAACTGCACCAACTCCCCCATTTTGTGGTGCACTGACTTGAATCTGGACCACTAATCCTTTGCAACGTTTGTCCTATTTCCTGATTCACTACCTGTGTTCTCCCAGTTGCTCCAATTCTCGAAGTTATCAGCACCCCGCACCAGGTGTCTCATTTACTGATACCCCACACCAATTCTCCAATTCAGTGTTGCTTAGCACCATTTCCCCCAATTACTGACGTCCTGAACAAGTTCCCCTCTCAGTGTTGCCTTAAACCAATCCACATACTGACTGATGCACTCGCCCAATTTAGGGGTGTGCTACTCTAAATCTCCAAAAGTTATTGTCCTGCCCCAATTCTCCCATGCAATTGCAACACAGTATAACTCTCCGAATTCGCACTGAACTGCACTGATTCACCCATTATCTGATATCCTGTCGAAAATTCTCGCATTTCGATAAGCCCTTTCGAAATTTATCCATTTAGTATTTTATTGCTTTGATTCTCCAATTTAGTGTAGAGCTCACAGAATTCTTAAATTTAGGCATGGATAGGTTGGACTGAGGGATCTGTTTCCGTGCTGTACATCTCTAAGGCTGTAATTAGTGCTCCGCTTCCCTGCACCAATTCTCCCATTTACCAATCCTGCACTAATTCGGGAATTTCACCAACTCACCCATTGAGGTTACCCTGCCCCAGTCCTCCCACTGAGAATTTAATGGCACCTGCATGAATTCTCCAATTATTGTTGCTCTGCATCAATTCCTTCCAGTTGTTCCCTGATACACATTTCCAACGTACGGATGTTCTGCTGATTATATTTGTTCATTTAGTGGTGCACTGACCTGACTCAGTATTTCCCTGCAACAATTCTCCCATTTAGTCGACCGCTGACAGAATTCTCTAATCTTGGCAATCCCTGCATCATATCTCCAAATTCCCCAAACTGCAAATATCCCCCCTTTCGTGGTGAACTGCACCAACTCCCCCATTTTGTGGTGCACTGTATTGAATATGGAACACTAACCCTTTGCAACATTTGTCCTATTTAGTGTTCTCCCATTTGCTCCAATTCTCAAAGTTATCAGCACCCTGCACCAGGTCTTTCATTTACTGATACCCCACAGCAATTCTCCAATTCACTGTTGCTTAGCACCATTTCCACCAATTACTGATGTCCTGAACAGGTTCTTCATTCAGTTTTGCCTTACACCAATCCTCAATACTGACATGCTCTCGCCCAATTTTAGGAGTGCGCTACTCTAAATCTCCCTGCCCCAATTCTCCCATTTAATGCAACACAGCAAAACGCACCCATTTAGTGCTGAACTGCACTAATTCACCCATTATTTGATGCCCTGTTGAAAATTCTCACATTTCGATAAGCTCTTTCCCAACTTTTCCAGGGCTGCCAGAATTCTTAAACTTAGGCGTGGAGAAGTTGGATTGAAGGGTCTGTTTCCGTGCTGTATATCTCTAAGGCAGTAATTAGTGCTCCGCTTCCCTGCACCAATTCTCCCATTTACCAATCCTGCAATAAGTCGGGAATTTCACCAACTCACCCATTGAGGTTATCCTGCCCCAGTCCTCCACTTCGAATTTAATGGCACCTGCATGAATTCTCCAATTATTGATGCCCTGTATCAATTCCTTCCATTTAGTTGTTCCCTGATACACATCTTCCATGTACGGATATCTTGCTGTTTTTCTTTTCATTTAGTGATGCACTGAACCGAATCTCCAATTTACCGATGCTGAAACGTTTCTTCTTTTTTTATTGAATCCCTGGCCCCTATTCCCCAATTTAGACATGCTCTGCTCCAATTTCCCAATATATTGGCACTCCCACCAATTTTCTAATGTAACGGCAATGTGCACCAGATCACCCATTTATTGATTCCCACCAAATCTCCCATTTACTCACATCCCTGTACTAATCCTTCCATTTACTGATGCCTGAGCCTGATTCTACCATTTAAGGGTGCGATACTCTAATTCTCCCATTTACTGTTACCATGCACCAATTCTCTAATTTAGCTCCACTGTGCACCAGGTCTCACATTTACTGATGTCCCGCATCAATTCTCCAATTCGATGTTGCTTAGCACCATTTCCCCCAATTACTGACGTCCTGAACAGGTTCTCCATTCAGTTTTGCCTTCCACAAATCCTCATACTGACTGATGCCCTCGCCCAATTTAGTGATGTCCTACTCTCATTCCCGCATCAAGTTTTGTCATGTCCCAATTCTCCCATTTAGTGCTACACTGCACCAATTCTCCCATTTACCGCTAAACTGAAACTCTCTCATACGGTTCTAACTGCATTAATTTGACAATATCAGATGCCCCGTTCCAAATTCTCTTATTTCGATAAACCCTTGCCCAATCCTTCCATTTAGTAGTTCCTTGGAATGATGCTCCAATTTTGTGGAGCACTGCCAGAATTCTAAGACTGAGTCATAGACAAGTTGGACTGAAGTGTCTGTTTCCATGTTGTACATCTCTATGATTGTATGACTGTTTATGACTCCGCTGCTCTGCACCATTTCTCCCATTTACCAATCCTGCACAAATCCTGAAACTGCACCAACTGTCCCTTTGAGTATTATCCTGCCCAATATAAAGGCCGCTGCATTATTCTCCAATTATTGATGCCCTGCCTCAATTCCTTCTGTTTAATTGATCCCTGAATCACTTCTTCCACGTAAGGATGCCCTGCTGAATTGTTTTCATTTAGTGATGCACTGAACTGAATCTCCAATTTACCGAACCTTGCAACATTTCTTTTTATTGATTCCCTGGCCCCGATTCCCCAATCAGGAATAGGTTCTTGTTGTACTTTTGAAACTGGTGTCATAATTTTAAACTTGTATGTTGGGGCAGTAGAATTACCCTTTGGGTAGAGAACTGGCTCGAAGGTAGAAGACAGAGGGTGGTGGGGGAGGGTTGCTTTTCAGACTGGAGGCCTATGACCAGCGGTGTGCCACAAGGATTGGTGCTGGGCCTACTGTTTTATTTGACATTTATACAAATGGTTTGGATGTGGCCATAGGACGAAGGGATAGTAAGTTTGCAAATGACAGTAAAATTGGAAGCATCAATTTGTGGGTGGCACGGTGGCACAGTGGTTAGCACTGCTGCCTCACAGCGCCGGAGACCCGGGTTCAATTCCGGCCTCAGGCGACTGACTGTGTGGAGTTTGCACATTCTCCCCGTGTCTGCGTGGGTTTCCTCCGGGTGCTCCGGTTTCCTCCCACAGGTCAGGTGAATTGGCCATGCTAAATTGCCTGTAGTGTTCGGTAAGGGGTTGATGTAGGGGTATGGGTATGGTTGGGTACGCTTCGGCGGGGCGGTGTGGACTTGTTGGGCCGAACGGCCTGTCTCCACACTGTAAGTAATCTAATCTAATCAAGGACAGCGAAGATGGTTACCTCACAGTACAACAGGATATTGATCAGATGGGCCAATGGGCCGAGGAGCGGCAGATGGAGATTAATTTAGATAAATGTGAGGTGCTGCATTTTGGAAAGGCAAAAGAGAGCAGGACATTTACAATGAATGGACAAGGTACTAGGGATGTTGCTAAACAAATAGACCTGGAGTGCAGCTTCATCGTTGAATGAGGACTAAAATTTCGATAGGACAGTGAAGAAAGCGTTTGTCATTTTTGTCATTATTGCTCAATTAATTGTGTAAAGGAGTTGGGAGATCATGTTGCAGTATTGGTTCAGCCACTTTTGGTATATAGTGCAATTCTGTACTCCCTCATATAAGAAGGGTGTTGTGAAACTTTAAAGGGTTCAGAAAAGATTTACATGGATGTTGCCAAGGTTGGAGGGTTTGTGCTGGAGGGTAAGACTGTATAGGTTGAGGCTATTATCCCTGGAGCGTCAGTAGTGAGGGGTAACCTTATAGAGGTTCACAAAATCATGAAGGACCCTCAATAGGGTAAAAAAGCAAGGTGATTTCCCTGTGGTGGGGGAGTCCAGAAGCAGATGGCATATGTTAAAGTTGAGAGGGGAAACATAAAAGGGACCTAAGGGGAACATTTTTCAAGCAGAGGGCACTGTGTGCATGAGCTGCCAGAGGAAGTAGTGGAGGCTGGTACAATTACAACATTTAAAAGCTATCTGGGTGGGTGTAGGAATTAAAAAGAGTTCAGAGGAACATGGGCCAAATTCTGACAAATAGGATGAGATTTACATCGGATATCAGTTCAGCATGGATGTGTTGGACTGAATGATTTGTT
Source organism: Chiloscyllium punctatum (assembly GCF_047496795.1). Lineage (NCBI taxonomy): Eukaryota > Metazoa > Chordata > Chondrichthyes > Orectolobiformes > Hemiscylliidae > Chiloscyllium > Chiloscyllium punctatum. The sequence continues at coordinate 25,328,944 of NC_092751.1, forward strand.
TCTGAGCTTATATTGCTCTGAGTGGGTTGAGCTCCGGATTGTAGATTTATGAAGCAGAAAATAAAGTATGGCACAGAGTTCGATTGAGAAATCCTGCTGATTTCATCAGCTTTATCCTGTTTCGCTGATCCTTCTCCTTCAATCAATGTTTTTTTCCGATCCTCATTCAGAATTCCTGGAGCTCTGTAACTGACCTGGAACAATGTGTTGAAAGTCCTATTGCAGTCCATACGAGGTACCTTTCCCAATGCCCTGCTCCCACGGTCTGCAATGCTGCAGACTGAGCAGACAACCCGAAGCACAATGATGAGCTCCTTCCGGCCCACGGCCCTCCTTCTCACTGAATGAAGACAATCACCAGAAGCAGAATCCAGCTCTTGTTGGAGCCTTGAATACCTGACTGTTTCACTGAGTGAAGATTGGACTCAGAAACAGAAATGAAATCAACTTCCTGTCTGCATTGTGTCACTCTTTAAGATCTCTGTGTGTCTGAGTTCAGGTCATTTGATTGGAGACTGCGGATAGTGGGTCCCCAGTGAAATGGAAAGAATGGTGGAGGAGCTCACTGAGGGACATCTCTCAAAGTGAGAGTCAGAAAGATGGTATTCCACATTGGAAGGGTTTAAGGGGAATTGATGGTTCCGAATATTGTTATACAGATGTTTGTAAAACTTAGGAACTCTGACTGTTTTGTGGGTGGAGTTTATTTTATCCTTGTATAGATTTGACACATTATTCCTCCCTCCCCACCACTACAGAAGCTGTTGGAACTGTTCAGTGTTTCCAGCGGCTTCTGTAATTATTTCAGGTTCCTGACAGGCGCAGTCTCTCACTTTTCGAACAAAACAAACCCATCCTTGTGCTGTACCCTATATTTCAATAAGAAATGGGAAGCAGCAGAGGGGAAAGCTTCCGAGATGCCGAGCAATGCTGCCGGGTTCCACACTGCAATTCACAGGAACCATCGCCAGGAAAAGCAAGGAGCAATCTGACAGATCCGGTTATATCCCAGTGGCTTTCCTTTAGAAACTGATTTAAAAGCCGCAACATTGCGATGGCCGTGAATCGGACCCGGGTCAACTGCTGGGAAAGCAGCGATGCTCCCCACTATCCCACCATCACCCTGCAAGCAGCTCCCTCCCCATTCCCCAACACACTTAACAAGGCCGTGATCATCACCAACTGGATTGGGGCTGAAATCCAAACAAGAAATTGCCTGGAATCTCAGCAGGTCTGACAGAGCCTTAGAGTGAAGCGCTGTCTCCTCATCTCAGTCCCAAATAACCTGCCCCTTACCCTGATAGGGTGGTAATCAAACCCGAATGAACTGCAGATGCTGTAACATTAACGCTGATTTCTCTGCACAGATGCTGCCTGACCTGCTGAGCTTTTCCAGCAACTGAGGGAGTGCAGCGTAGGTTCACGAGGTCAATTCCTGGAATGGCAGGATTGCCTTACATGGAAAGACTGAAGCGACTGGGCTTGTATACCCTTGAGTTTAGAAGACTGAGAGGGGATCTGATTGAAACGTATAGGCTTATGAAAGGACTGGACACTCTGGCAGGAGGGAACATATTTCCGTTGATGGGGGAGTGCCGAACCAGAGGACACAACTTAAAAATACGGGGTAGACCATTTAGGACTGAGATGAGGAGAAACTACTTCACCCAGAGAGTGGTGGCTGTGTGGAATGCTCTGCCCCAGAGGGCAGTGGAGGCCCAGTCTCCGGATTCTTTTAAGAAAGAATTGGAGAGAGCTCTTAAAGATAGTGGAGTCAAGGGGTATGGAGATAAGGCTGGAACAGGATACTAATTAGGAATGATCAGCCATGATCATATTGAATGGCGGTGCAGGCTCGAAGGGCAGAATGGCCTACTCCTGCATCTGTTGTCTATTGTCTATTGTCATAACTCCTGAGACTGTGTTATTGTGTTTCAGATTCCCAGACCCACAGGATTAATTTCTCAGCATCTCCCCTCTCATGCCCCTTCACAATCTGAGATATTCAAATGAAATCACCTTTTAATTTACTAGAATATCGACCCAATTTATTCAGATACTCAGCACTGTAGCACACGGGTCCCAAAGACTGAGCTTTATTTTGTGATTCATTAATGTGTTTGGGTCATTGCCGCTGGGTCCCCACGGATTGCTCAGATATAATTGCTCTGGTGAAGGTGACAGTGAGTTATTGCCTTGAACTGCTGCCATTTATTTGGGGCAGATAAACCCACAATGATGTAAGGGAGGGAGTTCCAGGATTTCCAACCAATGGCACTTGTGGGACTGAGATGTTTTTCCAAGCCGGGGTGGGGAGTGGCTTGATGTGGAATTGTCACCTGGTGGTGTTCCCGTGTATCTGCTGTGTTCAGCATTCCACATGATAGTGCCATGGGTCTGGAAGCTGCTCTGGAAGGAACCTTGGGGAATTTCTACAGAGCATCTTGTCTCAGCTGAACTACCCCAGTCAGGCACATGAGCACTAATCCTGTAATCCAGCTCTGAGAATGTAATAGCAGGTGGGACCCACCCTGTCCCCCCTAATGTGGCCATGTTTGGGAAACCTCGGAGAGTCCAATCTCATTCATTCCATCTCAGCGTTTTTCCCCGTTTAAGATTGCTTTCAAAGTGCAACGGTGCGATGGCAGGGGTTCGAGCCCGGGTTAACTGCTGGGAAGGATACATGTCCAACCCTTTCCCAGTAATTGGCAAGGTATTCCTGAGGCCGTGATCAGGACCAATTGGATTGGGACTGAAATACAAACAGAAACTGCTGGGGGAGCTCAGCAGGTCTGACAGCATCAGCATCAGATCCCTTCAGTTCTGAAGGACAATCCCTGGTCTCTAGAGGTTCACTCGGATTTCTCCCACAAATGGGGCCACACCCACTAATTCCCGCCAGTAATTTCTGTGTTATCTGTCAGCTCTCCAGGATCTGCAGATCCTTGTTTTAAATACAGTAGATGTTGACCAACCGAAGGGGATATTGGGTCAGGTGAGGGTCTACCTCATTCATTGGGGCAGATGTCAAGGAGCATCTTAAACCGGAGAGGGATCGGGGGGAATTGGAGCCGTTTAGAGAGAGAGTACAGAAGGTAAGACAGCTCAGCTCAAAGCACGGTGCTTACTGCTGCCCCGATTAAAATATTGAAGATGGCTGAGGGACAGATGAGCTGAGACAGGGTGGGAGCTGGGCGATATTGATGATGTGGAAGGACAGTGTGTGTATCTGATCACATTCTGTCAGTCTGACTAATAACAGTCATTCCTGACACTGGATTCACTGAGGGGTGAAGGGTCAGTGAACAGAGCGGACTGTCCCTGTTATTCTGTTCCTGACTCTCCAGCTCCCGCTCTGTGAGTGACCTCTCAGTCTCCCGGGAAATGGGCTGTTTCCCAATTGTGCTGGATTCCTGGCCTTTATCCTTGGCCGAGCTGAGAGTTGATGGTCTGAGGAATATCATTCCCAAATGACTCCTGTCCAAGATAATACCGATTAATGTGTCTGTGTGTCCTCCATTAATCTGTAAACATCATTGCTCAGGGCTGGAGGGACATGGATTGATGACATTGAGGATGTTATGAACCAGACCAAACTCCTCTGCCTGAAGGAAATGGTCTAGACCCTTTTTCCTGATTTCCTGAAGGGAAGTGTAAGGCGTTACAATGTGATTGGTCAAACTGCCAGGCCTGAATCAAAACACACTTTACTCCACACTATCGTTGTAACACAAACATAAGGAAGAAAGATTGGACAAACCGAACTCGATTGGAAACCTGAACTAAATGAACATTATTTAACAATAAACAGCAACTGTTTGAATCAAACCCAGGTCAACTGCTTGGAAGGCAGCTATGCTCCCCACTATCCCACCATCACCCTGCTCGCAGCTCCCTCCCCATTCCCAAACACACTTAACAAGGCCGTGATCATCACCAACTGGATTGGGGCTGAAATCCAAACAGACACATCCTCTGTATCTAACCCAGTGGTGGAGCTATCCTGATTGAGTTTGATGTGAACAGGATGGGGGAAGTGGGAGATTTAATCAGTACCTAACACCGAGCTCAAAATGGTCTGGGAATTTGAAATGCCGCAGTGTACAGGGAGATTTACTCTGTATCTGACCCCATTCTCTACCTGCCCTAGGGATTTAAATGGGGACAGTTTAATGGGAGCTTTATTTTGTCTGGAACTCTGTGCTCCCTCTGCTCTAGGAGTGTTTGCTGGGAACACTGTCTAACCTCTGTGATATGGATCCTATGAAGATTGATGGGAGACAGTGTAAATGCAATTCTCAGGGTCCAATTCCTTCACGTGGATGAGACAAGGTGAGAAAAAATAATACAGTGGGACTAAAGGGTCAGGAACAGAATGAATACACCATTGGCTCAGAGACAGGAGACAGGATAGAGGGTAATGAGGGTTTCAGATTGGAGGGAGCTACAGGTACGTACAAGTGGAGAACTGTTTTTAGTAAAAGGCAATTGATCCCAGGTCACTGCTCTCGCTCCCCCTTTCAACTCATCTTTTCTCTCTTTTATCCCAAGGAACTTTGGAAAGCAGCAACATGAAGATCCAAAATGCTCGAGTCCAGGAAAGAACAACCTCCAGAGGGGGAGCACGGGCCTCAGGCCTGAGGCCTGGTCGACAGGCTGCACCCCGTAGGGGCCCACGTGAGTTGTGTGTTTATTTTCCCCGAGGTGTAATCTCCTCTGGGGGACCCTGGGTTTTAGGGGCCTCTGGGTAACTGGCTCCTGTCGGATTGTGGCCCTGTCATTTTTAAAACAGGTTTGAAGCCTGGGGTTAAAGAATGCCAATCCCCAGGATGTGAGAGGCAGGTGTCCCCAAGGAGGAATTAAAACCCAAATGCTGTGACCCTCTCTGAAGACTTCTCATAGAGTCAGAGTAATGTGGGTTATAGAGAGGGCAGGATGAGAAAATTCAACAGTGAGAGAAAGAGTGTGAGAGAAACATTTAAAAAAATCGAGAGAGCAGAGGAAACAGAAGGGGATCAAGAGGGAGAGACATTTTGAGATTGTGAAGTCGCTGCAATGTTTGATTCTGGGGTGACAAGAAATAATTAAACTGAAGCAGCATCACAGAGGGGGAAATGGTCAGAGTAGTGAGCTGCAGCTGCATTGTAGCATGTGGGATCTTGCTGTGCACCAGCTCCCCCAATACTACCATTGCAGGCAGTGAGTGTTTTAATCAGCTAACCCGTCATTTCAAAGTTTTTCCAAGGCTTTAGCATAAAAATGCAGCTCATTGCCCGATATGTTTGTGTTTGGATGTTCCTGAGAGATTGTCTGTGTCACTGAGAGAGAAAAACCTGGGATCCTGCTGTGCAATCATTCTGTAATGATTTTCCTCTTTTCAACTAATGCTGTCTCTTTCCTCCCACGGGCCACTTGAAGATTCAAAGAGAGAAACTTTAAGATCAGGAGACCTTTGAACAACAGCTTTCTCCAGAGGGGACACGGTCCTGAGGCCTGAGGCCTGGTCGGTAGGCTGCACTGTGTGGGCAGGATTCTGTGTTTATTTACCTCAAGGATTAATCTCCTTTTGGGGACCCTGGGTTTTAGGGGCCTCTGGTTAATTGGCTCCTGTCAGATTGTGGCCCTGTTGGTTTTAAAACAGGTTTGCAGCCGGGGGTTAAAATGAACAGGGCCTGGGATTTGACACCAACACATCAATCCCCAGTGAGTGTCTGACAGACAGGACTCCCCCCAAAGAGGGAATTAAAACCTTAAATGAGGAACTCTACCCAAAGACTTGTTCTAATATCAGAGTAATATTACTTGTGGGATCTTGCTGTGTCTCAAATCACTTACAGAGTGGCCTACATTGCAAGAAGGGTGACCAAATGTGATAATCACATAAATAAGACCCAGGTTGGCCCAATCCCTGAGTATCTGGGAGGGGATCTCCCTCTCTCTTTCTCTCTGTCCCCTCTCACACCCTCTCCAGCTTCTTTTGTTGGTTTTTCAAACAAATAAAACCATCCCACAGACAGCAATGTGACTCGTGGGTATTTGAAGTGGGGGAGATGGAAATATTTTGCAGCACAAGGTGATTGTTTTTGAGACAAAGGGGTAAAAAAGGACAAGATGCAGACAAAGACAGGGAATGTATGTGGGACGGAGGGAGCGATAGAGAGATAAGATGTGTCTCTGTAGCTGGGCTGGGAAAGGGAGACAGGATCTGGGGGAGTGGGGAGAGAACGGGGCTCTCCAATATCCCTTCATCGCCCAGCTCTAATCACTTCCTTCTAGAAAGTACCATCCACAAACTTAAATCCTGGGATGGAGGTTTTTTTTAAAAAAAACAGGAGTCTCAAAGATATCCACAGTCTCTTGTTGGACAGAAAGTGGGATTGGAGCACATTCTGGAGCAGGAAGGGAGCACCCTGTGGGATCTCCCTGTGCGTCAATGGCCCACAGCATTGCTAGCACAGAGACTGCTGGGAAACTGTTTATCAAAGTGAATATTGTCAAATATAAATGTTGCAATCTTTTAAATGGTAAGGTAAATATTACCATGTACAAGGTTAAATCGGAGAAAAGGAAAAAGATGAGAGATGGAGAAGGGGAGGGTGGAGAGAGAGAGAGAGAGAGAGTGCGTCGAGAAGAAAGAAAGTGGGAAGTGGTTTGAATTTGTCAAACAGCAGGATCTTTGTCATCCTGAAGCCAGAATTGAACCCTCAACCAGCATCAGTGAAACACACAATCTGTCTGTGGTCCCACTGCTACTTGTGGGATCTTGCTGTGTCTGAAGTGACTGAACGGTCAGTAACAGAATGAATATGCCATTGGCTCAGAGAAAGAGGAGACAGGATAGAGGGGAATGAGGGTTTCAGACTGGAGGGAGTTACAGGCACGTACAGGTTGGGAACTGTTTTCAGTAAAAGGCAAATGATCCCAGGTCACTGCAGAGTGTAAGAATCTGATGCTATTCCCTCACTATCCTCCTCCAATCCCTGGGAAGATCTGCTCCCACACCACGTTTCACTGTTGACTGTGTTCGATATTTTGATACATTTGGGATGGGCGGGGGTGATTTTAAACCTGGGATTTTAAGCTTGCCTTCCAAATGCTCTCGCTCTCCCTTTCACGTGATCTTTTCTTACTTTTATGCCGAGGAACCTTTGTTTGGAAAGCTGCAACATGAAGATCCAAAATGTTCGAGGTCAGGAAAGAACAACCTCCAGAGGGGGAGCACGGGCCTGAGGCCTGAGGCCTGCTCGACAGGCTGCACCTCTCTCCTTCCCCCTTCCTTCTCCCTCTCTCCTTCTCCCTTCCTTCGCTCCTCTCCTTCCCCTCTCTCCTTCTCTCCTCTCTCCTTCCCCCTTCTCCTTCTCCCCTGTCTCCTTCCCCCTTCTCATTCTCCCATCTCTCGTTCTCCCCCCTCCTCCCCCTCACCTTCCTCCCTCTCTCCTTCCCCGGTCTTTCCTTGCCATCTCTCTCCTTCCGCCCTCTCTCTTTCTCCAACTCTCCTTCCCCCTTCCTTCCCCTCTCTCCTTAACCCGTCTCTCTTTCTCCCTCTCTCCTTACCCCTTCCTTCCACTTCTCCTTCTCCCCCCTCACCTTCCCCCCTCCTTCCACCCACGTCCTTCTCGCCTATGTCCTTCCCTCTTCCATTCCCTCTTTCCTTCTCCCCTCTCTCCTTCCTCCTTCCTTCCCCTCTCTCTCTGTCCCCCCTCTCTCCTTCTCCCCTCTCTCCTACTCCCCTCTCTCCTTCCCCCTTCCTTGCCCCCAATCATCCTTCCTTCCCCCTCTCTCCTTCCCCCTCTCATAACCCCTCTCCTTCCTCCCCATCTCTCCTTCCCCCTTCCTTCCCTCCTCTCCTTCCCTTCTCCTCCCCTCTGTCCTTCCCCCTTCCTTCCCCCTTCTCCTTCTCTCCTTCCCCCTTCTCCTTCTCCCCTCTCTCCTTCTCCCCGCTCCTCCCCCTCTCTTTCTCCGCTATCTCCTTCCCCAGTACTTCCCCTCTTTCCTTCCGCTCTCTCTCCTTCCCCCCTCTCTCTTTCTCCACCTCTCCTTCCCCATTCTCCTTAACCCATCTCTGTTTCCCCGCCTCCTTCGCCCCTCTCTCTTTCCCACTTCCTTCCCTCTCACCTTCCCACCTCTCCTTCTCCGCTCACTCCTACCCCTTTCCTTCCCGTCTCTCCTTCTCCTCTCTCTCCTTCCCGTCTCTCCTTCTCCACTCACTCCTTCCCTCTTCCTTCTCCTCTCTCCTCCCCGTGTCCTTCCCCCCTTCCTTTCCCCCGCTCCTTCTCCACTCTCTCGTTCCCCCTCTCCTTCCCCCATCACCATCTCCTCTCGCTCCTTCCTGCTTCCTCTCCATCTCTCCTTCTCCCTTCTCGCGTTCCCCTTCTAACTTCCCCCCTCTCCATCTGCTCTCGCTCCTTTCCCCTTCCTTCTCCCCTATCTTTCTCCCCTCTCTCCTTCTCCCCATCTCCTTCCCCCATCCTTCCCCTCTTCTTCCCCCTTCCTTCCTCTCTCTTCTTCCCTCCTCTCTTCTTCCCTCCTCTCTCCTTCTCCCCCTCTCCTTCTCCACCCTCTTCTTCTCACCTCTCTCCTTGCCCCTTCTTTCCCCCTTCTCCTTCGCCCATCTGTCCTTCCCCCTTCCTTCCCCCTTCTCCTTCTCCCCTCTCACCTTCTCCTTCTCCCCTCTCACCTTCTCCCACCTCCTCCCCCTCTCTTTCTCCCCTCTCTCCTTCCCCGCTACTTCCCCTCTTTCCTTCCCACTCTCTCCTTCCCTCCTCTCTCTTTCTCCACTTCTCCTTCCCCTTTCTCCTTCACCCATCTCTCTTTCCCCGCCTCCTTCTCCCCTCTCTCCTTCCCACTTCCTTCCTTCTCACCTTCCCACCTCTCCTTCTCCCCTCACTCCTACCCCTTTCCTTCCCGTCTCTCCTTCTCCTCTCTCTCGTTCCCGTCTTTCCTTCTCCCCTCTCTCCTTCCCTCTTCCTTCCCCTCTCTCCTCCCCATCTCGTTCCCCCCTTCCTTTCCCCCCCTCCTTCTCCCCGATCTCGTTCCCCCTCTCCTTCCTCCATCACCATCTCCTCTCGCTCCTTCCCCCTTCCTTTCCATCTCTCCTTCTCCCTTCTATCGTTCCCCTTCTAACTTCCCCCCTCTCCATCTCCCCTCTCTCCTTCCCCCTTCCTTCCCCCTCTCCTTCTCCCCTCTCTCCTTCCCCCTTCTCCTTCTCCCATCTCTCCTTCCGCCCTTCCTTTCACCTTCTTCCCGCCTCTCTCCTTCTCCCCCTCCCCTCCCCCTTCCTTCCCTTCTCTCTCCTTCTACCCTCTCTCCTTCTCCTTTCCTTCCCCCCTCTTCTTCCCCCTTCCTTCCCCCCTCTACTTCTCCCCTCTCTCCTACCCCCGTCTCCTACTCCCATCTCTCCTTCTCCCTTCCTTCCCCCCACTCCTTCTCCCCTTCCTTCCCCTTTCTCCTTCTCCCCTCTCTCCTACCCCCGTCTCCTACTCCCATCTCTCCTTCTCCCTTCCTTCCCCCTCTCTCCTTCCCCCTTCCTTCCCCCCTCTTCTTCCCACTTCCTTCTCCCCTCCCTCCTTCTCTCTCCATTTCCCCCTCTCTCCTCCCCCGTCTCCTACTCCCATCACTCCTTCTCCCTTCCTTCCCCCTCTCTCCTTCCCCCTTCCTTCCCTCCTCTCCTTCACCCCTCTCTACTTCCCCCTCTCATTACTCCTCTCCTTCCTTCCGTCTCTCCTTCCCCCTTCCTTTCCTTCTCTCCTTCCCTTCTCTCATTCTCCCCTCTCTCCTTCCCCGGTCCTTCCCTTCTTTCATTCCCCTCTATCTCCTTCCCCTCTCTCTCTTTCTCCACCTCTCCTTCACCCATCTCTCTTTCCCCCATCGCCTTCTCCTCTGCCTCCTTCTCCCCTCTCTCCTTCCCCCTTCCTTCCCCTCTCTCCTTTCCTCCTCTCTACTTCCCCCTTCCTTCCCTCCTCTCCATCATCTCTCTCTCCTCCCCCCTCCTTCCTTCCCTCTCTCTCTTTCCCGACTCTCTCTTTCTCCACCTCCCCTCCCCCTTCCTTCCCTTCTCTCTCCTTCTACCCTCTCTCCTTCTCCTTTCCTTCCCCCCTCTTCTTCCCCCTTCCTTCCCCCCTCTACTTCTCCCCTCTCTCCTACCCCCGTCTCCTACTCCCATCTCTCCTTCTCCCTTCCTTCCCCCCACTCCTTCTCCCCTTCCTTCCCCTTTCTCCTTCTCCCCTCTCTCCTACCCCCGTCTCCTACTCCCATCTCTCCTTCTCCCTTCCTTCCCCCTCTCTCCTTCCCCCTTCCTTCCCCCCTCTTCTTCCCACTTCCTTCTCCCCTCCCTCCTTCTCTCTCCATTTCCCCCTCTCTCCTCCCCCGTCTCCTACTCCCATCACTCCTTCTCGCTTCCTTCCCCCTCTCTCCTTCCCCCTTCCTTCCCTCCTCTCCTTCACCCCTCTCTACTTCCCCCTCTCATTACTCCTCTCCTTCCTTCCGTCTCTCCTTCCCCCTTCCTTTCCTTCTCTCCTTCCCTTCTCTTATTCTCCCCTCTCTCCTTCCCCGGTCCTTCCCTTCTTTCATTCCCCTCTATCTCCTTCCCCTCTCTCTCTTTCTCCACCTCTCCTTCACCCATCTCTCTTTCCCCCATCGCCTTCTCCTCTGCCTCCTTCTCCCATCTCTCCTTCCCCCCTTCCTTCCCCTCTCTCCTTCTCGTCTCTTCTTCTCCCCTCTCTCCTTCCCCCTTCCTTCCCCTCTCTCCTTTCCTCCTCTCTACTTCCCCCTTCCTTCCCTCCTCTCCATCATCTCTCTCTCCTCCCCCCTCCTTCCTTCCCTCTCTCTCTTTCCCGACTCTCTCTTTCTCCACCTCCCCTTCCCCCTTCCTTCCGCTCTCTCCTTACCCCACCTCTCTTTCCCCAACTCTCCTTCTCTCTCTCCTTCCCCCTTCCTTCCCCTCTCTCCTTCTCCCACTCACCTTCCCCCTTCCTGCCCCCTTCTCCTTCTCCCATCTCTCCTTCCGCCCTTCCTTTCACCTTCTTCCCGCCTCTCTCCTTCTCCCCCCCCTTCCTTCCCTTCTCTCTCCTTCTACCCTCTCTCCTTTCCCCTTCCTTCCCCCTGCGCCTTCTCCCCTCTCACCTTCCCTCTTCCTTCCCCTTCTTCTTCCCCCTTCCTTCCCCCCTCTCTCCAACCCCCTTCCTTCTCCCCTCTCTCCACCCCCCTTCCTTCTCCCCTCTCTCCTCCCCCCTTCCATCTCCCCTCTCTCCTTCTCCCCTCTGTCCTCCCCACTTCCTTCTCCCCTATCTTTCTCCCCCTCTCCGTCTCCCCATCTCCTTCCCTCATCCTTCCTCTCACTTCTTCCCTCCTCTTTCCTTCCCCCCTCTCCTTCTCCCCCCTCTCCTTCTCCCCTCTCTCCTTCCCTCTTCCTCCTCCCGTCTCTCCTTCCCCCTTCTTTCCCCCTTCTCCTTCTCCCATCTGTCCTTTCGCCCTTCCTTTCTCCATCTTCCCACCTCTCTCCTTCTCCCCCTCCCCTCCCCTATCCTTCCCTTCTCTCTCCTTCTACCCTCTCTCCTTCCCCCTTCCTTCCCCTTCTCCTTCTCCCCTCTCTCCTCTCCTTCTCCTCCTCTTCTTCCCCCTTCCTTCCTCTCTGTTCTTCCCTCCTCTCTACTTCTCCCCCCTCTCCTTCTCCCCTCTCTCCTTCCCTCTTCCTCCTCCCCTCTCTCCTTCCCCCTTCCTTCCCCCTCTCTCCTTCTCCCCTTTCTCCTTCTCCCTTCTTTCCGCGCTCTCCTTCTCCACTCTACCCTCCCCCCTTCCTTCCCCTCCCCCCTTCCTTCTCCCCTCTCTCCTTCCCCCTTCTTTCCCTCTCTCCATTTCCCCCTCTCTCTTACCCCGTCTCCTACTCCCATCTCTCCTTCTTCCTTCCTTCCCTCCTCTCCTTCACCCCTCTCTACTTGCCCCTCTCATTACTCCTCTCCTTCCTTCCGTCTCTCCTTCCCCCTTCCTTTCCTCCTCTCCTTCCCTTCTCTCATTCTGCCCTCTCTCCTCCCCCTCTCTTTCTCCCCTCTCTCCTTCCCCGGTCCTTCCCCTCTTTCATTCCCCTCTATCTCCTTCCCCCCTCTCTCTTTCTCCACCTCTCCTTCACCTCTCTCTCTTTTCTCCCGTCGCCTTCTCCTCTCCCTCCTTCCCCCACTCTCCTTCCCCCCTTCCTTCCCCTCTCTCCTTCTCCTCTCTGCTCTCCACTCTCTCCTTCTCCCTTCCTTCCCCTCTCTCCTTCTCCCACCTCTCCTTCCCACTTCCTTCCCCCTCTCCTTATCTCATTGCTCTTTCCCCGTCTCCTTCTCCTCCACCTCTTTCCCCCTTCCTTCTCCTCTCTCCTTCTCCTCTCTCCTTCTCCCCTCTCTCCCCTTTCCCCTTCCTACCTCCCTCTCCTTCTCCCATCTCTCCTTCCCCCTTTCTTCTCCTCTCTCCTGCTCCGCTCTCGCCTTCCCCCTTCCTTCCCATCTCTCCTTCCCTCTTCCTTCCCCTCTCTTCTTCTCCCCTCTCTCCTTACCCACCTCTCTCCTTCCCCCTCTCTCTCCTTCTCCCCTCTTTCCTGCCCCTTCCTTCCCCTCTCTCCTTCCCCCTTCCTTCCCCCCTCTCTCCTTCGCCCTTCCTTCTTTCCTCTCCTTCACCACTCTCTCCTCCCCGCTCTCCTTCTCCCCTCTCCCCTTCTCCCCTCTCTCCTTCCCCGGTCCTTCCCCTCTCTCCTTCCCCCCTCTCTTTTTCTCCATCTCTCCTTCCCCCTTCCTTCCCCTTTCTCCTTAACCCATCTCTCTTTCTCCCCTGTCTCCTTCTCCTCTCCCTCCTTCCCCCTTCCCTCCCCTCTCCTTCCCCCTCTCCTTCTCCACACTCTCCTTCTCCCCTCTCTCCAACCCCCTTCCTTTCCCTCTCTCCTTCCCCCCTCTCCTTCTCCCCTCTCCTTCTCCCCTTTCTCCTTCCCCATTCCTTTCCACCCCTCCTTCTCCCCTCTCCTCCCCCTCTCCTTTCCCCACTCTCGTTCTCCACACTCTCTTTCCCCCTTCATTCACCCCTCTACTTCTCCCCTCCCTCCTCTTCCCCTCCTTCTCCCATCTCTCATTCTCCACTCTCTCCTTCCCCCTTCTTTCCCCTCTCTCCTTCTCCCCTCACTCCTTCTCCCCCTCCTGCCACTCTCCTTCTCCCCTCACTTCTTCTTCCCTCTTACATTCCCCCTCTCCTTCCCTCCTCTCCTTCTCGCCTCTTTTCTTCTCTCCTTTCCCCTTCCGTCTTCCATTCCCTCTCTCCTTCTCCCCTCTCTCCTTACCCCTTCCTTCGCCTCTCTCCTTCTCCCCTCTCCTTACCCCCTCCTTTTCCCCTCTCTCCTTCCCACTTCCTTCCCCCTTCCTTCCTCCCTCCTTCTCCCCTCTCTCCTTCCCCCTTACTTCTCCTCTTTACTTCACCACTCTCTCCTTCCCCCTCTCTCTTTCTCCACCTCTCCTTCTCCCTTCCTTCCCCTCTCTCCTTCTCTCCTCACTCCTTCCCCCTCTACTTCTCGCCTCTTTCCTTCCCCCATCTCTCCTTTCCACTTTCATTCCCTCTATCATTCACCACTCTCTCCTTCCCCCTTCCTTCCCCCTCTCTATCTACCTTCTCTCCTCCCCCTTCCATCCCCTCTCGCCTTCTCCCCTCTCCTTCCCCCCTCTCGCCTTTCCCTCTCCTTCCCCCTCCGTCCTTCTCCCACTCGCCTTCCCCCTTACTTCCCCTCTCTCATTCCCCCTCTCTCCTACCCCTGTCTCTGCTTCTCCCCCTCTCCTTTTCCCTTCCTTCCCCTCTCTCCTTCCCCCTCTCTCCTTCTCCCCTTTCTCCTACCCCCTTCCTTCCCCTCACTCCTTACCCCCCACTCCTCCCCTCCGACCTCTCCCCCTCTCCATTTCCCCCTCTCCTTCCCCCTTCTCCTTTTCACCCTCGCCTCCACCCTTCCTTCTCCTCTCTGCTTCTCCCCTCTCTCCTTCCCCCTTCCTTCCTGTCTCTCCTTCTCCCCTCTCTCCTTCACCACTCTCTTCTTCTTCCCTCTCACCTTCCCCCTCTCATTCCCTCCTCTCCTTCTGGCCTCTCTCCTTCCCCCTTCCTTCCCCTCTCTCCTTCCCACTTCCTTCCCCCTTCCTTCCCACTGCTCCTACCCCCCTCTCTCTTTCCCCATTCCTTCCCCTCTCTCCATCCCCCTCTCCTCCCCCCTCTCCTTCTCCCCACTCTCCTTCTCTACTCTCTCCTCCCCCTCGCCTTCCCCCTTCCTTCCTCTCTCTCTCCTTCCCCCTCACTCCTTCTCCCTGTCTCCTTCCCCTCTCTCCTTTCCACTCCTCCTTCTACCCTGTCTCCTTCCCCCTCTTGTCTCCCCTCTCCTTCTCCCCACTCTCCTTCTCCAGTCTCTCCTTCCCCCTTCCCCCATAATACAATAAGCTTGAATCTGCAATTTGAGAGGGAGTGGGTACACTCGGAAGTGACAATATTTCTGTTGAATAAAGGGAAATATGGAGCTATGAGGGAGCAACTGGCCAAAGTTCAATGGTGCAATACCTTAACAGGGAAGACCGTGGAGGAACAATGGCGGATATTTCTGTGTATAATGTAGAAGTTGTAGGATCAGTTCATTCCTAAAAGGAAGAAAGATCCCAGGAGGAGACATGGGCGGCCGTGGCTGACAAGGGAAGTAAACAAACATATAAAGTTAAAAGAGAAAAAGTATAACTTAGCGAAGATAAGTGGGAAAACTGAGGACTGGGAAGCTTTTAAAGAACAACAGTGGATTAGTAAGAAGGAAATACGCAGAGAAAAAATGAGGTACGAAGGTAAACTGGCCAAGAATATAAAGGAGGATAGTAAAAGCTTTTTTAGGTAAGTCCAAGGCAAAAAAATGGTTAGGACAAAAATTGGGCCCTTGAAGACAGAAACAGGGGAATATATTACTGGGAACAAAGAAATGGCAGAGGAATTAAATGGGTACTTCAGATCTGTGTTCACTGGGGAAGACACAAGCAATCTCCCTGAGGTAACAGTGGCTGAAGGACCTGAACTTAAGGGAATTTCTATTTGCCAGGATTTGGTGTTGGAGAGACTGTTAGGTCTGAAGGTTGATAAGTCTCCGGGGCCTGATGGTCTATATCCCAGGGTACTGAAGGAGATGGCTCGGGAAATCGTGGATGCGCTGGTGATTATTTTCCAGAGTTCAATAGAATCGGGGTCGGTTCCTGAGGATTGGAGGGCGGCTAATGTTGTGTCACTTTTTAAGAAGGGTGGGCGGGAGAAAGCAGGAAATTATAGACCAGTTAGTCTGACCTCAGTGGTGGGAAAGATGCTGGAGTCTATTATAAAGAATGAAATTACGGCACATCTGGATAATAGTAACAGGATAGGACAGAGTCAGCATGGATTTATGAAGGGGAAATCATGCTTGACTAATCTTCTTGAATTTTTTGAGGATGTAACTCGGAAGATGGACGAGGGAGATCCAGTGGATGTAGTGTACCTGTACTTTCAGAAAGCTTTTGATAAAGTCCCACACAAGAGGTTAGTGAGTAAAATTAGGGCGCACGGTATTGGGGGCAAAGTACTAGATTGGATAGAGAATTGGTTGGCTAATAGGAAACAAAGGGTAGTGATTAACGGCTCCATTTCGGAATGGCAGGCAGTGACCAGTGGGGTACCGCAGGGATCCGTGCTGGGACCGCAGCTTTTTACAATATATGTAAATGATATAGAAGATGGTATCAGCAATAACATTAGCAAATTTGCTGATGATACAAAGCTGGGTGGCAGGGTCAAATGTGATGAGGATGTTAGGAGATTACAGGGTGACCTGGACAAGTTAGGTGAGTGGGCAGATGCATGGCAGATGCAGTTTAATGTGGATAACTGTCTGGTTATCCACTTTGGTGCAAGAACAGGAAGGCAGATTACGACCTCAATGGCATCAAATTAGGTAAAGGGGCTGTTTAGAGAGATCTGGGTGTTCTTGTCCACCAGTCAATGAAGGTAAGCATGCAGGTACAGCAGGTCGTGAAGAAGGCTAATAGCATGCTGGCCTTCATAACAAGAGGGATTGAGTATAGAAGCAACGAGGTGCTTCTGCAGCTGTACAGGGCCCTGGTGAGACCACACCTGGAGTACTGTGTACAGTTCTGGTCTCCAAATTTGAGGAAAGACATTCTGGCTATTGAGGGAGTGCAGCGTAGGTTGACGAGGTCAATTCCTGGAATGGCAGGATTACCTTGCACTGAAAGACTGAAGCGACTGGGCTTGTATACCCTTGAGTTTAGAAGACTGAGAGGGGATCTGATTGAAACTTATAGGATTATGAAAGGATTGGACACTCTGGCAGGAGGAAACATATTTCCGTTGATGGGGGAGTGCCGAAGCAGAGGACACAACTTAAAAATACGGGGTAGACCATTTAGGACAGAGATGAGGAGAAACTACTTCACCCAGAGAGTGGTGTCTGTGTGGAATGCTCTGCCCCAGAGGGCAGTGGAGGCCCAGTCTCTGGATTCATTTAAGAAAGAGATGGATAGAGCTCTTAAAGATCGTGGAGTCAAGGCTGGAGATAAGGCTGGAACAGGATACTGATTGGGAATGATCAGCCATGACCATATTGAATGGCGGTGCAGGCTCGAAGGGCTGAATGGCCTACTCCTGCACCTATTGTCTATTGTCTTCCTCCCCCTCTCCTTCTCACCCTCGCCTCCCCCCTTCCTTCCCCTCTCTCCTTCTCCAATCTCTCCTTCCTCCTTCCTTCCCCTCTCTCCTTCTCCCCTCTCTCCTTCCCCCTTCCATCCTCTCTCCTTCTCCCCTCTCTCCTTCACCACTCTCTTCTTCTTCCCTCTCACCTTCCCCCTTCCTTCCCCTCTCTCCTTCACCCCTCTCCTTCCCCCTACCTTCCCTTCTCTCCTTAGCCCCTCTCTACCCCCTCCTTCTCCCTTCTCTCCTTCCCACTTCCTTCCCCCTTCCCTCCCGATCCTCCTTCTCCCCCTCGCCTCCCCCTTCCTTCCCCCTCACCTTCTCCCCTCTCTCCTTCCCCCTTCCTTCCCCTCTCTCCTTCTCCACTCTCTCCTTCCCCCTCTCCTTCTCCCTCCACTCCTTCTCCCTCCTCTCCTTCTCCCTCCACTCCTTCTCCCTCCTCTCCTCCCCCCCTTCCTTCCCCTCTCTCCTTCCCCCTTCCTTCCCCCTCACCTTCTCCCCTCTCTCCTTCCCCCTTCCTTCCCCCTCTCCTTCTCCCTCCACTCCTTCTCCCTCCTCTCCTCCCCCCCCCTTCCTTCCCCTCTCTCCTTCCCCCTTGCTTCCACTCTCTCCTTCTCCCCTCTCTCCTTCCCTCTCTCCTTCCCCCTCTCTCTTTCTCCCCTTTCACCTTCCCTCTTCCATTCCCACTCTCCTACTCCCCTCTTTCCTTCCCCCCTCTCTCCTTCCCCAGTCCTTCCCCTCTTTCCTTCCCCTCTCTCTCCTTCCCCCTCTCTTTTTCTCCATCTCTCCTTCTCCCTTCCTTTCCCTCTCTCCTTACCCCATCTCTCTTTCCCCCTCTCTCCTTCTCCCCTCTCTCCTTCCTCTTCCATTCCGTCTCTCCTTCTCCCCTCTCTCCTCGCCCCTTCCTTCCCCTTTCTCTTTCTCCCCTCTATCCTTCCTCCTCTCCTTCCACCTTCTCTCCTTCCCCCTTCCTACCCCCCTGTCCTTCTCCCCCCTCTCCTTCCCTCTTCCATTCCGTCTCTCCTTCTCCCCTCTCTCCTCGCCCCTTCCTTCCCCTTTCTCTTTCTCCCCTCTCTCCTTCCTCCTCTCCTTCCACCTTCTCTCCTTCCCCCTTCCTACCCCCCTCTCCTTCTCCCCTCTCTCCTTCCCCCTTCCTTTTCCACTGTCTCCTTCACCCTTCCTTACCCTCTCTCCTCACCTCTATCCTCCCCCTTCCATCATCTCTCTCCTTCTCCCCTCTCCTTCCCCCTTCCTTCCCCTCCCCCTTCCTTCTCCCCTCTCTCCTTCCCCCTTCCTTCCCCTCTCTTCTTCTCCCCTCTCTCCTACCCCCTTCCTTCCCCTCCCCCCTTCCTTCTCCCCTCTCTCCTTCCCCCTTCCTTCCCCTCTCTCCATTTCCTCCTCTCTCCTACCCCCGTCTCCTACTCCCATCTCTCCTTCTCCCTTCCTTCCCTCTCTCCTTCCCCCTTCCTTCCCTCCTCTCCTTCACCCCTCTCTACTTCCCCCTCTCATTACTCCTCTCCTTCATTCCGTCTCTCCTTTCCTCCTCTCCTTCCCTTCTCTCATTCTCCCCTCTCTCCTCCCCTTCTCTTTCTCCCCTCTCTCCTTCCCCGGTCCTTCCCCTCTTTCATTCCCCTCTATCTCCTTCCGCCCTCTCTCTTTCTCCACCTCTCCTTCACCCATCTCTCTTTCCCCCGTCGCCTTCTCCTCTCCCTCCTTCCGCCACTCTCCTTCCCCCCTATCTTCCCCTTTCTCCTTCTCCTCTCTGCTTCTTCCCTCTCTCCTTCCCCCTTCCTTCCTCTCTCTCCTTCTCCCATCTCTCCTTCCCCCCTTCCTTCCTTCCCCTCTCTCCTTCTCCTCTCTTCTTCTCCCCCTCTCCCTCCCCCTTCCTTCCCCTCTCTCCTTTCCTCCTCTCTACTTCCTCCTTCCTTCCCTCCTCTCCATCATCTCTCTCTCCTCCCCCCCTCTCTTTCCTGCCTCTCTCTTTCTCCACCTCCCCTTCCCCCTTCTTTCCGCTCTCTCCTTACCCCATCTCTCTTTCCCCAACTCTCCTTCTCCTCTGTCTCCTTCCCCCCTTCCTTCCCTTCTCTCCTTCTCCCCCTCACCTTCCCCCTCTCCTTCTCACCTCTTCCCTTGTCCCGTCCCGTCTCCTCTCTCCATCTCCTTCCCTCTTCCATTCCCTCTCTCCTTATCTCCTCTCTCCTTCCCCCTTCCTTCCTCTCTCTCCTTCTCCCCTCTCTTCTTCTCCCTTCTTTCCCCTCTCTCCTTCTCCCCTCTCTCCTTGGCCCTTCGTTCCACTCTCTCCATTTCCCCCTCTCTCCTACCCCGTCTCCTACTGCCCTCTCTCCTTCCCCCTTCCTTCTCCCTCTCTCCTTCTCCCTTCCTTCGCTCCTCTCCTTCCCCTCTCTCCTTCCCCCTTCTCCTTCTCCCGTCTCTCGTTCTCCCCCCTCCTCCCCCTCACCTTCCTCCCTCTCTCCTTCCCCGGTCTTTCCTTGCCATCTCTCTCCTTCCCCCCTCTCTCTTTCTCCAACTCTCCTTCCCCCTTCCTTCCCCTCTCTCCTTAACCCATCTCTCTTTCTCCCTCTCTCCTTACCCCTTCATTCCCCTTCTCCTTCTCCCCCCTCACCTTCCCCCTCTCCTTCCACCCACGCCCTTCTCGCCTAGGTCCTTCCCTCTTCCATTCCCTCTTTCCTTCTCCCCTCTCTCCTTCCTCCTTCCTTCCCCTCTCTCTCCGTCCCCCCTCTCTCCTTCTCCCCTCTCTCCTACTCCCCTCTCTCCTTGCCCCTTCCTTGCCCCCATTCATCCTTCCTTCCCCCTCTCATAACCCCTCTCCTTCCTCCCCATCTCTCCTTCCCCCTTCCTTCCCTCCTCTCCTTCCCTTCTCCTCCCCTCTGTCCTTCCCCCTTCCTTCCCCCTTCTCCTTCTCTCCTTCCCCCTTCTCCTTCTCCCCTCTCTCCTTCTCCCCGCTCCTCCCCCTCTCTTTCTCCGCTATCTCCTTCCCCGGTACTTCCCCTCTTTCCTTCCCCTCTCTCTCCTTCCCCCCTCTCTCTTTCTCCACCTCTCCTTCCCCATTCTCCTTAACCCATCTCTGTTTCCCCGCCTCCTTCGCGCCTCTCTCTTTCCCACTTCCTTCCCTCTCACCTTCCCACCTCTCCTTCTCCCCTCTCTCTTTCTCCCCTTTCTCCTTCCCTCTTCCTTTCCCACTCTCCTACTCCCCTCTTTCCTTCCCCCCTCTATCCTTCCCCAGTTCTTCCCCTCTTTCCTTCCCCTCTCTCTCCTTCCCCCTCTCTTTTTCTCCATCTCTCCTTCCCCCTTCCTTCCCCTCTCTCCTTACCCCATCTCTCTTTCCCCCTCTCTCCTTCTCCACTCTCTCCTTCCCTCTTCCTTCCCCTCTCTCCTCCCTGTGTCCTTCCCCTTTCCTTTCCCCCGCTCCTTCTCCTCTCTCTCGTTCCCCCTCTCCTTCCCCCATCACCATCTCTTCTCGCTCCTTCCCGCTTCCTCTCCATCTCTCCTTCTCCCTTCTCGCGTTCCCCTTCTAACTTCCCCCCTCTCCATCTCCTCTCGCTCCTTCCCCTTCCTTCACCCCTCTCCTTCTCCCCTCTCTCCTTCCCCTTCCTGCCCCCTTCTCCTTCTCCCATCTCTCCTTCCCCGTCTCCTTCTGCCATCTCTCCTTCTGCCCTTCCTTTCACCTTCTTCCCGCCTCTCTCCTTCTCCCCCTCCCCTCCCCCTTCCTTCCCCCTCTCTCCTTCTACCCTCTCTCCTTTCCCCTTCCTTCCCCCCTGCTCATTCTCCCCTCTCTCCTTCCCCCTTCCTTCCGCTCTCTCCTTCTCCCCTCTCCTTCCCCCTTCCTTCCCCTCTCTCCTTCTCTCCTCTCTCCTCCCCCTTCCTTCTCCCCCATCTTTCTCCCCTCTCTCCTCCCCATCTCCTTCCCCCATCCTTCCCCTCTTCTTCCCACATCCTTCCTCTCTCTTCTTCCCTCCTCTCTCCTTCCCCACCTCTCCTTCTCCCCCTCTCCTTCTCCCCTCTCTCCTTCCCTCTTCCTCCTCCCCTCCCCTTCTCCCACTCTCCATCCCCCTCCTTCCCCCGTCTCCTTCTCCAATCTCTCCTTCTGCCCTTCCTTTCACCTTCTTACCGCCTCTCTCCTTCTCCCCTTCCCCTCCCCCTTCATTCCCTTCTCTCTCCTTCTACCCCCTCTCCTTTCCCCTTCCTTCCCCCCTGCTCCTTCTCCCCTCTCTCCTTCCCCCTTCCTTCCCCCCCTTCTTCCCCCTTCCTTCCCCCCTCTACTTCTCCCCTCTATCCTTCTCCCCTCTCTCCTTTTCACCTTCCTTCCCCTGCGCCTTCTCCCCTCTCTCCTTCCCCCTTCCTTCCCCCTCTTCTTCCCCCTTCCTACCCCCCTCTACTTCTCCCCTCTCTCCACCCCCCTTCCTTCTCCCCTATCTTTCTCCCCTCTCTCCTGCTCCCCATCTCCTTCCCTCATCCTTCCTCTCTCTTCTTCCCTCCTCTCTCCTTCCCCCCCTCTCCTTCTCCCCCTTATCGTTCTCCCCCCTCTCCTTCTCCCCTCTCTCCTTCCCTCTTCCTCCTCCCCTCTCTCCTTCCCCCTTCCTTCCCCCTTCTCCTTCTCCCATCTGTCCTTCCGCCCTTCCTTTCTCCTTCTTGCCGCCTCTCTCCTTCTCCCCCTCCCCTCCCCCATCCTTCCCTTCTCTCTCCTTCTCCCCTCTCCTTCTCCCCCCTCTCCTTCCCCTTCCTTCTCCCCTATCTTTGTCCCCTCTCTCCTTCTCCCCATCTCCTTCCCTCATCCTTCCCCTCTTCTTCCCCTTCCTTCCTCTCTCTTCTTCCCTCCTCTCTACTTCTCCCCCCTCCTCTCCTCTCTCCTTCCCTCTTCCTCCTCCGCTCTCCTTCTCCCCTCTCTCCTTCCCCCTTCCTTCCCCCTCTCTCCTTCTCCCCTCTCTCCTTCTCCCTTTCTTCCACTCTCTCCTTCTCCACTCTACCCTCCCCCCTTCCTTCCCCCTCTCTCCTTCTCCCCATCTCCTTCCCCCATCCTTCCCCTCTCCTTCCCCCTTCCTTCCTCTCTCATTCATCCCCCTCCTTCTCCCCTCTCTCCTTTCCCCTTCCTTCCGCTCTCTCCTTCTCCCCTCTCCTTCCCCCTTCCTTCCCCTCTCTCCTTCTCCCCTCTCTCCTCCCCCTTCCTTCTCCCCTATCTTTCTCCCCTCTCTCCTTCTCCCCATCTCCTTCCCCCATCCTTCCCGCTTCCTTCCTCTCTCTTCTTCCCTCCTCTCTCCTTCCCCCCACTCCTTCTCCCCCTCTCCTTCTCCCCTCTCTCCTTCCCTCTTCCTCCGCCCCACTCCTTCTCCCCTCTCTCCTTCCCTCTCCTTCTCCCCTCTCCTTCTCCCCTCGCCTTCCCCCACGTCCTTCTCACCTATGTCCTTCCCCCTTCCATTCCCTCTTTCCTTCTCCCCTCTCTCTCCTTCTCCCCTCTGTCCTTCTCCCCTCTCTCTCCGTCCCCCCTCTCTACTACTCCCCTCTCTCCTACTCCCCCTCTCTCCTTCCCCCCCCATTCATCCTTCCTTCCCCCTCTCTCCTTCACCCTTCCTTCCCCCTGCTCCTTCTCCCCTCTCTCCTTCCCCCTCCTTCCGCTCTCTCCTTCTCCCCTCTCCTTCCCCCTTCCTTCCCCTCTCTCCTACTCCCCTCTCTCCTTCCCCCTTCCTTCCCCCATTCATCCTTCCTTCCCACTCTCTCCTTCCCCTCACATTACCCCTCTCCTTCCACCCGTCTCTTCTTCCCCCTTCCTTCCCTCCTCTCCTTCCCTTCTCCTCCCCTCTCTCCTTCCCCTTCCTTCCACCATCTCCTTCTCCCCTCTCTCCTCCCCCTTCCTTCCCCCTCTCCTTCTTCCCTCTCTCCTATTCCCCTATATCCTTCTCCTCTCTCTCCTACTTCCCTCTCTCCTTCCCCTTCCTTCCCTCCTCTCATTCACCCCTCTCTCCTTCCCCCTCTCATTAACCCTCTCCTTCCTCCCGTCTCTCGTTCCCCCTTCCTTCCCTTCTCCTCCCCTCTGTCCTTCCCCCTTCCTTCCCCCTTCTCCTTCTCTCCTTCCCCCTTCCCCTTCTCCCTGCTCTCCTTCCCGCTTCTCCTTCTCCCCTCTCTCTTTCTCCCCCCTCGGCCCCCTTCTTTCTCCCCTCTCTCCTTAGCCTGTACTTCCCCTCTTTCCTTCCCCTCTCTCTCCTTCCCCCCTCTCTTTCTCCACCGCTCCTTCCCCTTTCTCCTTAACGCATCTCTCTTTCCCCGCCTCCTTCTCCCCTCTCTCCTTCCCCCTTCCTTCCCTCTCCACTTCCCCCCTCACTCCTACCCCTTTCCTTCCCGTCTCTCCTTCTCCTCTCTCTCCTTCCCGTCTCTCCTTCTCCCGTCTCTCCTTCCCTCTTCCTTCCCCTCTCTCCTCCCAATTTCCTTCCCCCCCTTACTTTGCGCCCTCCTTCTCCCCGATCTCGTTCCCCATCTCCTTCCCCCATCACCATCTCCTCTCGTTCCTTCCCCCTTCCTCCCCATCTCTCCTTCTCCCTTCTCTCGTTCCCCTTCTAACTTCACTCCTCTCCATCTCGTCTCGCTCCTTCCCCCTTCCTTCACACCTCTCCTTCTCGCCTCTCTCCTTCCCCCTTCCTGCCCCCTTCTCCTTCTCCCATCTCTCCTTCCCCCGTCTCCTTCTCCCATCTCTCCTTCCGCCCTTCCATTCACCGTCTTCCCGCCTCTCTCCTTCTCCCCTCCCCTCCCCTTTCCTCCCCTTCTCTCTCCTTCTACCCTCTCTCCTTTCCTCTTCCTTCCCCCCTGCTCATTCTTGCCTCTCTCCTTCCCCCTTCCTTCCGCTCTCTCCTTCTCCCCTCTCCTTCCCCCTTCCTTCCCCTCTCTCCTTCTCTCCTCTCTCCTCCCCCTTCCTTCTCCCCTATCTTTCCCCCCTCTCTCCTTCTCCCCATCTCCTTCCCCCATCCTTCCCCTCTTCTTCCCGCTTCCTTCCCCTCTCTCCTTCTCTCCTCTCTCCTCCCCCCTTCCTTCTCCCCTATCTTTCTCCCCTCTCTCCTCCCCATCTCCTTCCCCCATCCTTCCCCTCTTCTTCCCACTTCCTTCCTCTCTCTTCTTCCCTCCTCTCTCCTTCCCCACCTCTCCTTCTCCGCCCTCTCCTTCTCCCCTCTCTCCTTCCCTCTTCCTCCTCCCCTCTCCTTCTCCTCTCTCTCCTTCCCCCTTCCTTCCCCCTTCTCCTTCTCCCATCTGTCCTTCCGCCCTTCCTTTCTCCTTCTTCCCGCCTCTCTCCTTCTCCCCCTCCCCTCCCCCTCTATTCCCTTCTCTCTCTTTCTACCCTCTCTTCTTTCCCCT
Organism: Chiloscyllium punctatum; assembly: GCF_047496795.1. NCBI lineage: Eukaryota > Metazoa > Chordata > Chondrichthyes > Orectolobiformes > Hemiscylliidae > Chiloscyllium > Chiloscyllium punctatum. The sequence continues at coordinate 25,353,010 of NC_092751.1, forward strand.
TCCTTCCCCCCGCTCCTTCTCCCCTCTCTCCTTTCCCCTTCCTTCCTCTCTCTCCTTCTCCCCTCTCTCCTTACCCCTTACTTCCCCCCTCTCGATCTCCCCTCTCTCCTTCCCCCTTCCTTCCCCTCTCTCCTTCTCCCCTCTCTCCTCCTCCCTTCCTTCTCCCCTATCTTTCTCCCCTCTCTCTTTCTCCCCATCTCCTTCCCCCATCCTTCCCCTCTTCTTCCCCTTCCTTCCTCTCTCTTCTTCCCTCCTCTCTTCTTCCCTCCTCTCTCCTTCCCCCTTCTCCTTCTCCCCTCTCTCCTTCCCCGTTCCTTCCCTCTCACCTTCCCCCCCACTTCTCCCCTGACCCCTACCCCTTTCCTTCCCGTCTCTCCTCCTCTCTCTCCTTCCCGTCTCTCCTTCTCCCGTCTCTCCTTCCCTCTTCCATCCCCTCTCTCCTCCCCGTCTCCTTCCCCCCTTCCTTCTCCCCCTCCTTCTCCCCTCTCTCGTTCCCCGTCTCCTTCCCCCCTCTCCATCTCCTCTCGCTTCTTCCCCCTTCCTTCACCCCTCTCCTTCTACCCTCTCTCCTTTCCCCTTCCTTCCCCCCGCTCCTTCTCCCCTCTCTCCTTCCCCCTTCCCCCCTCTTTTTCCCATTCCTTCTCCCCCTACTTCTCCCCTCTCCTTCTCCCCTCTCTCCTTACCCCTTCCTTCCCCTCTCTCCTTCTCGCCTCTCTCCTCCCCACTTCCTTCTCCCCTATCTTTCTCCCCTCTCTCCTTCTCCCCATCTCCTTCCCTCATCCTTCCTCTCTCTTCTTCCCTTCTCTCTCCTTCCCCCCTCTCCTTCTCCCCTCTCTCCTACACCCCTCTCTCTCCTTGCCCCCTCTCTTCTACTCCCCTCTCTCCTTCCCCCTTCCTTCCCCCATTCATCCTTCCTTCCCCCTCTCTCCTACTCCCCTCTCTCCTTCCTCCTTCCTTCCCCCATTCATCCTACCTTCCCCCTCTCATTACCCCTCCCCTTCCTCCCGTCTCTCCTTCCTTCCCTCCTCTCCTTCCCTTCTCCTCCCCCTCCCCTTGCCCCTTCATTCCCCTATCTCCTTCTCCCCTCTCTCCTCCCCTTTCCTTCCCTCTTCTCCTTCACCCCTCTCTCCTACCCCTTTCTCTCCTTCTTCCCTCTCTCCTACTCCCCTCTCTCCTTCTCCCCTCTATCCTTCTCCTCTCTCTCCTACTCACATCTCTCCTTCCCCCTTCCTTCCCCCGTCTCCTTCTCCCATCTCTCCTTCCGCCCTTCCTTTCACCTTCTTCCCGCCTCTCTCCTTCTCCCCTTCCCCTCCCCCATCCTTCCCTTGTCTCTCCTTCTACCCTCTCTCCTTCCCCCTTCCTTCCCCCCTTCTCCTTCTCCCCTCTCTCCTTCCCCCCTCTTCTTCCCCCTTCCTTCCCCCCTCTACTTCTCCCCTCTCTCCTTCCCCCTTCCTTCCCCCCCTCTTATTCCCCCCCTCTACTTCTCCCCTCTCTCCTTCTCCCCTCTCCTTCCCCCTTCCTTCCCCTCTCTCCTTCCCCCTTCCTTCCCCTCTCTCCTTCTCCCCTCTCTCCTCCCCCTTCCTTATCCCCACTCTCCTTATCCCCACTCTCCTTCTCCCCATCTCCTTCCCCCATCCTTCCCCTCTCCTTCCCTCTTCCTCCCTCTCTCCTTTTCCCCCTCCTTCTCACCTCTCTCCTTCACCCTTCCTTCCCCTCTCTCTATCTCCCCTCGATCCTTCCCCATTCTTTCCCCTCTCTCTCCTCCCCATCTCTCCTTCCCCCTCTCCTTCTCTCTTCCTTCTCCCCTCTCTCTTTTCCCCATTCCTTATCCTCTCTCTGTCCCCCTTCCTACCCCTCGCTCCTTCCCCCCTGTCTCCTTCTCCCCTCTCTCTTCTCTCCTCTCTCCTTCCCTCCTCTCCTTCACCCCTCTCTTCTGCCCCTTCCTTCCCCCTTCTCCTTCACCAATTTCTCCTTCACACCTTCCCTGCTCCTTCTACTCCCCTCTCTCCTGTCTCCTCCCCCCTTCCTTCCCCCCTCTCCTTCTCCCCTCTCTCTTTCTCCCCTTCCTTCCCCTCTCTGCTTCCCTCCTCTTTCCTTCCCTCCTCTCTCCTTCTCCACATCTCCTTCCCACTTCCTTCCCCCTCTGCTTCCCCCCCTCTCCTTCTCCCCTCTCACCTTCCCCCTTCCTTCCCCTCTCTCCTTACCCCATCTCTCTTTCCCCCTCTCTCCTTCTCCTCTCTCTCCTTCCCCCTTCCTTCCCTCTTCTCCTTCACCCCTCTCTCCTACCCCTTTCTCTCCTTCTTCCCTCTCTCCTACTCCCCTCTCTCCTTCTCCCCTCTATCCTTCTCCTCTCTCTCCTTCTCCCCTCTCTCCTCCTCCCTTCCTTCCCCTCTCTCCTCCTCCCTTCCTTCCCCTCTCTCCTTCTCCCCTCTCTTCTTCCCCCATCCTTCCCTCTTCTCCTTCACCCCTCTCTCCTACCCCTTTCTCTCCTTCTTCCCTCTCTCCTACTCCCCTCTCTCCTTCTCCCCTCTATCCTTCTCCTCTCTCTCCTACTCACCTCTCTCCTTCCCCCTTCCTTCCCCCGTCTCCTTCTCCCATCTCTCCTTCCGCCCTTCCTTTCACCTTCTTCCCGCCTCTCTCCTTCTCCCCTTCCCCTCCCCCTTCCTTCCCTTCTCTCTCCTTCTACACTCTCTCCTTTCCCCTTCCTTCCCCCCGCTCTTTCTCCCCTCTAGCCTTCCCCCTTCCTTCCCCCCCCCTTCCTCCCCCCCTCTACTTCTCCCCTCTCTCCTTCTCCCCTCTCTCCTTCCCCCTTCCTTCCCCTCTCTCCTTCTCCCCTCTCTCCTCTCCCCTTCCTTCTCCCCTATCTTTCCCCCTCTCTCCTTCCCCCTTCCTTCCCCTCTCTCCTTCTCCCCTCTCTCCTTCCCCCTTCCTTCCCCTCGCTCCTTCTCCCGTCTCTCCTCCCCCCTTCCTTCTCCCCTATCTTTCTCCCCTCTCTCCTTCTCCCCATCTCCTTCCCTCATTCTTCATCTCTCTTCTTCCCTCCTCTCTCTTTCCCCCCTCTCCTTCTCCCCCCTCTCCTTCCCCCTTCCTCCTCCCCTCTCTCCTTCCCCCTTCTCCTTCTCCCATCTGTCCTTCCGCCCTTCGTTTCTCCTTCTTCCCGCCTCTCTCCTTCTCCCCCTCACCTCCCCCATCCTTCCCTTGTCTCTCCTTCTACCCTCTCTCCTTCCCCCTTCCTTCCCCCCTTCTCCTTCTCCCCTCTCTCCTTCCCCCCTCTTCTTCCCCCTTCCTTCCCCCCTCTACTTCTCCCCTCTCTCCTTCCCCCTTCCTTCCCCCCCTCTTCTTCCCCCCCTCTACTTCTCCCCTCTCTCCTTCTCCCCTCTCCTTCCCCCTTCCTTCCCCTCTCTCCTTCCCCCTTCCTTCTCCCCTATCTTTCTCCCCTCTCTCCTTCTCCCCATCTCCTTACCCCATCCTTCCCCTCTTCTTCCCCCTTCCTTCCTCTCTCTCCTTCCCTCCTCTCTCCTTCCCCCTTTCCTTCTCCCCCCTCTCCTTCGCCCCTCTCTCCTTTCCTCTTCCTCCTCCCCTCTCCTTTTCCCCTCTCTCCTTCCCCCTCTCTCCTCTTCTCCCTTCCTTCCGCTCTCTCCTTCTCCACTCTACCCTCCTCGCTTCCTTCCCCTCTCTCCTTCTCCCCTCTCTCCTTCCCCCTTCCTTCCCCTCTCTCCTTCTCCCCTCTCTCCTCCCCCTTCCTTATCCCCACTCTCCTTATCCCCACTCTCCTTCTCCCCATCTCCTTCCCCCATCCTTCCCCTCTCCTTCCCTCTTCCTCCCTCTCTCCTTTTCCCCCTCCTTCTCACCTCTCTCCTTCACCCTTCCTTCCCCTCTCTCTATCTCCCCTCGATCCTTCCCCATTCTTTCCCCTCTCTCTCCTCCCCATCTCTCCTTCCCCCTCTCCTTCTCTCTACCTTCTCCCCTCTCTCTTTTCCCCATTCCTTATCCTCTCTCTGTCCCCCTTCCTACCCCTCGCTCCTTCCCCCCTGTCTCCTTCTCCCCTCTCTCTTCTCTCCTCTCTCCTTCCCTCCTCTCCTTCACCCCTCTCTTCTGCCCCTTCCTTCCCCCTTCTCCTTCACCAATTTCTCCTTCACACCTTCCCTGCTCCTTCTACTCCCCTCTCTCCTGTCTCCTCCCCCCTTCCTTCCCCCCTCTCCTTCTCCCCTCTCTCTTTCTCCCCTTCCTTCCCCTCTCTGCTTCCCTCCTCTTTCCTTCCCTCCTCTCTCCTTCTCCACATCTCCTTCCCACTTCCTTCCCCCTCTGCTTCCCCCCCTCTCCTTCTCCCCTCTCACCTTCCCCCTTCCTTCCCCTCTCTCCTTACCCCATCTCTCTTTCCCCCTCTCTCCTTCTCCTCTCTCTCCTTCACCCTTCCTTCCCCTTTCTCCTTCTCCCCTCTCACCTTCCCCCTCTCCTTCTCACCTCTTCCCTTGTCCCCTGTCTCCTCTCCCCTGTCTCCTTATCCCTTCCTTCCCCTCTCTCCTTCCCTCCTCTCTCCTTCTCCACCCTCTCCTCCCTTCCTTCCGCTCTCTCCTTCTCCACTCTCCCCTCCCCCATTCCTTCCCCTTTCTCCTTCTCCCCTCTCTCCTCCTCCCTTCCTTCCCCTCTCTCCTCCTCCCTTCCTTCCCCTCTCTCCTTCTCCCCTCTCTTCTTCCCCCTTCCTTCCTCCTTCTCCTTCTCCCCCTTCTTCCCCCACTCTTTCTCCCCTCTCTCCTTCCCCAGTCCTTCCCCCCTCTCTCTTTCCCCTCTCTCCTTAACCCATCTCTCTTTCCCCGTCTCCTTCTCCTCTCCCTCCTTCACCCTTCTTCCCCCCTTCTCCTTCCCCCTTCCTTCCACCCCACTCCTTCCCCCGTCCTTCCCTCCCTCTCCTTCCCCCTTCCTTCTCCCCTCTCTCCCCTTCCCCTTCCTACCCCCCTCTCCTTCACCCCTCTCTCCTTCGCCCATCTCTCCTTCCCCCCTCTCCTTCTCCCCTCTCTCCTTCCCCCTTCCTTCCCCTCTCTCCTTCCCACTTCCTTCCCCTCTCTCCTTCCCTCTTCCTTCCCCCCTCTCTCCTTCCCCCCTTCTTCTCCCCTCTCTCGTTCCCCCTCTCCTTCCCCCATCACCATCTCCCCTCGCTCCTTCCCCCTTCCTTCACCTCTCTCCTCTCCCCTTCTCCCCTCTCTCCTTCCCCCTTCCTGCCCCCTTTCCTTCTCCATTCTCTCCTTCCCCCTTCTCCTTCTCCCATCTCTCCTTCCGCCCTTCCTTTCTCCTTCTTCCTGCCTCTCTCCTTCTCCCCCTCCCCTCCCCCTACCTTCCCTTCTCTCTCCTTCTACCGTCTCTCCTTCCCCCTTCCTTCCACTCTCTCCTTCTCCACTCTCTCCTCCTCCCTTCCTTCCCCTCTCTCCTTCTCCACTCTCTCCTCCTCCCTTCCTTCCCCTTTCTCCTTCTCCCCTCTCTCCTCCCCCCTTCCTTCTCCCCTATCTTTCTCCCCTCTCTCCTTCTCCCCCTCTCCTTCCCCCATCACCATCTCCTCTCGCTCCTTCCCCCTTCCTTCACCCCTCTCCTTCTCTCCTCTCTCCTTCTCCCCTCTCTCCTTCCCCCTTCCTGCCCCCTTTTCCTTCTCCCTTCTCTCCTTCCCCCTTCTCCTTCTCCCATCTCTTCTTCCCCCTTTTCCTTCTCCCATCTCTCCTTCCGCCCTTCCTTTCTCCTTCTTCCTTCTCTCCTTCCCCCTTCTCCTTCTCCCATCTCTCCTTCCCCCTTCTCCTTCTCCCATCTCTCCTTCCGCCCTTCCTTTCTCCTTCTTCCTGCCTCTCTCCTTCTCCCCCTCCCCTCCCCCATCCTTCCCTTCTCTCTCCTTCTTCCCTCTCTCCTTCCCCCTTCCTTCGCCCCTCTCCTTCCCCCTCTCCTTCTTCCCTCTCTCCTTCCCCTTCCTTCCAGCCTCTCCTTCTCCCCCCTCTCCTTCCCCCCTCTCTCCTAATCCTTTCCTTCCGCTCCCTCCTTCTCCACTCTACCCTCCCCCCTTCCTTCCCCTCTCTCTTTCTCCCCTCTCTCCTCCCCCCTTCCTTCCCCCCTCTTTCTCCCCTCTCTCCTTCTCCCCATCTCCTTCCCCCACCCTTCCCCTCTCTCCTTCCCCCTTCCTCCCTCTCTCTTCTTCCCTCCTCTCTCCTTCCCCCTTCTCACCTCTCTCCTTCACCCTTCCTTCCCCTCTCTCCTTCCCCCTTCATTCCCCTCTCTCCTTCTTCCCTCTCTCCTCCCCCCTTCCTTCCCCCCTCTTTCTCCCCTCTCTCCTTCTCCCCATCTCCTTCCCCCATCCTTCCCCTCTCCTTCCCCCTTCCTTCCTCTCTCTTCTTCCCTCCTCTCTCCTTGCCCTCCTTCACTTCCCCTCTCTCCTTCCTTCCCCTCTCTCCATCTCCCCTTGATCCTTCCCCATTCTTTCCCCTCTCTCTCCTCCCAATCTCTCCTTCCCCCTCTCCTTCCCTCTTCCTTCTCCCCTCTCTCTTTTCCCCATTCCTTATCCTCTCTCTGTCCCCCTTCCTACCCCTCGCTCCTTCCCCCTTGTCTCCTTCTCCCCTCTCTCCTTCCCTCCTCTCCTTCACCACTCTCTTCTTCCCCCTTCCTTCCCCCTTCTCCTTCACCAATTTCTCCTTCACCCCTTCCTTGCTCCTTCTACTCCCCTCTCTCCTTCTCCCCGTCTCCTTCTCCCCTCTCTCCTTCTCCCTTCCTTCCTCTCTCTGCTTCCCTCCTCTTTCCTTCCACCCCTCTCTCCTTCTCCACATCTCCTTCCCCCTTCCTTCCCCCTCTGCTTCCCCCTCTCTCCTTCTCCCCTCTCACCTTGGCCCTTCCTTCCACTCTCCTTCTCCCCTCTCTCCTTCTCCACTTCCTTCCTCGCTCTGCTCCCCTCCTCTTTCCTTCCCCCCTCTCTCCTTCTCCACATCTCCTTCCCCCTCTGCTTCCTCCCTCTCTCCTTCTCCACTCTCACCTTCCCCCTTCCTTCCCCTCTCCTTCTCCCCTCTCTCCATCCCCCTTCCTTCCCCTCTCTCCTTACCCCGTCTCTCTTTACCCCTCTCTCCTTCACCCTTCCTTCCCCTTTCTCTTTCTCCCTTCTCACCTTCCCCCTGTAATTCTCACCTCTTCTCTTGTCCCCTGTCTCCTCTCCCCTGTCTCCTTCCCTCTTCCATTCCCTCTCTCCTTATCTCCTCTCTCCTTCCCCTTCCTTCCCCTCCTCTCCTTAACCCACCTCTCTTCCCCCTCTCCCCTCCCCCCCTCTCCTTCTCGCCTCTTTCCTTCTTCCCTCCCTCCTTCCCTCTTCCATTCCCTCTCTCCTTCTCCCCTCTCTCCTTCCCCCTTCCTTTCTCCCTCTCCTTACCCCCCTCTCCTTCCCCCTCTCCTTCTCCCCTCTCTCCTTCTCCCCTCTCTCCTTATCCCTTCCTTCCGCGCTCTCCTTCTCCACTCTACCCTACCCCCTTCCTTCCCCTCTCTCCTTCCCCCTTCCTTCCCCTCTCTCCTTCTCCCCTCTCCCCTTCCCCCTTCCTTCCCCTCTCTCCTTCTCCCCTCTCTTCTTCCCCCTTCATTCCGGTCTCTCCTTCATTCCGGTCTCTCCTTCCCCCTTCTCTCCTTCCCCTCTCCCCTTCCCTCCCCTCTCTTTTGCCCCGGTCTCCTTCCCCCCTCGCTCCTTCCTCCCCTCTGTCCTTCCCCACTCTCTCCTTCCCCCCATCTACGTTTCGCCCTCTCCTTCGCCCCCCTTCACTCTATCTCCTTCTGACAACCCTCTTCCCCCTGTCTTTCACTCCATGTCCATTTGCCCTTCCCCCCTCTCCTTCCACCCTTCCCCTCTCTCCTTCCCACACTCTTTCCCTCACTCTTTCCCCCTCTTTCCTTCCCCCCCAACATCCCCTCCCCCCTTCCCACTCCATTCCCCTCTCTCCTTCCCCAACTCCTTCTGACATCTCTCCTCTCCACTCTCTGCCTCCGTCTCCTTGCCCCTCTCCTTCCCCCTCCTTCTGCCTCTTCTTCCCCCCCTTTCCCCTACTCACCTTCACCCCCTTCCCCCTCTTCGTCCCCCCTCTCCTTCCCCCGCTCTCCTTCCCCCGACTCTCAAACCCCTCTCCCTCTCCTTCCCCCCCCTTCCCATATCTTCTTCCCCCTCTCCTTACCCCGTCTCTACTTTCAGCCTCTCTCTGTCCGCCCCCTTCCCCCACTCTCCTTCCCCCTCTCCTTCCCCCCCTTTCCCTCCCTCTCCTTCCCCCTCACCTTACTCCGTCTCTACTTTCATCCCCTCTCCTTCCCCTTTCCTTCCCCCCTCTCCTCACCACCTCTCTCCTTCCCCCCCTCCTTCCCCACCTCTCCTTGCCCCTCTCTCCTTCCCCACCTCGCATTACACCCTTTCCCCCCTCCTTTCCACCCTCTCTCCTACCCCTCCTTCCCCCCTCCCTCCCTCCCCCTCTCCTTCCCTGCTCCTTCCCCCACCTCCATCTTATCCCTCTATCCCTCCCTCCTTCCCACACTCTCTCTCTGTGCACCTTGTGTTCTTTTACCCCTTTGTCTCAAACACAATCACCTTGTGCTGCAAAATATTTCCATTTCTCCCACTTCAAATACCCACGAGTCACATTGCTGTGTGTGGGACGGCTTTATTTGTTTAAAATATCATCAAAAGAAGCTGGAGAGGGTGTGAGAGAGGGGAGAGAGAGAGAGAGAGAGAGACATACGGACAGACAGAGAGATCCCCTCCCAGATACTCAGGGAATTGAATTGAACGGGCCAACCTGTGTCTTATTTATGTGATTATCACATTTGATCACCCAGGCCTGTACACATCTCACATTACTTTGACATTAGAAAAAGTCTTTGGGGAGAGTTTCTCATTTAAGCTTTTAATTCCCTCCTTGGGGAGTCAGGTCTGTCAGACACTTTCTGGGGATTCATATATTTGTATTAAATCGCAAGTTCCCAGTTACTTTAACCCCAGGCTTCAAATCTGTTTTAAAAATGACAGGGCCTCAATCTGACAGGAACCAGTTACCCAGAGGCCCCTAAAACCCAGGGTCCCCCCAGAGGAGATTAAACCTTGGGGTAAATAAACACACAACTCACTGTGGGGCCCCACGGGGTGCAGCCTGTTGACCAGGCCTCAGGCCTGTGCTCTCCCTCTGGAGATTTTTCTTTCCTGGCCTCGAACATTTTGGATCTTCACGTTGCAGATTTCCAAACAAAAGTTCCTCAGGATAAAAGAGAGAAAAGATCACGTGAAAGGGGGAGCGAGAGCATTTTGAAGGCAAGCTTAAAATCCCAGGTTTAAAATCACCCCCGCCCATCCCCAATGTATCAAAATATCTAACACAGTCAACAGTGGAACATGGTGTGGGAGCAGATCTTCCCAGGGATTGGAGGAGGATAGTGAGGGAAAGGCGTCAGATTCTTGCACTCTGCAGTGACCTGGGATCAATTACCTTTTACTGAAAACAGTTCCCAACTTGTTTGTGCCTGTAGCTCCCTCCAATCTGAAACCCCCATTACCCTCGATCCTGTCTCCTGTCTCTGAGCCAATGATGTATTCATTCTGTTACTGACCCTTCAGTCCCTTCAGACACAGCAAGATCCCATAAGTAGCAGTGGGACCACAGACAGGTTATGTGTTTCACTGATGCTGGTTAAGGGTTCAATTCTGGCCTCAGGATGACAAAGATCCTGCTGTTTGACAAATTCAAACCACTTCCCATTTGCTTTCTTCTCTACGCACTCTCCCTCTCTCTCTCTCTCTCTCTCTCTCTCTCAGTCTCTCCACCCTCCCCTTCTCCATCTCTCATCTTTTTCCATTCTCTGATTTAACCTTGTACATGGTAATCTTTATCTTACCTTTTAAAAGATTGTAACATTTATATTTGACAATATTCCCTTTGATAAACAGTTTCCCAGCAGTCTCTGTGCCAGCAATGCTGTGGGCCATTGACGCACAGGGAGATCCCACAAGGTACTCCCTTCCTGCTCCTGAATGTGCTCCAATCCCACTTTACTTTTCAAAACGAGACTATGGATTTCTTTAGGACTCCTTTTTAAGAAAATTCACCCCCTCAATCCCAGGATTTAATTTTGTGGATGGTACTTTCCAGAAGGAAGTGATTGGAGTTGGGCGATGATGAAATATTGGAGAGCCTCGTTCTCTCCCCACTCCCAGATCCTGTCTCCTTTTCCCAGCCCAGATACAAAGACACATCTTATCCCTCTATCCCTCCCTCCTTCCCACACACATTCCCTGTCTTTGTCTGCCTCTTGTGTTCTTTTACCCCTTTGTCACAAAAATCACCTTGTGCTGCAAAATCTTTCCATCTCCCCCACTTCAAATACCCACGAGTCACATTGCTGTGTGTGGGACGGTTTTATTTGTTTAAAATATCAACAAAAGAAGCTGGAGAGGGTGTGAGAGAGGGGACAGAGAGAGAGAGAGAGAGAGAGAGAGAGAGATACCCTCCCAGATACTCAGGGATTGGGCCAACCTGGGTCTTATTTATGGGATTATCACATTTGGTCACCCTTCTTGCAATGTAGGCCACTCTGCTGGTGGTTTGAGACACAGCAAGATCCCAAGAGTAGTGTTACTCTGATAATAGAACAAGTCTTTGGGTAGAGTTTCTCATTTAAGGTTTAATTCCCTCCTTGGTGTGGGATATCAGTAGGATTAGTGTTACTTCTGCAATTCCATTTTACAAAGGAGGTGAACTCACACCAGTGGGTAATTGTTTTAGCCAAGTGCTGAGTCAACAAGAATGGAAACAATGTGGAGGAAATATATAATTGTTTTTGTATTAGCTAAAACTGTATGTCAGAAGGTAGACATTATGGGCAAGTAGATAAGATGTTGTGAGGGGATGAAGTTAAGCTAGATACGCCTGTACAAACAGTAGGTATAAACATGTGCTTCCCACTTTTACAAAAACACAGGAACAAACCCCAATTAAAAGGGTCATAGGGATCAGAACGGCCTCGGGAAAGGCACAGATGAAGGGGGTAGATAATGATGAAGAAGGGATATGCCTAACAATGACCTATAACAGGGTAAGGTCAAACAGCCTTGTGAGACCAGAAATAAGCATTTTATCACAGACAAGGCCGGATAAGGCAAGAGGCAAACAGGGGTAATGGGGGCCGGTCTTAGGGAAGTGGACGATGTAAGCAGGGGAGGGAGCAGTGTAAAACAATAGACATCAAATCATATAAATGTTATGTATGAATTGAATTTAGTGTGTGTATGTCCCTTGCCTTGAGAAAGGGACATCACACCCACTTGCAAGTGTAAAATAAATGACACTATTGATTCAGATCTTGTCTCGGACTGAAATTATTGAAGTGAGTGGGCTTTGTTTCTCACAATTGGGGGCTCGTCCGGGATTTTCTTCCATCACCGGGGGGAGTGGCTGGCCTTGGACACTGGGAAGACGCGTCCCGTTCCCCATTGAGGAGCGGTCTCGTGTCCTGGTTTGGTCTGCTCCCTTGGGTGACTGGTACGAATCCCACAAGAGAGACATCTGAATCAGACAGTGATAGGAGCTCGATAGACAATAGGGCACAAAGGGGCCAGGCAACTCTGTGCACAGACCAAGGTAAGAAACCTGACTTTTAAGTATTGCCTTGGTGGCCGGGATTGAGTTTTAGTAGTTAATAAGGGACTAACGAAGGAACTCAATATGGGTTGTGCCGTGGGTAAGGAAAAAGCCTCCGGGAAAAACAAAAGAAGGAAAAAGCAATGGAATTGGAGGCGGGGTCCATTACAACATACCTCCAGAAAGTTCTTTGGGGAGGATGTTGTGTAATTGGCAAAATAATACTTGTACAGGGGAAAAAGATGATTAAATATTGTTGCTTCATATGGACTAAGGAATCCATTCTTCGTCCCGCCTCTTTTGGCCAAAATTCAGGTCGGACAAAGACTGGGTTTGTAAATATCTGAATTTATTTGTCAATGAGTGAGAGAGAGAGAGAGAGAGAATGAAGAGAGCTGTACAGCTGGTCGAAAGTTTAACCCTTTGTGATTTGGTTTGAATGCACATTTGTTTGTTGGTGATTGAATGTTTGCGTTTTATTCCCTGGAGCTTGAGTTCCGGGACTGTTTTGAATCTGATTCTTATTATGGAAACTTAACATGATTTCTTTAAAGGTTAAGGATTCTATAGAGATTATGAAAAAAAAAGAATGATACCTCCTGTTCTTCTTACAGGTCACGACTGCCTTACTATCAGTTTCTAACTAATCTCTTTTACCTTTGCATGAAAGCGATTTATGGAGGACAGTTGAAGTTTCAGTTCAACATTAGATTGTAGTAAAAACAAGATCCTATGGTTAATATCTGTGACCTTGGATTCGGCCATTGTTCATGCATTAGAAGTTTTTTTCTTTAAACTTGAATAGACAAATAATTTTAAGGCAGCTCTGATTATTTCAAGACCTATAGTATTGTAATTGAGCAATGATTGGTCAGGACTACTTAAGAAAACTAATTTTGGATTTAAATTAAGGGACTAAAACTGGGTGATTACAGTGGATTTCAAAATTGAGAACTGTATGCATTTTACATTTTGAATATTAAATACTGAATAAATGAACGTAAATATATAAATATATTTACAAATTTGGAACAGGCTTTAAAGTTAGTCAAGCATGAATTGATGAATTGGTGTTTGAAGTTATGGGGAGCTAGAAATATTGCAATATTTTATTAAAAAAAGAAAGAGGGGAAGAACGTAATGACTTATCCCCTTCGGGAGGTACCAATAGGGGACAAAGATTGGGTTTGTAAGTGCCCCCCTCAGCAGTGGGGAGGTCAGGACATTTAAAAAAAAAGAAATGAAGGTCCTGGTTGAGGATCTGGTAGGGTTGTCTGAACAAACTGATCAATTTTTGGGGCGCAGTCTGTATACCTGGGCTGAGTTAATGTCTATTTTGAATATACTATTTACTGGGGAAGAAAGGGGACTTATATGGGGAGCAGCCATTAAAATATGGGACAGGGAACATCCGATTGGAGATGGGGATGCTGGACAGGGAGAGGTGAAGTTTCCCCTCAGAGACCCCCAGTGGGAAAATCAAAATCCAGAGCATAGAGAAGAAATGAGGGAATTGAAAGACCTGATTCTAAAAGGAATAAAAGAGGCAGTTCCGAAGTCACAGAATTTGACTAAAGTCTTTGAAGTTAGACAGGAGAAAGATGAGACTCCCTCAGCTTTCTTGCAAAGATTAAGAGACTCAATGCGGAAATATTCTGGAATGAACCCTGAGGACCCAGTGGCACAGGGTCTTTTGAAAGTACATTTTGTGACAAAGGCATGGCCAGACATACAGAGAAAGATACAGAAGATAGAAGGGTGGAGTGAAAAACCATGAGATGAATTATTAAGAGAGGCACAGAAAGTGTTTGTAAAGAGAGAGGATGAGAGACAGAAACAGAAGGTGAAAATGATGGGAGCTACGGTTGATGAGGTAGTTCAGAAAAGAATGGAACCAATAGTGAGCAACCGGAGCGGTGGGTGGCAGCAGGTAGGACAGAGAGGGAGAGGGAGAGGGAGAGGGAGAGGACAAGGGGGAGAGGGAGAGGACAAGGGGGAGTATTTGATAGAGGGTTCGAGCGACAGGGGCAGAGCTGGAAGACTCCACAGGCAGGATGTTATTATTGCGGAAAGATAGGGCATTTTAAGCGGGAATGTCCGGCTCTGAAAAGGGAAGAGAGGGCAATTCCGCTAATGAATTTTGATGAAGAATAGGGGTGTCAGGGGTTCCTGCCCTCGGGGGCCCACCAGGAACCCTTGATAAACCTGAAGGTGGGACCCTATAAGGAAGAGGTAGTCTTCCTAGTAGATACGGGGGCAGCACGGTCATCACTGAATTTTAAACCAAAGAAAGTAGAAATGTCGACACGGTCAATTACTGTTTCAGGGGTTAAAGGGGAGGGATTTACTGTTCCAGTATTTGAACCTATGATGATAGAAGGTCCTAAGGATAGGGTCAAAGGGGAATTGTTGTATATCCCTGATATAGGAAGTAACTTACTAGGGAGAGATTTAATTATCCTCTTAGGACTGGAGATTGGAATTCAGGAAAAAGAATTAGTTGTCCAAATGGCAATGTTGACAGAGGATATGGAGAGAGAGATAGACCCTATTGTATGGGCTAGAGAAGGGAATCGTGGAAAATTACAGATCCCCCCCCTTGAAATTAATTTAAAAAGGAAAGGGGACATTGTCTGTGAGCGACAATATCCCATTTCCATAGAAGGTAAACGAGGACTGCAGCCAGTAATTGAAGGATTGATTAGAGATGGACTGTTGGAGCCATGTATGTCTCCTTATAATACCCCAATACTACCAGTGCGGAAATCCGATGGAACTTACCGATTGGTGCAGGATTTGAGAACATTATATCAAATAGTACTGATCAGGCACCCAGTGGTGCCAAACCCCTATACCTTATTAAGTGAGATCCCTCATGACCACAAATGGTTTAGTGTGATAGATTTAAAGGATGCCTTTTGGGCCTGTCCCTTGGCAGAGGAAAGTAGGAATTTGTTTGCCTTTGAGTGGGAAGACCCTAAGACAGGGTGAAAACAGCAATACCGATGGACTGTGCTTCCCCAGGGGTTTACGGAATCCCCGAATTTATTTGGACAGATGTTAGAACAAGTATTGGAGAAATTTAGCAGCCCCAAGGGGACTACCCTGTTGCAGTATGTAGACGACCTCTTAGTAACAGGAAAAAGAAGAGAAAGAGTAGTAGAAGCCACTAACAAATTATTGAATTTCCTGGGTCAGCAGGGACTGCGGGTATCTAAAAACAAACTACAATATGTGGAGCAAGAAGTGAAATACTTGGGACATTTAGTTAGTGAGGGAAAGCGAAAGATAAACCTGGAACGGATAGAGGGAATAGTGGGAATGCCGCTGCCCAGCACTAAAAGGGAGTTACGCAAATGTTTGGGTCTAACGGGTTATTGCAGATTGTGGATTGATTCCTATGCACCGAAGACTAAGAAATTATATCTCAAACTATTAGAGGGGGAACCAAAATGTCTAAGTTGGGATGATGAGGCAAAAGAGATCTGATCCATGCCCCCGTGTTAGCCTTACCTTCCCTCTTTGCTACCGTGGATAAGGGAGTGGTTTTGGGAGTATTAACCCAGAGGTGGGGGAAGGGATTAGTACATGAAGAATTGATTAAACGGGTCTTGGAGTCCCTATTACTTCCCCGAGAAATAGCAGTAGTGCATGTAAATGGTCATCAGAAAGTAAATGAACCAAAGGTTAGGGGAAATAGATTAGCCGATGAGGTGGCTAAGGAAGCAGCCCTGAATCCACAAGAAGTGGCGATTCATTCCCTAATACCTACTGTCCCAGGTCCTCGGGAAGCTCCTATATTTACTGAAAGTGGAGAAAAAGAATTGAGAGATTTAGGGGCTGTAAAAACAGCAGACGGGCATTGGATGTTACCTGATGGAAGGGAAATGTTAAACAAAATGATGATGCGAGAGATTATGGCTGTCCTACACCAAGGCAGCCATTGGGGAGTACAAGCAATGTGTGATTTAGTTCTTAGGGAATATGGATGTAAAGGAATATATACAATTGCTAAACAAATATGTGAGGGATGTATCATATGCAAAAAGGTAAATAAGAAAGTCTTGAGAAAACAGACCCCGGGAGGAAGAGACCCAGGATTGAGACCTTTCCAGAGTATACAAGTAGATTATACTGAACTCCCCAGGGTAGGCAGACTAAAATATATGTTGGTTATAGTAGATCATTTATCTGGTTGGGTTGAGGCATACCCCCTAGCTACCGCCACTGCGAGTGGGGTGTCTAAAACAATATTCGAGCACATAATTCCCCTATATGGGCTCGTGAACCATATTGATTCCGATCAAGGAACACACTTTACTTCTAAAGTGTTACAGGGGGTAATGAAAGGGTTGGGAATTTCCTGGGAGTTCCATACTCCGTGGCACCCGCCATTATCGGGAAGGGTTGAGAGAATGAACCAAACACTCAAACGACAGCTCTCTAAACTGATAATAGGAACCAGACTCCCTTGGATCAAATGTTTACCTATAGCTCTCTTGCGAGTACGAACAGCCCCAAGGAAAGATTTGGGACTATCCCCCTATGAAATCTTATTTGGATTACCTTACTTGGGAACGAATGGAGAATTGCCAATTCCCGAAACTAAAGATTTGTTTTTAAAGAAGTACATACTGGGTTTGTCCTCCTCTTTGTCTTTCCTAAGGAAACAGGGTTTATTGGCACAGACTCCACCCCTTGAATTCACCGTTCATCCCATCCGGCCGGGAGATTGAATCTTAGTAAAATCATGGACAGAGACTCAATTGCAGCCGGACTGGGAAGGGCCGTACCAGGCTCTTTTGACTACTGAAACAGCGATAAGGACAGCAGAGAAAGTCTGGACTCACTACACTCGGATCAAAGAGCCAGTGGACCCTCCAGTTGAGGAAGAAGTCTGGACAGCCGAATCAACGCAAGATTCGCTGAAACTCAGGCTAAAGAGACTTTGAGTAACTGATTATACAGTGGCGACGCGAGCGCGGGATTATTTCTGTAAGATTGTATATTAAGTCTTTTTGTGCTTCAGCATGATGTTTAGAATACTGGGAATGCTTAGAGTTATGATGCTAGCTCTCTTAGTATTGGCATTTCATCAAATATCATTTTCATATGTATTATTAACGGTTCCTGAATCTGATAACCCACAAGTAATAGACGCTGATGTATGTAGCTTAGTAAATTGTGGGGACGTAGATAATCAGAGACAGTATCGCAGCTCTGAGATACATCTTAAGTCCTATGGGGATGGCCTTGGGGACGGTACTTGGTATAACAGTCTTGTCACAGTACACCGGGCCCCCTTCCGACCAGCTCGCAATTGCCCTGATAAAAAGTGTAACCCAATATACCTAACAATAAGGAAAACCACATGGCACGAAACAATCCTGGGTGGGGCCACCTATGAGATACAATTAAATGAAACATTTGGGATAGAAATGAAAGCAAATGGGAAGGATTTCTTGGGCTGTTGTTTCCGAATTAGTGTAGGACAGGGAAAACGGGTAGAACTACTGGGTAATAAGATACAATCTTTCACCCCTCCCGCTGATCCTAAAGTAGTAAAATTTATAGAGGTAAAGGACTTGAAACAGACCATTGAAATAGAAACTGGGTACGGGGATGCAAATGCCTGGGTTGAATGGGTAAAGTATACTGTAAAAAGTCTGAACAAAAGCAATTGCTATGCATGTGCCTCCGGTCGACCAGTGGCCCAGGTGGTTCCCTTTCCGCTCGGGTGGAAGCGAGACAGGAAGGGCATGAAATGTATGATAGCCCTGTATCAGGATGAGACTGCGTGGAATGATAGGAATTGTACCTCCCTATCACTGATGTTCCCTCCCTTGGAGAAGAAAGATGCAAAAGTTCCCCCCCTGTTTTCTGCCGCAGTTGGAAATCACACATCGTGTGTGTAGACGAGGTACAAGTTGGTCGAAAGATTTGGGGGAGCTGAAACTATGTACAGAGATTAAGAATGTCACCGAAACGGAGAAGGGAGGGAACTACTCAGCATTAAAGGTTCCCCGAGCGGATCTGTGGTGGTACTGTGGAGGCAAAATATTGAGACCCACCCTACCTCCGGATTGGAGAGGGATATGTGCAATTGTACAATTGGCAATTCCATTTACCCTGGCATTTGAGAAGGAAAACAAAGGAGGGAAAAAGGGAAGGGGTAAGAGATTACTGTTAGACACTTCTTTCGATGACAGGATTTATCTTGATTCGGTAGGAGTCCCTAGGGGAGTACCGGATGAATTTAAGGCTCGTAACCAGATTGCAGCAGGCTTTGTGCCAGCTCTCTTTTGGTGGGTAACAATTAATAAAAATGATCATACCCTGTATACGAGGGCTCACCCAAAGGTTGATTGAAACAGCCTTAATGAAACAGATGCCCCTAAAAGGGAATCAGGCTGAAGGACTTTATCGACTAAATAATGAGGAGATGAGTGAGACCAAGATGGATGAAATCTCCGGGATGATGCTTGCGAATTTCGGGAGCGATGCTTAAAAATAAAATATTTGCAGAAGATAACAAATGGTAATTAAAAGAAAGAGGGGGAATTGTGGGATATCAGTAGGATTAGTGTTACTTCTGCAATTCCATTTTACAAAGGAGGTGAACTCACACCAGTGGGTAATTGTTTTAGCCAAGTGCTGAGTCAACAAGAATGGAAACAATGTGGAGGAAATATATAATTGTTTTTGTATTAGCTAAAACTGTATGTCAGAAGGTAGACATTATGGGCAAGTAGACAAGATGTTGTGAGGGGATGAAGTTAAGCTAGATACGCCTGTACAAACAGTAGGTATAAACATGTGCTTCCCACTTTTACAAAAACACAGGAACAAACCCCAATTAAAAGGGTCATAGGGATCAGAACGGCCTCGGGAAAGGCACAGATGAAGGGGGTAGATAATGATGAAGAAGGGATATGCCTAACAATGACCTATAACAGGGTAAGGTCAAACAGCCTTGTGAGACCAGAAATAAGCATTTTATCACAGACAAGGCCGGATAAGGCAAGAGGCAAACAGGGGTAATGGGGGCCGGTCTTAGGGAAGTGGACGATGTAAGCAAGGGAGGGAGCAGTGTAAAACAATAGACATCAAATCATATAAATGTTATGTATGAATTGAATTTAGTGTGTGTATGTCCCTTGCCTTGAGAAAGGGACATCACACCCACTTGCAAGTGTAAAATAAATGACACTATTGATTCAGATCTTGTCTCGGACTGAAATTATTGAAGTGAGTGGGCTTTGTTTCTCACATTGGGGAGTCCTGTCTGTCAGACTCTCACTGGGGATTGATGTGTTGGTGTCAAATCCCAGGGCGCTGGTTATTTTAACCCCAGGCTTCAAACCTGTTTTAAAAACAACAGGGCCCCAATCTGACAGGAGCCAGTTAACCAGAGGCCCCTAAAACCCAGGGTCCCCCAGAGGAGATTAAACCTTAGGGTAAAGAAACACACACCTCAGGGTGCAGCCTGTCGACCAGGCCTCAGGCCTCAGGACCGTGTCCCCTCTGGAGAAAGCTCTTGTTCAAAGTCTCCTGATCCCAAATTTTCTCTCTTCAAGTGGCCAGCAAGATCCCTTGGGAGGAAACAGACAGCATGAGTTGAAAGACAGAGGAGGAAAATCATTTGAGTAATAGCACAGCAAGATCCCAGGTTTTCGTCTCTCAGTGACACAGACAATCTCTCAGCAACATTCAAACACAAATAATTCGGGCGATGAGTTGTGTTTTTATGCCACAGCCTTGGGAAAACTTTGAAATGCCAGGTTATCTGATTAAAACACTCACTGGCTGCAGTGACAGCATTGGGGCAGCTGGTGCACAGCAAGATCCCACATGCAGCAATGCAGCAGCTAATTACTCTGATCATTTCCCCCTCTGTGATGCTGCTTCAGTTTAATTATTTCCTGTCACCCCAGAATCAAACATTGCAGCGATTTCACAATCTCAAAATGGCTCTCCCTCTTGATCCCCTTCTGTTTCCCCTACTCTCTCAATTTTTTCAACTTTTCTCTCACTCTTTCTCTCACTGTCGAATTTTATTATCCTGCCCTCTCTATAACCCACATTACTCTGACTTTATGACAAGTCTTTAGGGTTTTAATTCTCCCCTCAGGGAATCCTGCCTCTCAGATCCTGGAATTTACATGTTTTAGCCCCAGGCTTCAAACCCGTTTTAAAAATGACAGGGCTGCAATCCGACAGGAGCCAGTTAACCAGAGGCCCCTAAAACCCAGGGTCCCCCAGAGGAGATTAAACCTCGGGGTAAATAAACACACAACTCACGTGGGCCTCCACAGGGTGCTGCAGCCTGTCGACTAGGCCTCAGGCCCCAGGCCCATGTTCCCCCTCTGGAGGTTGTTCTTTCCTGGCCTCAAACATTTTGGATCTTCACGTTGCAGCTTTCCAAACAAAAGTTCCTCAGGATAAAAGGGAGAAAAGATTAGTTGAAAGGGGGAGCGAGAGCATTTTGAAGGCAAGTTACACAGCAAGATCCCAGGGTTAAAAGCACCCCCACCCACCCCCAATGTATAAATGTATCTAACACAGTCAGCAGTTAGGATGGAACATGGTGTGGGAGCAGATCTTCCCAGGGATTGGAGGAGGATAGTGAGGGAAAGGCATCAGATTCTTACACTCTGCAGTGACCTGGGATCAATTGCCTTTTACTGAAAACAGTTCCCAATTTGTATGTGGCTGTAGCTCCCTCCAGTCTGAAACCCTCATGACCCTCTCTCCTGTCTCCTGTCTCTGAGCCAATGGTGAATTCATTCTGTTACTGACCCTTCAGTCCCACAGGCATCAATTTTTCTCACCATTCCAATTGGAGACCTTCTCTCATCCACGTGAAGGAATTGGACCCTGACAATTCCATTTATACTGTCTCCCATCAATCTTCATAGGATCCATATCACAGTGGGGATTTGCACATAGGGGAACAGGTACTAAAAATTGAATTAGAACATAGAACATAGAACAGTACAGCACAGAACAGGCCCTTCAGCCCATGATGTTGTGCTGACCACTGATCCTCATGTATGCACCCTCAAATGTCTGTGACCATATGCATGTTCAGCAGTCTCTTAAATATCCCCAATGACCTCGCTTCCACAACTGCTGCTGGCAACGCATTCCATGCTCTCACAACTCTCTGTGTAAAGAACCCACCTCTGACATCCCCTCTATACTTTCCTCCAACCAGCTTAAAACTATGACCCCTCGTGTTAGACATTTCTGCCCTGGGAAATAGTCTCTGGCTATCGACTCTATCTATGCCTCTCATTATCTTGTATACCTCAATTAGGTCCCCTCTTCTCCTCCTTTTCTCCAATGAAAAATGTCTGAGCTCAGTCAACCTCTCTTCATAAGATAAGCCGTCCAGTCCAGGCAGCATCCTGGTCAACCTCCTCTGAACCCTCTCCAAAGCATCCACATCTTTCCTATAATATGGCGACCAGAACTGGACGCAGTATTCCAAGCGCGGTCTAACCAAAGTTTTATAGAGCTGCAACAAGATCTCACGACTCTTAAACTCAATCCCCCTGTTAATGAAAGCCAAAACACCATATGCTTTCTTAACAACCCTGTCCACTTGGGTGGCCATTTTAAGGGATCTATGTATCTGCACACCAAGATCCCTCTGTTCCTCCACACTGCCAATAATCCTATCCTTAATCCTGTACTCAGCTTTCAAATTCAACCTTCCAAAATGCATAACCTCGCATTTATCCAGGTTGAACTCCATCTGCCACCTCTCAGCCCATCTCTGCATCCTGTCAATGTCCCGCTGCAGCCTACAACAGCCCTCTATACTGTCAATGACACCTCCAACCTTTGTGTCGTCTGCAAACTTGCTGACCCATCCTTCAATCCCCTCATCCAAGTCATAAATAAAAATTACAAACAGTAGAGGCCCAAGGACAGAGCCCTGTGGAATACCACCCACCACTGACTTCCAGGCAGAATATTTTCCTTCTACTACCACTCGCTGTCTTCTGTTGGCCAGCCAATTCTGTATCCAGACAGCTAAGTTCCCCTGTATCCCATTACTCCTGACCTTCTGAATGAGCCTACCATGGGGAACCTTATCAAATGCCTTGCTGAAGTCCAGATACACCTCATCCACAGCTCGACCCTCATCAACGTTTCTAGTCACATCCTCAAAGAACTCGATAAGGTTTGTGAGGCATGACCTGCCCCACAGGAATCTAATTGAGGAGTTCAGTGCGAGTTACATATGGAATAACAAAGAACCAGAAGAGAGTTGCAGACCGGAATCTAATCATAGGGTTCATGGAGATTTAGGTATGGAATAACAGAGTCAGAAGAGAGTTTCACACAGGAATCTAATCAAGGACTTCAGGACATAGACTTTATGTACAGAGTAACAGGTACCAGGGATTGATCTGCAGGCAGGAATCCAATTGAAGAGTTTAGGGGGATTTATAATTCGAATAACGGAGTTCTGAAGAGAGTTACAGACAGGAATTTTATGGAGGGGTTCGGGGTGGAGACTTCGTATTCAGAGTAACAGTTACCAGGGAATGAGTTACAGACTTGAATCTAATCAAGTGTATCCGGCTGGTTTATACACAGAGTGGCAGATCCCCAGGACTGTGTTACAGACTGGAATCGAATTGAAGGGGTCAAGGTGATTTTTATACAGAGTAACAGTTATTCAGGAGTGAGT
This sequence comes from Chiloscyllium punctatum, assembly GCF_047496795.1. NCBI lineage: Eukaryota > Metazoa > Chordata > Chondrichthyes > Orectolobiformes > Hemiscylliidae > Chiloscyllium > Chiloscyllium punctatum. Next base: position 25,375,333 of record NC_092751.1, read on the forward strand.
TATCGAGGTGATAGAAATTATAGAGTCATACAGCATGGAAACAGGCCCTTCGGCCCAACTGGTCCATGCTTGTCCCATTTGTACCTTTCAGGGTGTTTCAGAAACAGAATCACAGGCACATGGGAGTGAGTTACACATTGGAATCCAATCGATGGGGTTCAGGGTAGTTTTTATACAGAATAACACATACCCAGGAGTGAATTACAGATCGAAATCTGATTGAAGGTTTGAGGTGGTTTATGTACAGAGTCCTAGGTAAATGGAAGTCAGTTACAGATTGGAATTCTATCGAGGGGTGTGGGGTGTTTACATATAGAAGAACAGATACTCAGGAGTGAGTTACAGACTGGAGTCAAATCGAAGGGTTTGAGGTGGTTTATATTTAGGATAACAGATAAACATGAGTGAGTTTCACATTGGATTCTAATCAATGGGGATCAGGAGATTTATTGATGAAAAGAACAGGTACCCAAGTATGAGCAACAAAAAGGAGCTCTGTGGGATCAGACTGTGCAGCAACTCCCTCTCCATCTTTTTCATCCCTTTGTCTCCCCCAGCCCAGAACTTGCTCCCTGCAGTAAAACTGTCAGAGACGGCCTGAACTCCACAATTCTTTTCCCCGTGTGGGAGTTTAAATGACGAGACAGGACCGTTTCTGATTGTTCTCTCTCTCTGGGTCCAGCTCTTGTCTGACGGTTCCTCACAGGAGATTGGATTTGATTCTCTGTCTCTGCACCGTCCCGAGTGTCAGCTCCTGGATCTAAACTCCTCCTCCTCCTCGGGTGGGGAACAGCCTGAGAGAGAAATATAAAATAAAGCAGTGGCACCAAAAGCACAGCAAGATCCCACCATTCTCTGCCTTCCACAATCTCTCCCTTTACCCTGTGATGCTGGTTCAGTTTAATTATTGCATCATTAAGGCATTGCATAACATCACAGCAACATCCAAACACAACGAAATCACCATCGAACAGTTGACCAGAGGTTAGAAACATGAATAACCATGCACAGCAAGATCCTACAAGCAGCAGTGTGACTACAGGCAGATCGTGTGTCACTGACACTGGTTAAGGGTTTGATTCTGTCTCCAGGATGACAGAGAGGGCCCAATCCTAATGCTTGACAAATTCCAAAAGTTTCCCCCTTTCTCACTCTGTTCCCCCTCACTCTCTCCATCTCTGATCTCTCTCTGCCTCTTTCAGTTTTAATACTGTACATTATAATCATTATATCCCCTCCACTTAAAATAACAACTGCTCACCTCGTTGTGTGTATGGGATGGTTTTAGTTGTTTGAAAACTCGACAAAAGAAAACTGGAGAGAAAGACAGAGAGACTCCCCTCCTCGAGACTCAGTGAATTGAATTGAAATGGCCAGCCTGTGTCTTATTTCTGTGATTCTCACATTTTATCCCCCTGGCCGATACAGGTTCCACATTACTCTGTCATTAGAACGGGTCTTTGGAGAGAGTTTCTCATTTAAGGTTTTAATTCACTCCTTGGGGAGTCCTGCCTCCCAGATCCTGGGGGTTACCTGTTTGTGTCACAATCCCAAGGCCCCGGTGACTTTAACCTCAGGCTTCAAACCCGTTTTAAAAATGACAGGGCCCCAATCCAACAGGACCCAATTAACCAGAGGCCCAAACAAACCAGGAGATTAAACTTCGAGATAATAAAGAGACCTGGGCCCCACGGGGTGCAGCCTGGTGAACAGGCCTCAGGCTTGTGCTCCCCCTCTGGAGGTTGTTCTTATCCAAGGGTTTCCTGGCCCAGTCATTTTGGATCTTCACTTTGCAGCTTTCCCAACAAAATTTCCTCGGGATAAAAGAGAGAAAAGATGAGTTGAAAGGGGAGAGCAAGAGCACTTTGGTGCCAAATTACACAGCAAGATTCCAGGTTAAAAAGCACCATCTGTCCCCATCCCCATCACACTGCATAACATCACAGTAACATCAAAATACAAACAAAGCAAGAGACAGCAATTACACAGAGGCTGGAAACATTAATAATCACTCACTCAATCCCCCAGACAGGACGAGCTACTCACTCTTAATAGAGAGAGAGAGAGAGAGAGAGAGAGAAAAGGGTATGAGAATGAATCTGACAATTTCTTGTCCACATTTATTCTCGGTGAGGGGTTTGAGGCCTCCTTCCCTTCTACTCTGACACATTTCACCCTCTGTCAGTCTACTCCCTGGGGAGGCCTCTGTGTGATTGAGATGTTCATCCCCAGGACAGGAGCCTTATTGGATCTTGCTGCCCACTGAGGTCTTAATTCGAGGGCAGCAAAGTCTTCCCATTCCTAGTTTGTTAAACTCTTTTTTAAGCCTTGTTAATTATGTCAGTGCAGTTTGAAAATATTAAACATTGGTCTCACACTAGAGGCTAAGAGCCTGTCTGTAGGCACCCTGACTCACCCAGGGCTGGGACAAGAGGGAGATATTTGCTGAGGATCTCTTGGGACTTCCTGCTCGACATGCAGTTCCCAGACTCAAACTCTCTGTCTCTGTCCCTATCTGTATGTCTCTCCATCTCTCTCTCCCTCTCACTCTGTCCCTGTGTCTCTCTGTCTCTGTCTGTCTCACCCTGCCCTGCTCTAATGCAGCCATTTCGAACTTGACTTCCAATCTCTCATTTCCTTTCCCCTTCTCAAATATATCGGCAGAGTTTGGAAATGTAAAACTTTGATCACATGTCTTCCCCTCAACATCCACAATACCCCCTCTCTGTCTCCTCACCCTCACCCCCAAACTCAACCCCAGTATAGGACTGGGAATTTCATAGGGACTGTACACAGGTTTTGTCAGGAGGGAGAGTCAGTGAGGGTCTGAGCTCAAGTATAATCACAAAAGTGTCTCTGTGTGAGTGTGTGAGAGAGAGACAGGGAAGAGACCATGCCTCTGTGTGTGTGTGTGTGTGTGTGTGTGAGAGACAGAGAGAGAGAGAGAGAGAGAGAGAGAGAGAGAGAGAGACCATGCCTGTGTGTGAATGTGTGTGTGTGTGTGTGAGAGAGACAGAGAGACCATACCTGTGTGTGAATGTGTGTGTGAGAGAGACAGGGAAAGAGACCATGCCTCTGTGTGTGTGTGTGTGTGTGTGTGTGTGTGTGAGAGACAGAGAGAGAGAGAGAGAGAGACAGAGAGAGAGAGAGAGAGAGAGAGAGAGAGAGACCATGCCTGTGTGTGAATGTGTGTGTGTGTGTGAGAGAGAGACAGAGAGACCATACCTGTGTGTGAATGTGTGTGTGAGAGAGACAGGGAAAGAGACCATGCCTCTGTGTGTGTGTGTGTGTGTGAGAGAGACAGAGAGAGAGAGAGAGAGACAGAGAGAGAGACCATGCCTGTGTGTGAATGTGTGTGTGTGTGTGTGAGAGAGAGACAGAGAGACCATACCTGTGTGTGAATGTGTGTGTGAGAGAGACAGGGAAAGAGACCATGCCTCTGTGTGTGTGTGTGTTCATACTTGTGTGTGTGTTTGTCCATCTGAGTGTACAGTTTCAGTGTCAATGCTGTCACTCCTCAATGTGACTGTGTGTAAACCATGTTTTTATGTACCTGTCCCAGGTATGATTCACACACCACACACCGTTCCTCACTCTCATTCACTCGCGCTCTCACACATGTACACACACACACACACGCACATGCCACATTCACAGACACTCACTCTCACACATGTGCATGCAAACATCCACATTGACGTGCACACATTTACACACTGACTCACAATCCAAGGCTCTCACTCTTACAAATGCCCACTCACTTTCACACACGACCACGGTCACATGCATGCACACACCCTCTCACTCACTGTCTCTCTCACATACTTTCTTATATTCTCACACACACCTTCTCACACACTCACCCTCTCACTCACATACATACACTCACTCTCTCAAACTTCCCTTTCACATACTCACACTCACGCACACATTTACACTCTTTCACACACTCTCCAAAACTCCTTCTTTTACACACACTAACACACACTCACAAACACGCTCTCGCACTCATGCATGCACACACAGTCTCTCTCAGGCATGTACACAGTCTCTCTCTTGCACACACGCTCTCACATGCACACTCTCTCTCGTGCACACACTCTGGTCTTGCATGCTCACACATTCTCTCTCTCTTTCACATGCGCACATTCTCTCTTGCACCCACACAGTCTTGCATGCACTTCCTCTCTCTCGCATGCAATCTCTCTCTCTTACACCCACTCTCGCATGCACGTTCTATCTCTCCTGCCTGCACACACACTCACTCATGTATGCACTCTGTCTCTCTTTTGCACAGGGACAAGCTCTCTTGCAAGCACACACACTCTCTCTCATGCACATGCTGTCTCTTGTACACACACTCTTTCTCATGCACACTCTCTTTTTCTCACATGCACACTCTCCCTCTCGCATGCACTCTCTCTCTCGCTCACATTCTTTCTCACACACAGTCTCTCACAAGCATGCACTCTCTTTTCCTCGCATGCATTCTCTCGCTCACAAACACTCTCTTACTCTCACCTGCACACAGTCTCTCTCTCATGCAGGCACACACTCTCTGTGTAGTATGTTCTCTCTCTTGCGCGCACATTCTGTCTCAAAGGCACACTCCCTTGTGTGCACCCACACACACACTCTCTGATGCACATGCACTCCCACTTTTGCTTGTGCACACTTTTACTTTCATGCATACTCTCTCGCACATGTACATACTGTCTCACACATGCACGCACTCTTAGCCTCGCACACATACTCTCTCACACACACACACACTTTCTCTCATGTTTGCACTTTCTCTCGCTTTCGCATAATCTCTCTCTTGTCTCTCGTGTTTGCATAAACTCTCACTCGTGTTCATATGAACTCTCTCCAGCTGGTGTTCGCACAGACTCTCTCTCTTGCATTTGCCTATACGCTCTCTCTCGTCTTCACATACACTTTCTATCGCATTTGTGTAAACTTTGTCTCGCTTGTGTTTGCACACACTTTCTGTTTTGCATTCACACTCTCTTGCATTCGTGTACACACTCTCTCTCACATTCATGTATTGTATAAACCAGTATACTTGTTTGAGATGGGGATTTCTACAGGAGGGCCCTGTATGACCTGCCTCCCTCTCTCCTACCTTTCCTGGAGGTCTCCCATCTCACTGACTGCATCTTTGGTTTATCTCCCTCCCTGCAACTGCCATCCATCACACCCCGTAGCTCCTGTAAATTCCTCATTGCCTCTAACGGTCGCTCCAACCTACAAAGGCAATCTGATAGGACTTGAAACTAAACATACTTTATAGCAAAAATTTACAGTGTGAGGTAACTGAAATTATACATTGAAAAATTGAAAATTTGTATATTAGGATTGAGCCCTCCACTATCACCTGATGAAGGAGCGACGCTCCGAAAGCTAGTGTGCTTCCAATCAAACCTGTTGGACTATAACCTGGTGTTGTGTGATTTTTAACTTTGTACTTTCCTAGAAACATCATTCCCAGTACCATGGAAACGATCCTTAATCTCCCACGTCCGACAGGAAGAGGACATATCTTCCCAAAGGCCATCACTGCAGTCTAACAGTGAGAAAAGAGCACAGTCTAAATGCTTGAAAAACACTGTCCTCGGATCACTTAGTACCTGTGTTTTACATTATTTTAAAAATTAATCGAGAAATCTCAATAAGACTTATAAACAAAAGCCCAATTCTATTCATGTTGTACGTTTGCAAAGAAGTATAAAGTTAGACTTTTTCAAGAAATCATAACAGTTCACCTGCTGAGAGATTTCCTCACAGTCAGTTGTGAATTTCACTGTTGGTCTATTTTTTGAGATTGAATACCATGTCTAGAGACACTTGAAACTAAACATAATGCAGAAAAATGTCTTACGTTATTTTACACACAAACATACACACACTTATAGAGTATTACAAGCTCCCTTTTTTTGAATTTCAAAATATACTTTATTCATGTAAATAAATCTTTGGTACTTGTACAAATTTTCCATGTCATTCATAGTTATATACATTGCATGTCTTAACATTACAAAGAACAAATTGAATTTAGACAGTCAGAAACTTTTTCCCCGGGTACAACAGAGTGTTACAAGGGGACATAAATTTAAGGTGAAGGGTGGAAGGTATAGGGGAGATGTCAGGGGTGGGTTCTTTACCCAGAGAGTGGTGGGGGCATGGAATGCGCTGCCCGTGGGAGTGGTAGAGTCAGAATCATTGGCGACCTTTAAGCGGCATTTGGATAGGTACATGGATGGGTGCTTAATCTCGGATAGAAGTTCGGCACAACATCGTGGGCCGAAGGGCCTGTTCGGTGCTGTATTGTTCTATGTTCTATGTTCTATGAATTAATCGAATTCACAGTTATCCTATTAACAGTTACCTTTATTAACTATCCAGTCTCTTGGTATTTGGCTGTGGCTTCAGCAGAACCCACCTAAAGAGTGGGTCCCCTGTTATATGAAAGCAAATGAGACTTCTTTAACCCCCAGTTTATGGGGTTACCATTGTCCATATGACTGTCCTGTCTCTGGGGTAGCTTGTCTACATCCCCATGGTAAGCACGAACTGCTGGACCTTCGCTGGGCTGAGGTAGCTATCCAGCTCCTCACTGGGGTCATTTACCCGCTCTGGTGTCATTGAGCCAAGGCAAGGGTCCTCACTGTCCAGTTCTGTGTCTGACAATGGGACTGTCAGAGGATCACAGCTCTCGGTTGCCTGTAGTTGTGGGGCAGTGGGTACCCCCTGGTTCTCACTGGGTGGAGGGTGGACTTCGGGGGTTCCGTTGTTTCCTGGTTGGGAGGAAATGCCATCCTCTTTACCGACGGCGCTCTGTCTCTTCTTCTGGTGGTGATGGCCTTCTTTGCGTCCATCTTCCCCCTCCGAAGAGCTGGCCGTCCCTCCCTCGTGCAGCTGTCTTTTCCCCCTTTTGCTGGGAGGCTTTGGGGGCCTGGCAAGATTTCCCCTTCCTGTTTTTAACAGGTATCCACTCCTCCGCCTGCTTGATTACCTCCTCCTCCATTTCTTCCATCTGCCCAGCTAGGATCAGCTGCTGTGTCTCTCCACTGGCTGCCGCCTCCTCCACTCCAGCCTGGTCTTCTTTCTGGGTGCCACCAGACTCCGTTTCCCTGCTGTCCGGGTGGACCTTACTGGTCTTTGGGGGTCCACGGCTCACATTGCCACCTCCCGCCATCTGTGCGTAAGTGGGCACCCCCGTCTTGGGCAGGTCTTATACATATGGCCCGCCTCTCCACACAGGTTGCAGCTCTTTTCTTCCTGACAGTCCTTAGTCAAGTGACCCTCCTGTTTGCAGTTCCTGCAGATGGTCACTTTGCAATCCGCCGCCACGTGTCCCGACTTTCCGCAGGTTCGGCACACTTTCGGCTGCCCTGCATATCTCAGGTAGCCTCTGCTCCCTCCAATTGCGAAGCTCGAGGGTGGGTGGAGGATGTTCCCACTGTCATCGGCCCTCAGAGTTACCCTGACCTGCCGCTTACTGGTCCAGATCCCGAAGGGGTCGATCACATCAGTGGCTTCTCCCTCAACTTGGACGTACCTTCCCAGGAAGGTCAGGACATCAGCCGCTGGAACATAAGGGTTGTACATATGGATTGTAACAACCCGATTCCTCTGTGCAGGAAGCACACACAATGGGGTCGCCAACAAGATGGAAAACAGCGGTTCCCCTTCCTTCTCCTTGAAGACCTTCAGGAGCTGTTCGCACTGCTTCACGCTTCTCAAGGTCACATCAAAGTAGCCTGCCCCAGGGAAATCCTGCAGGCAGTACACGTCTTTTTTTTTATTTCAAAAATATACTTTATTCATAAATGATTTGATGGTCTGTACATTTGATCATGCCATACATATGTCCATATTTACAAACACAGATTCGACTTTATCCTTGTCATTTACAATCCTGTGCATTTTTCAATCTTGTACATATACATATATTTGGCTGAGGCATCAGCAGAGCCCAAAAAAACGTCCGCATGGGCCCCCTGTTCTTCTTTAGGCAGGCCGATCTTACACGGTGGTCTTTCCCCACCGCGCCTTGGCGGCAGCTGCCCCAAGCTTCAGCGTGTCCCTCAACACGTAGTCTTGGACCTTGGAATGTGCCAGTCTGCAACACTCGGTCGGGGTCAACTCCTTCAGCTGGAAGATCAACAGGTTTCGGACCTCCCAGAGAGCGTCCTTCACCGAGTTGATGATCCTCCAGGCGCAGTTAATGTTCGTCTCGGTGCGAGTCCCGGGGAACAGGCCGTCGAGCACGGAGTCCCGCGTCACGGCGCTGCTCGGGACGAACCTCGACAAGCACCACTGCATTCCTCTCCAGACTTCCTCTGCATAGGCACATTCCAGAAGGAGGTGTGTGACAGTCTCGTCCCCCCCGCAGCCACTTCGAGGGCAGCGTGCGGTGCGGCAGAGAGTCCGGGCGTGCATAAAGGATCTCACAGGCAGAGCCCTTCTCACCACCAGCCAAGCCACGTCTTGGTGCTTGTTGGAAAGTTCTGGCGATGAGGCATTCTGCCAAATGGCTTTGACAGTCTGCTCAGGGAACCGCTCGACAGGATCCGCCCTCTCCTTTTCCCGAAGGGTCTCAAGGACGCTACGTGCTGACCACTTCCTGATGGACTTGTGGTCAAAGGTGTTTTTCCTCATAAATTTCTCCACGAAGGACAGGTGATACGGAACGGTCCAACTACTCGGAGCGTTCCGCGGCAGCGAGGCCAGGCCCATCCTTCGCAACACCGGGGACAGGTAGAACCTCAGTACGTAGTGACACTTGGTGTTTGCGTACCGGGGATCCACGCACAGCTTGATGCAGCCACACACAAAGGTGGCCATCAGGGTGAGGGTGGCATTGGGTGTGTTTTTTCCCCCATTGCACCGGTCTTTGTACATAGAGTCTCTTCGGACCCGGTCCATCTTTGATCTCCAAATGAATTGGAAGATGGCCCAGGTGACTGCGGCGGCACAGGTCCTGGGGATAGGCCAGACCTGTGCCACATATAGCAATACTGAGAGTACCTCACACCTGATGACCAGGTTTTTTCCCGCGATGGAGAGCGACCGTTGCCCCCATCTGCCTAGTTCCTGTCTCATCTTGCTGATCCGCTCCTCCCAAGTCTTGGCGCACGCCCCAGCCCCCCCGAACCAAATACCCAGCACCTTCAGGTGGTCAGTCCTGACGGTGAAGGGGATAGAGGATTGGTCGGCCCAGTTCCCGAAGAGCATGGCCTCGCTCTTGCCTCGGTTTACCTTGGCCCCCGAGCCCCGTTCGAACTGGTCACAGATGCACACGAGTCTGTGCACAGACAGCGGATCCGAGCAGAAAACAGCGACGTCATCCATGTACAGGGAGGCCTTAACCTGCAGGCCCCCGCTGCCAGGAATAGTCACCCCTCTCAGGCTCGCATCCTTCCTGATGGATTCGGCAAATGGCTCTATGCAACACACAAACAAGGCGGGTGAGAGAGGGCATCCCTGCCTGACTCCAGATCTTACAGGGAAGCTATCTGATTCCCACCCATTGATTGAGACTGCGCTGACAATGTTGGTGTAGAGCAGTCTGATCCAATTTCCGATTCCCTCCCCAAAGCCCATTTTGGAGAGGACATCCCTCATATATGTATGCGATATCCTGTCAAAGGCTTTCTCCTGGTCCAGGCTGATGAGGCAGGTGTCCACCCCTCTGTCCTGCACATAGGCGATCGTATCCCTGAGGAGTGCGAGACTCTCAGAGATCTTCCTGCCCGGTACAGCACAGGTTTGGTCCGGGTGGATCACCGATCCCAGAGCAGACCTGACCCGGTTGGCGATGACCTTTGACAAGATTTTGTAGTCTGCATTTAACAGTGAGATCGGTCTCCAATTTCTAATTTCCTCCCTCTCCCCCTTCTGCTTGTAGATGAGGGTGATGATGCCTTTCCTCATGGATTCACTCATGGTACCTGCCCGAAGCATACTGACATACACCTCCAGCAGGTCCTGGCCGATCAAGTCCCAAAGAGCGGAATAAACCTCGACCGGTAAGCCGTCGCTTCCGGGAGTTTTATTCTTTCCGAAGGACTCGAGGGCCTTGGTCAGTTCATCCAGAGATAGCGGCTGGTCCAGCCTCTCTCGTGTTCCGTCATCTAGGACCTCCGTGATAGAGGACAGGAATGACTGGGAGGCCGCGCTGTCGGTTGGCTTCGAGTCATACAGGCTGGCGTAGAAGGATTTGCTGATCCTCATGACGTCAGCCTGAGATGACGTTACCGAGCCATCTTCTTTCTTCAGGCTGCTGAGCACGGAGCTCTCTTTGTGCACCTTCTGGAAGAAGAAACGCGAGCACGTCTCGTCCTGCTCCACCGAGCGGACCCTGGACCGGAAGATTATCCTGGAGGCCTCCAAGGCAAAGAGCGAGGCTTGCTGGCCCTTCACCTCCTTGAGGTCCTCCGTGACATCGACCCCCATCGTCTGCAGCAGGAGCAGGTTCTGCATACTTTCCTGGAGCTGGGACAGTTTTCCCCGCCTCTCTCTCGCCTCCTGGACACCTTTGAGGATAAAGAACCTCTTGATGTTCCCTTTTACCGTTTCCCACCAGTCCGCTGGAGACTCAAAGAGAGGCTTCACGGTTCTCCAACCTGCGTAATCCCTCTTGAGCTCTTCGATGTTTCCCGGGGTCAACAGCTTAGTGTTCCACGTTCCCTTGCCCGCCCGCTGTTCGTCCTGTAGGTGACAGTCGGCCAGCAGGAGGCAGTGGTCAGAGAAGAACACCGGCTTGACGTCGGTGGATCTGACCGAGAGCGTTCTCGGATTGTAATGCTACCTCCGGTTTTAGGGTGGATCATTCTTTGGGAACCTTATTCTGCAAAACAGACACAGTGACTGAAACTATGCTACACGGTACGATTTGGGACACGGCCTGCTCAGCTTCGTGCGTTTTTTCTGTTGTCCGGTGTGTTTCGTGTTCCGTGTAAACGTGAAAGTTGTCCTGTTTTGAGCAATGGGTGAAATCATTTAGCAAAGCAAGAATTGAAATTGCAGTAATGTCAAGTAGCTCATGGTAATTTGACCCAATCATAACCGATCATATATTTGCACGCACTCACAGATACATTTGTAGCTGAATCCAGTCTGAGAAGATAGACTCAGTTTACCAGTGATTTTTGTCTGGATTGATGGGCTATCGTTATCTGCTGAGAAATTGATATTGTAGACGGGCACATCCCCGCAACTGTGCGAGTCGGAGAGGGATCATAGAACCGTTTTCACGTCAGTTTGCAGCTGTTGCTATGCAGGAGCACAATTGGAAGTGCAAGAAAATGGCGCGCTGGGCGTGTTGGTAGCGTGGCCGCGCGGTCTAAATCGCTGAATTATGGCTGCAGTCTCGACAGAAGCATGGGTTCGAATTCCATCACTGCTGTTTCGGCTGAACAAGTCCAACGGCGCTGACCGTTTGGAAGCTGTCTGTCGTTATTCAACGTGCGAGAATTGGCACCAGAGGTCCTAAATCATGTTTTGGAGCAGTTCGTTACCAGAGCTGCAACTGCCTCACTTCCCCACTCGCCCTCCCCGTTTGCATTTTCCTGCTCGTCAGTGATTTAAAGAAAACCAAATGGATGCGATGTCTTTCTGTAGCCTCTCTGTAGATTCCTCCATTTCACTTCCAACATGGGTTAGATCTCGGGGCGCACCATAATACTAGCAACGCCACGAAAGCACCCCTGTCACCTCAGTGTAATAACAGGCCAATTGTTTGAAAGATCTAAAGATTAACCCACCCAAAAACTTTTCCCGATCATATTTCTTCACATTTATTGCTTACTAATACACATATCCCTGTACACAGTGTGCGATTTAGCGTGCCAGCTCACCTAACCTGCACATCTTTGGATTGTGGGAGGACACCACAGCAAAGTCACATAGACTTCGGGAGAACGTGCAAAGTCCCCACTGTCACCCGAGGAGTGAATAAAACGAATGTCCCTGGCGCTGTGAGGCAGCATTGCTAACCGGGTCCCATGTAATCTTATGCAATAAGTAAAATCAGTGAACGATACGAAAAAAAAAGTTTCAAATGAACACTCTCCGACATTGTCAAGGCATGTCAATCTTACATTCAATATGAATAGGTGTATGGAAAACAATAAAAAACAAAATCCCGGCAATTCATGAATAAACTATAATTAAAAATTTAATTTGATCAAAGGTCATAACAATATTTAGACGAATTGCAATTTTTCATGACAAATGTAGGTAATTAGCTGACTAATGAATAATTGGAAGTGGCATATATTTACTGAATGCCGAAGAAAGCGACTTGTTTATCCCCTTGTCACACAGCAGAATAACTGTGTGTGTGTGTGTGTGTTCGAAATGTTTGAATCCAGCTCTTTCTATCAAAATAAATGATGACTTACGATCACTTCGCCTTGTCACCTTTAAAACCATAACATTCTCAAATATTTTCCAGGCATTTGCAACCAGAAGAACTAGTTAATTTCTTTTCATAGGAACCCAAAGAGAATAAGTAGCGGACACTGTGAATTAGTGAGTCAATGCAAGAATTCAACTGAAGACAACATCCCTTCTTTCCAAAATGTTCAAAATTTAAAAAATCAAAATTTATTGCCATTGTTGAATGAAAGAATAGAGATACTAATTCTTTTTCATTTGATTTTGTTGCATGAAACATCCGTAAGTCGTATTATGATTACAAACACAATAAATGTGAGCATTGAAGTCAAATATAATTAATTGAATTCAACTATGTTTCAACAGGTAAAATAAAAATTGATATTTACAATGATTGAGAGATTGTGCACTGCAATATCTTTACAGTGGTTCATGTACTGTGCCGTAAATCCACATTTGCGCAATCTACTAGATTGAATAATCATTATTTTTTATTAAATAAATCAGCAACACTTGAATTATCAAAGTCTGTCAATGCATTCAAGAATAATGAAATATCTCTTTTTGCAAGTGATTGAGCAATGTCTGGAAATGAACTCGAATTAATTCAGTGAAAAGTAATTACATTTTCCTGAATTTTAAGGCTGACATTACCGTGATCATTCAAATAAGCAATCATCAGATATTTGCAATGACTTTGGATGGGAATTCATTGGTTCCTTTGTGGGGTAGGTGACCTGAAAAATAAAGGCATTTTCATACTGTATATTAGTACTCAGACATAATGGATTAAATGTAAATGTGAATCTCATTATACTTGTTCAAAAGACTTTTTTTATAAATAATTGTGCCATTATTATCATGGCAATGACTTGATAATGAATGCTCTTTTGAAGAATTATAATAATTCAATATCACAAAAGCACTTTGCTGTGATGTTGATTGGATATTTATTAAGATCAGTAAACTGAGGAATAAAACATAGTACCTAGCTTTATGGATTGAAGAAAAATGAGCCATTCTGTGATTATTGAGCGAAATTCTTCTTTTTTTAAGTAAAAAATGTACGTAATACAAGAATTGTGAATTTCCATACACCGGATTCCTTGTAGAGATATGTTTCATCAATTTAAATGATCAATATTATGATCAATGTTTAAAGATTTGTGTCAGAATTAGGAAGAAAATTCGTAAGTCATGAAAGTGAGCTTGAAACTGAACAATGGAGTAAATGACATGTGGCATATATGCGATTTTAATAATATTGTCATTTTTGGACAATGATGAAAAATGTTGGAATAGAAATGTCATAAAATCAACATGGTCAAAGCAGTTCTTTTCTTACAATGAAATGAAAACAATAATCATTTTGTAGCACGCATGATTTGAAATAGCAGATTTTTAACATGACATATATAGTGAAGACTAACCCTTTTGAAAAATGTCGGAACTTCACAAATTTAAAATGCAGTATTTGTTCAATTTGTAATAAAAATGGTTATAATTTGAATTGTCTCTTGTACACACACAATAAAAAAGGAGCTTAAAGATTGTTAGATTGACAAAAATTTGCTTCCCAACGTTATTGCCGTATAGTCAATATCTGTGATAAAGTAGAATTATTGGTTTAAACAATATAAATCAACATTAACGACTGAACTGAAATATAACACATCAATTGCATTAACTGCATAGAATAGTAAATAAATGCTTACTGTTGTCATTTGTCCCAGGAACAATAAGATACTTACTCAGGTTATTCCACTGAATAGTAATCAGCTGAATATCTTTGTGTCGCTTTATGTGCACTGTTTTGTGTGAACATTGATTTCAATAAACTTAGATATTTACATGAATTCAGAACAGACTGATAACTGGGTGTGAAAGATCTTATTTAAGATTAGACAATTTTTATGATTCACTAGGTTTGCTGAACAAAACACAGTTAAGTCATCATGCAATAAACTGGATTAGAGAGAAATATGCAAATTCAATTTCAAATGGATGGACTCGGATATTTTCACAACATTTCAATCTTACATTCAATATAAATAGATGAATGGAAAACAAAAAACAAATTTCAGACAACTCATAAACAGATCAATAACTAAAAATTGATATATAGTAGGAAGTTGCATTTGTTTATTTAACTGAAGAAGAACTTGATTTTTTCCTCATATTTATACCTTTGAAGCATCAAGTTCTATGTGCAGTCTGAACTCAGCTCTTCAGAACAAACGAAAATCAAGGAATATCTGTACTTTGCATATTTCATCTTTGTGAGTGCAACATTATCAAATATTTTGCAAAGAACATTGATTGAGTGGAATTAGATACATTCTGCTATTCGCAGAATGAAGAAAATATATAGCAGATACTGTGATTATTGGAATGAACAACAAATGAAAACATATCTAATGTTGAATTGAAAGGCAATTCATTCGATTCTTAGATATTTTCTTATCAACATTCAGAGCTGCTCTGGCACAGCTCTGTGCAAGGTGGGAATTAAAATTGTACCCTCGGGTCTGGTAACAGAGACACGACCAGAGTTGCACAAGATTCCTTCATAACATTCCCAAACAGGCTGGGCAGGGCTGAAAAGTAATCAGATGTTTATTGTGATAATTGGATTGGAATTAAATGGTTGGATACTGTGTGTAATCTACTGAACATTCAGTAGTAATTTACAATAATGATGGGAGTTAACAAATGTCTTAATTAAACATGATTTTATGATCACTTGTGGAACGATAGCTTGACAGGATTATGTGATTAGTGTGCATTATATACAAAAAATCAATTTAATTATTCTATATGGTCAGAAGTTTCTCATTTTCTGAAATGCAAATTAAAATGTTTTTGATCTACACGTAAATTGGAACAAAATGATGAATTGGGCAATCAATGTGCCTATTCAGCTGAAGACAACTTTCATTCTTTCTGAAAATGTATGATTTCTAACAAGTCACCATTTCCTGTGATTGTTTAATGAAATAAGATAGATGCCAACCCTTTTTTGTATGCATCAAAAAATTCATGGGGATTTGAATGATTTTGCACATGAAAAATATTGAATTGTTATTGTGAATAAAAACACAATAAATATTAACATTGCAGTGATTTCCAATCAAATCAATTCAAAAGTGTTTCCAAGTTTAAAATGAAAAGCAATATTCAGAGTGATTGAGAGATTGTACATTGCAATGTCCTTGCATTAGTTATTATATGGAAACATAGTTTCACAATTACACCCCTTACCGAATTGAACAATTATTAGGTATTGGCAACAAATCGATTTGAAAACTTTTATTAATGAATTTAAGAATGATGAGGTATCTCCTCTTCCTATTCCACTGAGTAATGTTCAGAAACGAAGAGAAATATTGCAGTGTAAATTAACTGGTGTTCTCTCAATTCCAATTGCTGAAAAGACTGTGATCTTTCAAATAAGCAAAAGTCAGATATTTACAAATGATGTTGCAATGGCAATTATTGGTCTTTTGTGGGTATATTGGCCTGATCGAACAGGTTTTAATATTGTAGCACTCACACTAAGAAATATGAAAGGTATTAAAAGCGAATTGTTCTTGTTATCAAGCCTAAGTTAAAGTATTGCGTAATTATTGTATTTGATCATTGTTTCTAAAATCCTGATAGATAAATTGACTTAATATTTTGAATACACTTTGCACTGATGACGATTGTATATTCATTAAGATTAATAAACTGAAAATTAAAATATAAAACGTGACTTTAATAATTTAAAAAAACTCAGCAACGATTGAACACAGTTCAATTATTTTTGGTCGGTTCATGTCTATTTTATTAATGTAACCTTTATCATGATAAATGTTTAGACAAATGTCAGAACTAGGAAGAAAATTATTAGGCCGGGAAAGTGAGCATTATTATGAACAAAACATCGGGTTAATGATATTTGGTACAGGAAGTCATTTTGTCGCAAATGACTAATAATTGTGTGATTATTGTTCACTGACAACTAATGTTGGAAGAAAATGAAACTATCTCAAAATGAAATTAAAATAAATATCATTTTGGTGGTCACATGATTTGAAAAATGTCTTTACTTTAACTTAATGTGACATTTGAGCTGAAAAATCGTTCTTTCCCCCGCCCCCTCCCCCCACACACCCAGTGTAGTCTTTTCAATAATTTAAAATTTAGTATTAGTTGAAGTAAATAACAAATAGATGTACCTACATTGTTTTTTTGCACACGAAAATAGTAAAACAATTTTAACATGAAAATGATATCGCTCTGCAAGTAATAATTTCACAGATAATAAGTGTTTGTATTGAATTTAAATGTCACCATAGCTGTAGGAGTGACTTCCCCTGACAGGGAATGAAGACTCAGGAGATCGGCAGTACTCAGGCAAGTGGAAAATGTTTACACATGCTGAAATCAGTTAATGAAGGGATCATCCCCCGAGGCCAAGTTCGGCAGGGAGGTCCATGACACACTGTAACGTTTACAGTAAAAAACAGTATTTTTACACACTTTCTGTATTACAATGGCCACATGCAACGTGGTTACAGTCCTTCCCTCCTTATACTGACACCCGATCCTGTAGAAAACCTAATCTTAGATGGACATCGCTATGGATAGCCCCAGCTTCCTCTTGTTTCATGGTGTTTACAGGTGCTATAATCGCCTGCCTTGGGATCTCTCTGTGCATTTTATTTCCGCAGATTACAAAATTAATTGCTGCAGTCCTATGGGTTTATCACTCTGCCTTATTCACTATTCTCAAGAGTATGTAATTAGAAACTTCTTAAATGTTCTGAGCAACTTTAAAATAGTAACTATTTCTGACAATCAAACTCTGTCTGCTTCCCTGATAGCAGCTGTGGAAGTTAGCTGGGCTCTATCCTACAACTGGTGTTTATTCATTCACTGGGGCAATCATTCTTTCATTAATGAAGTCAGGGTTGGTCATTTTTCTGTGTGCCTGCATTCTCTTATCACTATCTGGAATATGACTGTCTGGAATGGCATACTTATGGAATTGGAGTAGGATTGTGCAAAATGTTCTTTTTTTTCATTAAGACTGTAAAAGACTGTTAGTCTTGTTAATCTACTCTCCACTATTTGTGTTTTAATTCCAAGGCAGGCTGCTCAGGGCATCCCTACAGCAGCAAATCAACAAGGATTTCAGCATTAAAATAAAAATCAACATTCGCTACCATTAGGAAACAGTACCATGCTATATGCTTAGGTCACTGAGACTTATTTCCAGACTTAAAGCCGATTATATTGGATTTGATCAATGATTAAATATTAGATATAAGTAACAATTAGTGTTAAAACTGGTCACTGCAAACAAAAAAATGATTAGAAATGTCATATTTCTATCTGTTACATGTAGAATTGAACATTAATTATTGGAGTCTAAAACAATCAGGCGTATCTTCATTTGTAAGACCGAATATTAATCCAATGATTTCTGTGAGCATTCACATTAGAAGATATCAGATATTTCCTGTCAGTGTTGGATGATGAATCATTGCTTGGTTTGTGGTTGTGTTGACCTGGAATAAAAGAGCCATTTTTCTTTGTAAAATTGGCACTACAAAATAGTGACTTAAATTGAAATATGAATCTCACGATATTTGTTACAATACCTAAACTGAATTACTGTGTGATTGTTGAACTAATAATGAATTGGTAATCTATTTTAGAACACTGACACATTAAGGTGATTCAATATTTCCAAGCGGGTTTGCTGTGATATGGATTACATAATAATTAGTATCAGTGAACTGAGCATTAGAATGCTGGTATGATGTTTTGGAAAATACATTCGATATGCAGTCATTATTAATCATTCAACATTCTCAGATACTCCTGCAATCTGTACTTGCTGACTCAGCTTTTCTTCTGTAGAAATACAATATATAATCCATGCAAATTTTCTTGTCATCAATATTCACACATTTGTGTAAGCATTACAAAGAAAATAATTAGACAAGGAACACGGGAATTATAGCAAAAAACAGCAGCATTTACAGAGGAAATTTTTAAACATTGTCTCTGACTAAATACATGAAAAAGTTTAATGGGGATTTGTTACAATGTGCTGAGCCGCAATTACATTTTTATCATGATGACTGAGGAACCCTATCAGAAAACTCGCCTATATTTAGGAATTCCTTTACCTCAAAACATGCTACTTTCAGCATCCTTCATCGTAAACAATGAAGTGTGATTATTGGGGTGGCGAAGATGTAGTGTGTAAATTATAAGAAGGTATCTTGTATATATTTGAGATGTTGTGAAAGCGTGATGTTTGCTGTGGCTATTCGTCTTGAGAACAATACAATACTGACAAAAGATTTTGCACTGAACAGTAGTTAGGTGGCCTTGAATACCATCGTGTGGCTTTATGTGCAGTGATTACTTTTATTTCAAGAGCTTTGAGATATTTTCCATGATTTGTAAAATGATTAATAATTTTGTGACAAACGTCCACATATGGTTATGAGCTGGATTTAAAGAATCCAATGTGTTGGTGTGAAAACCCTTCATTGTTGACATTTGCAAGCGAGGTGTATAATGCTCAGGCACTGGCTGGAAGTCAAGGTGTAAGAAAATCTGATTCATCCTGGAGCTGATTGATTCCAGCTGCTGTTTGACTTAGTTTAACTAATTTTGTATTTGTCCCGATTTCGCTGCCTGTCGGTGAATTTAGAACGTCCAATTTCAGTCCAAGGGTCACTTCACATCACTGGAGAGTTAAAATATAATTCACATATTGTGATAACAATGAATTTTCAATTAAAATTTGTGTTTTCACAAACAAAACGATTGGATGTTTTCCGGGAATTAAAAATGACATTGATTAAATATTTATTAAGATTGATAAACTGAGAATTATAATCTAGTTGCAGGAATGTTAAGCTGTTAAACCACAGACTTAGGACTGTTTTGATTTGGAGTGATTTGAAGGCGACAGTGTTGGACTGGGCTGTACAAAGTTAAAAATCAAACACCACCACGGCTATCGTCCAACAGGATTATTTTGCTGAACTAGCTCTCAGAGCGCTGCTCCATCATCAGGCGGAAGCTAGTGCTTCCAAATAAACCTGTTGGACTATAGCCTGGTGTTGAGTAATTTTTAACTTTGTTTTTTAGAAGGAATGTTTTCTTTTATTCAAATATACAGGCTGTTCAAGAATTCTATCTAGCCTTCTGTGATTTTCTTTTAGAGACCACTCATGTATAATTCATACAATTTTCACTGAAATCAGTATTTCAAATTTCCATCAGATTTAAGATGAAAATGAGTACCAAGTAATGAGTACTTCCACGAATGGAAAATACAATAAATTCAATTTACAGAGGCAAGATTCAAGTTCGATCTGAATAAGCAAATAACCACTTTGAATGGAAAATATCTGAAAACGTTTACATTTAAATTTGGACGAAGTCAAATTACTTCTTTTTGAAATACATGGCCTGAAAACTTTTTTGAAAATATGAACAAATCAGGACTATCAACATGTCTTGCTGTCAGTGTCGTCGGCCAATTGTCATAAAGAATAAATACCACTTTCAGCAACAAGTATCATGTGTAATTACTGAATTGAAAAGTAAGTTGATAGCTCTTGTATTTGTTCGCAAAATGATAACCAGATGTTTACTGTGGTTATTGCGCTCAGTAACAATATGATCAAGATCAATGGCTGTTAGAATCATTGGCCACTCGTAAATAAGAACAGACACTGCTTTGAGCAACAAGTATCATGAATAATTACTGAACAGAAATTTCAGAGACACCCATTGTATTTATTGGAGGGAATGATGACCAGACGCTTACTGTGGTGATTAATCTCAGGAACAATAAGACAATTACTCAGATGATTTCCTGAACAGTAATTAGATGGTCATGAAGACCATTGTGTGGCTTTATGTATCGTGCTTTGTGTGAGCATTGATTTCAATAACATTGTGATAGTATACAAATGTGCAGCTGAGGTGACTTGGCCATGCTAAATTGCCCATAATGTTCACGGATGTTTAGGTTAGGTGTATTAGATTTTGTTAGAGTGGTGCTGGAAAAGCACAGCAATGCATGCAGTATCAGAGGAACAGTAAAATCGACGTTTTGGGAAAAAGCCCTTAATTAGGAATGCAGCCTGTATTCCTGATGAAGGGCTTTTGTCCAAAACATCGATTTTAATGTTCCTCGCATGCTGCCTGAACTGCTGTGCTTTTCCAGCACCACTCTAATCTAAACTCTGGTTTCCAGTATCTGCAGTCATTGTTTTTACCTAGGTTAGGTGTATTAGTCAGGGGAAATGTCGAGTAATCGAGCAAAGGAGTGTCTGGGTGGGTTAATCTTTGGATGGTCAGTGTGGACTGTTGGGCCAAATGGCCTGTTTCAACACTGTAGGGATTCTATGACTCTATGATTCTATGATTTTGGATTAAATTGATAGGTGAGTGCTAAAGATACTACTTAAAGTCAACAAAATCTTTAAGTTTAGCAAGGTACTTTGAAGCCATCATGCATGAAGTGAGATACGTGAGTGAGAGAGAGAGAGACAGAGAAATTAATGTTCAAATGAAAACACGCTAATAGTTTCACAGCATATCAATCTTACATTCAATATGAAAAGGTGAATGGAAAATAAAAACAAATTCCTGACAATTCATGAATGACTAATAATTAGAACTTTAATTTGATCAATGCACATACCAGTATTTAGATGAATTGCAATGTTTAGTTACAAATGTAGGTGATCAGCTGACCAATGAATAAAATGAAGTTGCATTTGGTTATTTTGCTGAAGAGGAATTTCGACTGTTAATATTTTCCTTTTTATAATTTCCGAACTGCTCTGACACATCTCCGCTGAAGGTGGAAATTGAAATCATTCCTCCTGATGTTGTCATAGAGAAACTGTCAGAGCTCCACAAAAACCCGTCATAATGTTACCATCCGGGAAGGGCAAGTGTATAGTCATATATTTACGGCGGCAACTCAAATGAAAATTAATCAGATGTTTCTTGTAATTATTTGAATGGGAATTAATTGCGTATGTCCTGTGTGTAATGAACTGACAAACCGAATTAGTAATTTACAGTAATGATGTAACAAAGCAATAATGACTTTAATTAAATATGAATCTCGTGATTACTCATGATAAGAAAAAACCGAATCATTTGATCAGTGTACACTGATGAACGAAACTTAATCAATCAAATAGTTCTATATGTTCAATGCTTTTTATCACAGAATGAAAAGAAAATTAATATGCATTTGCAACATAAATGATTAGGAAAATAAATGAGAATTTTAAATGATTTTGTTCCATGAAAAGTGATTAACTTGTATTGTGTTTATAGATACAGTAAATGTTAACATTGAAGTTAAACATAATTAAATCAATTCAACTGTTTCCACGGTCAAAATAAAAATTGATATTCACAATGCCCACTGCAAAATCTTTACTTTATTTAATTTACGAGCCATAATTTCGTAGTAATACTTTGAACTATATTGAACAATGATTAGATAATAGCAACAATTGAATTGCCAAAATAATATCATTTCATTTAAGAATACTGAGAAATTTCAGTTAATTATTTCACTGAGCAATGTGGAGAAACGACCTGGAGTCATTCTAATGAAAAGTAATTACAGTTCTCTGAACGCTTCAGGCTGAGATTACCACGATCATTCAAATGAGCAATTATCATATATTTACAATGAGGCATCGAATGGGAAGTCATTGGTTCCATTATGGGATCGTTCACCTAAACAGTAAATTGATTTTTAAGTTGGAGTGTTCGTTCGAAGAAACAATTGATGGAATTAAAATGCGAATCGCACTATATTTGTTAGAAAGACTAACTCCAATAACTGTGCAAATTACGGTCATGGCAGTGACTGGAAAATTACGTTGTAATCTAAAAAAAAGATTCAATATTTTAAAAGCACTTTGTTGTGATGATGATTGGGTATTCATTTAGTTCAGTAAACTGAAAAATATAATATGGTAGCTAGCTTTATGATTCACAAAAATGAGCCATTCAGTGATTATTCAGCAGAATTGCTTTTGGTTCAAAAATGCAGGATTACAAGAATTACATGTTTCCATCCATTGGTTTGCTTATTGAGATGTAGCTTTAATTTACAACTTTTTGTTCATGGCCAATGTTTAGACATTCATGTCAGACGTATGAAATAAATAAGTAGATAGTGAAAGTGCACATTGCAGTGAACATAAGATACAGGGATCTTCCATAATTTTGTGATTATTGCACATCGACAAATAACTCGAGAGTAAAAAATAATTAGAAATCAACATGGAAAGCAGTTTTTTTTCTTATAAGATATTGAAAGAAATCCTTATGCATTGCACATGGTTTGAAAACACATCAGTCACCAAAACACCAAGGTCATAAAAATCATCGGTTTAAGACAATAAGACCCGTAATGAAGAGTATTCTGCTCAATGGTATTTAGAGGACCTTGAACATCTTCATGTCGTTCTTGCAGAGAAAACTCTTTCATTCAACAGTTCTAATTGAGCACAAACAGCCAAGTTTCTGGTATTGAGATGGGGTATGTCAGGTTTCAAGAGTGGCAGGTTTATGGGGTATGTCAGGTTTATGGGTGGCACGGTGGCACAGTGGTTAGCACTGCTGCCTCACAGCGCCAGAGACCTGGGTTCAATTCCTGCCACAGGCAACTCTCTGTGTGGAGTTTGCACATTCTCCCCGTGTCTGCGTGGGTTTCCTCCGGGTGTTCCGGTTTCCTCCCACACTGCAAAGATGTGCAGTTCAGGTGAATTGGCCATGCTAAATTGCCTTATTATTAGGTAAGGGGTAGATGTAGGGGTATGGGTGGGTTTGCTCTTCGGCGGGGCGGTGTGGACTTGTTGGGTCAGTTTCCACACTGTAAGTAATCTAATCTAAAAAGAGATTGATTGTGTTCAGACACTCTCTAGTCCGAGGCACAGACGGACGTTTCTGTGGCCAGCAACAAAAAATCATAATTATGTGTTGCCTCCCTGGTGCAGGATCAAGGATGTCTCCGAGACGGTGCAGAATATTCTCTCAGGGGAGAGGGATCAGCAGGAGGTCATTGTACACATTGGAACAATAGGAAGGAAAAAGGATGATTTTCTGAAGGGAGAAAATAGAGTGTTAGACAGGAATTTAAAAAGGAGGTCTTCGAGAGTAATAATATCTGGATTACTCACGGTGTTACAAGCTAGTGAGGACAGGAATAGGAGGATAGAGCAGATGAATGCATGGCTGAGCAGCTGGTATAGATGGCAACCAGTTTCTAGTGGAGTGCCACAGTCCTGGGACAACATATTAATAATGACTTGGGTGAGGGAAGTGAATGTACTGTCACCAAGTTTGTAAATCAGTAGGAAGGCAAGTGGGGAGAATGTCAGTGTCTGCAGAACATTCTAGATAGGTTAAATGTGTGGGTGAAAACTTGGCATGTGGAATATAAGGAGGAGAAAGTCAGGAAAAATGGAAGAGTTTAATATTATTTAAATGGAGAAATACTGCAGATAGCTACAGAACAGAGGGATTTGGAATTCCACATCTGTGAATCAGAAAAAGCTGACATTGGAGTTCAGTGAGTAATAGAGAAGGTAAATGGAATGGTGGAACCAAAATCTGCAATTGCTGGAAAAACGCAGTACTGAAGAAGAGTCATTGGACCCAAAATATTAACTCTGTTTTCTCTCCACAAATGCTGCCAGACTTGCTGAGTTACTCAGTCAATTTCTGAATTTGTTTCTGATTTCCAGCAATCACAGTTCTTTGGATGTATTTTTTAACACATTGCTGGTTTTTATTTCAACGGGAATACAGTACAGCCTTCATCCTTTCAAAAGAGTCTCACAATCTGCTAAGCAGACCACTTTTTGCTTGTTTAGTTTACAAATTTGTTAAAGGCAAGATATCCAGCGAAAATTATGCACAAATTTCCAGTAAGCTCACACATTCCTGAACATTTACCAATTTGTCATTTAGTTTTAGGAAAAAATGAATTCTATTAAAGTCTTCACTTTTGCTGTCCTTGGCAATATCTGTGAATGTGTGTGTGACTGCCTGCTTGTGCATGTTTGTTTGGGATATGTGTGTCTTTGTGTGTGTGTATGGGTGTCTGTCTGTATATATGTATGTGTTTCTGAGTGTCTCAATATAGCGATAGGAGGTATATTTAGTAAGTTTGCAAATTACACCAAAATTGGAGGTGTCCTTCGAAGTGGAAATAATTGTCGGTTTGGAAGGTGTTGTCGAAGGATTTTTGGGAAACGTTTGCAGTGCACCTTGATTCAACTCAGCATCGGTGGTGGATGGAGTAGATGTTTGTAAGGCGGGTACAATTACAACACTTGAAAAGCATCTGGATTCAGATGCTGATAACTGGGACTAGGTTTATCCAAGTTATCTGATGGATGCCAGCCACTTAAACAAAGTGTCTATTTCCGTGCTGTACAACTCCACGACTCTGTGAATCTTGATTTGCAATTCTAATGTAGCAAATTGCAATTCGAGTATTTGGAGTCAAAGCCAAATCACTTGTTGCTGATTCACTCGATCGAACTTCAGGTCCACCATGGTTCTGTTAATTTCAATTGACGGGGTTGGCAGAGTTTAATGGTTTGGAGATCAGAGTTGACATAATACAAGATGGATGGATTAGTCTAAGGATTTCCGTTCAGAACAGTCGCCTAATATTTCCAGGCAGTGATAGTACTCGATCAGAATTAGAACCCGTTTCAATTGTTTGCCTTGAATTGCCTTGTGGAGAGGCAGGAATTGTTACCATTAACAGCTCAGTTTGTTTATACCAGAGAATGGAACAGCACAAACTCCAGACAATTGCATATATCAAGTTAAAAATCACACAACACCAGGTTATAGTCCAACAGAATTAAACCTGTTGGACTATAACCTGGTGTTGTGTGATTTTTAACTTTGTACACCCCAGTCCAACACCAGCATCTCCAAATCATGGCATAGATACATGATGGCGGGGAGTTGAGGTTAATTATTTTTGAACGAATGTCACATTTCATCAAGGTAAGGAGGTAAATCCCTACCATCTTCATTCAGTAGTTACTATTGGCTGTGCACTGCCTGAGGGGCCACTGGAGCCGGATTCAATCATCGGGAAAAGCATGGGGAGTGGGACTAGGGAAGGAGCCCATACAGAGTGACAGCTGACGCAGACAATGAGAGGCTGCAGTACATCCCCCTGTGCTGCACCATTCCCTGTGTCCAGCTCTGTTCCAGTGGGTTGCTGCAATCTCATTGATACTCTGTCAGAGACACACTACCGGCTTGTTAGTGACGTACACTCGGCCCCAGCGTAGCTGATTGGTACATTGCTGGTCATCTACATTCACTATCAAACTGTTTCATAGAAAAGATTAAATGAATTCACCTGGACAAACGGATCGTTTACTCTGGTCAGAAGATCTGGAAATGACTAGGCAGCAATGAAACTGTCAGCCGTGAGCTATAGGTCTTTGTTCACAGTCAGGCTGATGGTAAATGTAGGAAGCGGCTGGGTCCTAAGGTAGTCAGGGAGACGACAAGTATCGCTTCTCAGCCTTTTGGCTAAGATCATGTGTAGTTCTGTTCTTGTCAGTTTTAATATCTGATAAGTCCCTGATTTAGGGGCTGAATATTAATCTGATTTTTGCAGGACGAAGTTGTGTCAGGAGCTTGCTCCGATAACTTCACGCATCATCCCAGTATTGCAGTGTTTCGGGGAATGGTGCACGTCCCCACTAAAAAAGGCGAACAGTAGATTTATTTTTTATATGTTGTATTCTTTATGATCCGAATGCGGAAAGCTTTCGGTTAGTCAAGTCAGACTTGCCTTCGTGCTAATCAGCTTGTTCTACCATCCGATTCGTTTGAGTCTTTCTGCGTGTTATGTTCAGCACTCACTCTTAATGTTGTCACTTCATCCCTGGTACATGCTGCCCCTTCCCACCAACTCCAATTCCCAACTACAGAAGTTTTACAAAGTTGCCCACCAGCTCTACCTAATGGCAAACGGCATTTCAGAAAACAAAAGGGAGAACATGAAGCTATTGAAGTAATCAACAGTTCGGATTTTGATGATGATGAGAGTCACTTTGATGTATTAAATGAGAGATTTTAAGAACAATGTGAAGCAAAGATCTGATGTATTTAAGGCACAGAGTCAGAGAGATGTGCAGCACAGAAAAAGATCCTTCAGCCCAACTCGTCCATGGCAACCAGATATCCTAACCTAATTTCGTCCCATTTGCCAGCATTGGTCCATATCCTTCTAAATCCTTCCTGTTCATATATCCAACCAGATGCCCTTTAAATGCTGTAATTTAGTTTAATTTAATTTAAATGCCTCCACCACTTCCTCTGGCATCTCATTCTATACATGCACCACCCTCTGCATGAAAAAGTTGCCCCTTACATCCTGTTGATTTTTTTCTGCCCTCTCATGCTGAACCTATGCCCTCTAGTTCTGGACCCCCCACCGCAGGGAAAAGAACTGCTGACCTCTACATTGGACAGAGCGACTGCTGCTCTCTATATGATACACAGGGACAGCTGTTGTCCATATTATACACAGGTACTGCTGTTCTCCAGATAAGACACAGGAACTGCTGTTCTCTTTCTTATACACAGGTACTGCTGTTCTCTATATTCTACACATGCACTGGTAATAGACAGAGGGATTGCTATTCTCTGTATTATACATAGGGACTCATGTTCTCTATATTAGACACAGGGATTCATGTTCTCTGCATTATACAATGTGACTGCTGTTTTCACAGGGACTGTTGTTCTCTATGCTATACCCTGCTATTCTCAGGAACTATAGACCGGTGAGCCTGACATCAGTTGTGGGCAAGTTATTGGAGGGATCCTGAGGGATAGGATTTACACACATCCGGTTAAGCAAGGGCTGGTTAGGGATAGTCAATGTGGCTTTGTGCATGGGAAATCATGTCTCACAAGCTGGATTGAGTATTTTGAAGAATCACCAAAGAGGATTGATGAAGGCTTTGACAAGCTCCCTCATGGTGGCCTGGTTAGCAAAATTAGGTCACATGGAATACAGGGAAATCTAGCCATTTTGATACACAACTGGCTTGAAATTAGAAGACAGATGGTGGTGGTGGTGGAGGTTTGTTTTACAGACTGAAGCCCTGTGACCATTGGGGTGCCACAGGGATTGGTGCTGGGTTCACTGCTTTTTGTCATTTATATAAATTATATGAATGTGAGCATAAGAGGTATATTTATTAATTTGCAGATGACACCAAGATTGGAGGTGGAGTGGACAGCGATGAAGGTTACCTCAGAGTATAACAGGATCTTGATCAGATGGGCTGCTGAGCTGAGGAGTGGCAGATGAAGTTTAATTTAGGTAAATGAGAGGTACTGCACTTTAGAAAGGAAAATCAGGACTGGGTTTATACACTTAATGGTAAGGTCCTGGGGAGTGTCCAATGAGACCTTGGAACACGGTTCATAGTTCCTTGAAAGGGGAGTCACAGATGGATATGTTAGTGAAGAAGGTGTTTAGTATGTTTTCCTTTATGGGACAGAGCATTGAATATGGGAGTTGAGAGGTCATATTGCAGCTGTGCAGCACATTGGTTGGGCTACTTTTGGATTATTGTGTTGCATATCAGGCTTTCTTTCTCTTCAAAGCATGTTATGAAACTTGAAAGGGTTAGAAAATACATGGGAACAAATGTTCTCGGCAATATGCACATGATCTGCTCTTCTCTATAATACAGACAGGGACAGCTACTCTCTGTAATACACACGGGGACTTCTGTTTCATATACTCAGAAATTGCTGTTTAGTATAGCATACACAGGGACTGCTGTTCACTGCAGTTTAGAGAATAAGTGCTATTCTGTATAATCTAATATTGCAGGTCAAGCGATGACCCAGTGATGTTATCGTTGGACTGCTAATCCAGAGACCCAGGTAATGTGCTGGGGACCCAGATTCAAATCTTGCCATGGCAGATGATAGAATTTGAATTTCAGAAAATTCTGCAAGTATGAGAGTAATCATGATCATGAATCCATCGCTGATTGTTTGAAGAACCCAACTTATTCTGGAATGGCTTTTAGGGAAGGAAATTGCCATCCTTACCTAGTCTGGTCTCCATGTTTTTCCAGACCCACAGCAATGTGGTGGAATCTGAACTGCTGTTTGCACCACTAGGGATGGCCAATAAATGCTGGCTGAGACAACAACACCCTCATCCCACAAATTAATAAAAAAGATAACATTTAACAAACTGGAACAGAAACGATGTGCCAAACCGCCACCTTCTGCACTGTAACATGACATTGATTACTACTTGAGGTCCTGTGGGATGTAAATTGTGGAATTTATAATTGATAATTTTGTTCAAAAAGTGTGGAGCTAAATAAACATAGCCAGTCAGGCAGCATCTGATGAGAAGAGTCGATGTCTCCAACATAAGCTCTTCCTCAAGACCATCTGTTCCTTTTCCAGCACCACACTTTTTGACACTGATCTCCAGCCTCTGCAGTCCTCACTTTCTCCCAGCATAAATTTTGTTGGTGTAGTTTTTTTCTGTGTCTCTGAACTTCACAGTATTCCTGTAATTGTGGTGATTTCTTAAAAGAACAGTTTCAAAGCTCGGCTGCAGAATGGATGGGTTTTGTGCACTAATGAATGTTTATTAAAGCTAAGCTGTTATGTCTCAAAGTCAAACAAATTTGAACTTTTAGAAAGAGATTCACTGAACTCACCAAATTTCTAGCCACTCTGTTTACGGTGAATTTCTAAGGCAACAAAAAGTGATCAACCTTATCCCAAACTGTAATCCCAGTCTTTCAAGCAAACTATATCAGTAATATTGCTCACGTACAGGTGGCAACCAGTTCTATTGTTTCGAAAACATTGCAAAAGGAGTTGAAATGTGAAAGGTGATGCTGATTGGCTAGCTCATCATTAAAATGGCATTGCAGCAAAAACAGTTAGCCGTCAATCTTAATTCTCAGACCCGATAGGTGGACTCTGATTGGTCGGGGTGTCAGCATGGGGATACAGCAGTGGTTGGTTGTCTCCATGATGCATTTCTTATCGAATAAGTGCAATGTCTGTAAAAATTCTGTTTGCCTACATGAACCAGGGTCCTGCGGAATTATATTTGTTGCTTCTAACGCATGCGCAGATGCACCCAGCTGTTGATCTTGCGTGTTTGAAGGTGGTAACCTGCCGAATGATGCCAATGATAGAAATTGTTCTCACGGTTCACTGCACCCACCAAGTCTGGGTTCCCCATGACATGTAAAATCGATGTCCCTTTTCTGTCCTATCATATCTGTTACTGAATCTGCACAGCCTGAATTGGCTGAATACTTTGTGAAACTATTATAATCATATCTAAATGAGTTTTCCACATGCACAGTGAAGGAGTCCCTCATGATTACGAAGACCACATGAGAGCTACGTTCTGAGAGTGACAACATGCCCACGTGCTCTTTCAACATTGCCAGCTTATTATTATTACAGTTCAAATAAGCCATTGAAATTCAGACATACCACTTGTGTCTGATTCAGTGTTCACCAAACATCATCTCTTTTTTCCTTTCTGGTGGCATCATGGCTTCCTGGTTAACACAGCACCAGGGTTCTGGGTTCAATTCCAGCCTTGGGTAAATGTCTGTGTAAATATTGTCCCCCGTGTCTCTTTGGATACTCTCCCCAGGTCTGCATGGGTTTCCTCCTACAATCCAAAGATGTGCTGGTTAGGTGAATTGGCTGTGCTAAATTGCCCATAGTGTTCCAGGTTAGGTGCATTAGTCTGGGATAAATGTAGACTAATAGGAGAATGGGTCTGGGTGGCTTACTGTCTGGAGGATCGGTGTGGACTTCTTAAGCCTATGGGCCTGTTTCCACGTTGTTGGGAGTCTATGATACACATGAACTGAGCACCTTGTGCAGTTGACTTCAGTTCCAATAACAACGTGTCTGACCAAATAGATAGTGTTGCCATGGGATATTCTCGAGGGAAAACTCTTCCTAACATCTTTATTGGTAACCATGCAAAACACATCTCTGATGGCATGATACCTAGCCTCTATCCATTTGCATATCTTCAACATGTAGATGACATGTTTGCGACATTTGAATCTGCATTAAAGAGTTTCTTTATAAAGCTCGATGATCGCCACCTGATGCTAAAATTCACCACTGAAATGGAGTACCCTTTCCTTGATACATTCATTGCGAAAT
Source organism: Chiloscyllium punctatum (assembly GCF_047496795.1). NCBI lineage: Eukaryota > Metazoa > Chordata > Chondrichthyes > Orectolobiformes > Hemiscylliidae > Chiloscyllium > Chiloscyllium punctatum. Next base: position 25,406,032 of record NC_092751.1, read on the forward strand.
CAGCCAAATTGTTTTTAAACTCCAATAACTGAAAGCCAACATTCACTGGTCAGCATACTTGTTAGGATTCCTACAGGCCCCAAGATCAACTTGTGGGGACCGTCATGAATATAGTCCTCACCATCCTCTCACTGTGTGGACTTGATACTGAGATAGAGCCGATCAAAACTGGTTCTTGTAATAACAGATTCCCAGATGAAATCATCACTCATTGTACATCATAAAATCTCATGAAAAGGCCTGTCTCCACCACTTTGACACTTTGCAGTGCCTTATCAGGTCATTATCTGGGAAAGGAAATGTCATAGAATCATAGAGTCATCGAGTCTGACAGCATAAAGACAGCACCTTCGGCCCATACTGGTCTAGGATAACCAGAAGATAGAACATGGAGCATTACAGCACATGCCCTTTATGGAACTGCTCGGCTAATACAGGAAGTTACACTCACAGAATATGGAGCATTGCAGTGCAGTACAGGCCTTTATGCTACCCCTTGTCTAACACCAGACATTAGACGAATACAACATAGAACATTACAGCGCAGTACATGCCCTATATGGAACCGCTCAGCTAATACAGGAAGTTAGATTCAAAGAACATGGAGCATTATCACGAAGTACAGGCCCTTCGTGGAACTGCTCGGCTAATAAAGGATGTTTGACAAATACAACATACAAGATTGCAGTGCAGTACAGGCCCAATATGGAACTGCTCGGCTGATACAGGGAGTTAGATTCATAGAACATGTAGCGTTACAGCGCAATACAGGCCCTTCGTGGAACCGCTCGGCTAAAAAAGGAAGTTAGTCTCAGAGAACATAGAACATTACACCGCAGTACAGGCCCAATATGGAACTGCTCGGATAATACAGGGAGTAAGAATCATAGAAAATGGACCATTACAACTCAGTACAGACCCTTTATGCAATCACATGGCTAATAAGGGGACGACCGAGGCTTGTTTCTGTAGTGTAGTGGTCATCACGTTCGCCTCACACGCGAAAAGTCCCCAGTTCGAATTTGGGCAGAAACTGCTTTGTTCTTCAACGGCAGCCTTTTACATGGACAAGAACGGAGCTTTCTTACTTGCTTTCCCATGTGCAAACCTTCCCTTCGAATTTGCTTGAACAAATCTGCTCTCGTTGTGAAATGTAATGCAATTCCATTTACTTACAGTGCAAAACATTGGCGCTGGATTAAGGCTCCCGCCTCGACAGAGGCGTGGGTTCGAATCCCACCGCTGCTGTTTCTGCTGAACAGCTCCAAAGGCACAGCTTGTTAAAATGCTGTTTCAATCCCTGCTGCATTTCTGTTTAAAACAGAAGAAAAATGGATTTGCTTCCCGGGGAATTGACTGCGGTGTGGGAAAGTGCCGAATTTTCCAAAGTGTCTGTGCTGTCGTGATCGTGTTCGCCTCCCGCAAGGAAAATCGCAAGCAGCTCTACTGTTGCTTTCAGTTCCAGGCAAGTTGAGCTTTTACTGGAACCGAATGGAGACTGTTATTTCATCGCTGTTGCGAAACAGAGTCCTACGGTGACTCGACTCGTCGTTATTTGGTTTTCTGGCCAATGAGAAAATCGTTCCAATCTATTTCGATGTCATATGTTATTGAATTTCTCCCACTTCCTTCATTTCCGTCCTGGAGTCATCGGAAGGGAAAGGTAATCTAATCGAGACTGTGATTGGTGAAATTCACTTTTTATGGCCCATTCTTATTATGTTCTTTCTTTGTCTCTTTGCAGCATAGTCTGGGAAGTGGTGGTGCACTCAGGCTCCAGTATGTTTGAAAGAGTAGTTTGGAATTGCCCTGTTGTTAGTTGTGTGATTACTTTATGGCTCATGCCCCCGGACTGTCTCACATTTAGCATTCATGCTCGCTGTGTCTGAAAATGCATTTGGTTTTCCAGTTTTGTTTGTGTTCCGTGTTAAATGCTTTCTGTTTTGCGATTCGCTCAATCCATTACGAATTAACAGGGTTTCTGAGGTAACTTCCAGCTGCAAAAATCCTTAACTGAGAATCTGGGAAACTTTCACGGAGTATGGTCAGTCGGAGCAAAATTAAGGGTGTCATTCGTTTCTGCAGTGTTTCACAATACTACCTTTCCCGTGAGCAGTCGAACAGACTAAATGATTTTGCCACAGACTGCGACGGTAAGCTCCGCAAACACGAAATTCTTTAAAGCAGGTGTAAGCAACACAACGTTATTGGGGTACACCGCGTGGAAACAGATACTTCGGTGTATCTCGTCCATGCTCACCACATAGCCAAAATTAAACAAGTCCCATTAAACAACGAGCTCATGGAAACAGAAAGGTGAAAGGTAGAATGGCTTCAACTTTCAGTGCTGTATGCCACTGAGCCGCAGGGCGGGGGGCGACCGAGGCTGGTTTCTGTAGTGTAGTGGTCATCACGTTCGCCTTACACGCGAAAGGTCCCCAGTCCGAAACTGGGCAGAAACTGCTTTGCTCTTCAACTGCAGCCTTTGACAGACAAGAACGGAGCTTTCTTGCTTGCTTTCCCATGTGCAAACCTGCTTTCGAGTTTGCTTGAATAAATCTTCTCTCGTAGTGCAATGCAATGCAATTCCATTTTCCATTTACTAACAGTGCAAAGCATTGTAAAGTTTTTCTCCAACCTGGTTCTGATCATATGCCATTCTGTTTGAGAGTGTAGTTACCCCCTTCTGATCCGTCCAAGAAAAGCATTACCGCATTTGCATTCCTTGCGCAGGCGGCCCGGTTCAAAGACAGGGAAGAAGCTGATGCGCTGGTGTCACAATGCACCACGGATTCCTCAACTAGTCTGTCTGTCAAATGTACCCCAAAGTCGTCTGTGAAAGACCTCATTTGGAAGGTGTCTGTCGTTATTCAACTTGCGAGAATTGGCACCAGAGGTTCTGAATCATATTTTGGAGCAGTTCGCACGTTAGTGGCTCATTCAATCAGCAACAGCAATGAAAGAAATTACACTCTCAGAAGGACCGTTGGACTTTCACCACAGCTGCAACTTCCTCACTTCCCCACTCGCCCTCGCCGTTTACATTTTCCTGCTCGTCAGTGATTTAAAGAAACTCAAATGGATGCGATGTCATTCTGCAGCCTCTCTGGAGATTCCTCCGTTTCAGTTCCAACATGGCTTATATCTCGGGCTGCACCTTAATACTAGCGATGCCACGAAAGCATCCCTGTTACCTCAGTGCGATAACAGGCCATTTGTTTGAATAAAATGACCCTCCAAAGAGTAACCCACCCAAACACTTTTTCCAATCATATTTCTTCATATTTACTGCTGACTAATACACATATCCCTGAACACAATGTGCATTTTAGCATGGCCAGCTCACCTAACCTGCACATGTTTGGATTGTGGGAGGACACCACAGCAAAGTCACATAGACTTGGGGAGACCGTGCAAAGTCCCCACAGTCCCCCGAGGAGAGAATCAAACCAATGTCCCTGGCGCTGTGAGCCAGTATTGCTAACCACTGAGGTACCATGTAATCTTTTGCAATAAGTAAAATCAGTGAAAGATACGTCAAAAACAAGTTTCAAATGAACACTCTCCGGCATTGTCAAAGAATGTCAATCTTGCATTCAATACGAATAGGTGTAATGAAAATAAAAAATACAAAATCCCGCCAATTCATGAATAAACAATAATTAAAAGTTTAATTTGATCAAAGTTCATAACAATGTTTCGACGAATTGCAATTTTTAATGACAAATGTAGGTAATTAGCTGACTAATGAATAATTGGAAGTGGCATATATTTACTTAATGCCGAAGAAAGCGACTTGTTTTCCCTCTTGTTACACAGCAGAATAACAATGTGTGTGTGCGTGTGTGTGTGTGTGTGTGTATGTGTGTGTCTGTGTTCGAAATGTTTGAATCAAGCTGTTTCTAACAAAATAACTGATGACTTACGAGCACTTAGTCTTGTCAGCTTTAAAACCACAACATTTGTCAAATATTTTCCAGGAAATTACAACCAGAATAACTAGTTAACTTCTTTTCATAGGAACCCAAAGAGAATAAGTAGCGGACACTGTGAATTAGTTGAGTCATTGCAAGAATTCAACTGAAGACAACATCCCTTCTTTCCAAAATGTTCAAAATTTAAAAAATGAAAATTTATTGCCATTGTTGAATGAAAGAATAGAGATGTTAATTCTTTTTCATTTGATTTTGTTGCATGAAACATCCGTAAGCTGTATTATGATTACAAACACAATAAATGTGAGCATTGAAGTCAAATATAATCAATTGAATTCAACTATGTTTCAACAGATAAAATAAAAATTGATATTTACAATGATTGAGAGATTGTGCACTGCAATACATTTGCAGTGGTTCATATACTGTGCCGTAAATCCACATTTGCGCGACCTACTAGATTGAATAATTATTATTTTTATTCTAAATCAGCAACAATTGAATTATCAAAGTCTGTCAATGCATTAAAGAATAATGAATAATCTCTTTTTGCAAGTGATTGAGCAATGTCTGGAAATGAACTGGAATTAATTCAGTTAAAAGTAATTACATTTTCCTGAATTTTAAGACTGAGATGACCGTGATCATTCAAATGAGCTAACATCAGATACTTGCAATGACGTTGGATGGGAAGTCATTGGTTCCTTTGTGGGGTAGGTGACCTGAAAAATAAAGGCATTTTCATACTGTACTATTAGTACTCAGAAATAATGGATTAAATCTAAATGTGAATCTCATTGTATGTGTTCAAAAGACTTATTTAAAAATAATTGTGCCATTATTGTAATGGCAATGACTTGATAATGAATGCTGTATTTTGAAGAATTAAAATGAATCAATATTTCAAAAGCATTTTGCTGTGATGTTGATTGGATATTTATTAAGATCAGTAAATTGAGGCATAAAACATTGTACCTAGCTTTATGGATTGAAGAAAAATGAGCCATTCAGTGATTATTGAGCAAAATTCTTTTTTTAAGTAAAAAATGTACGTAATACAAGAATTGTGAATTTCCATTAGACGGATTCCTTGTAGAGATATGTTACATCAATTAAATGATCAATATTATGATCAATGTTGAAAGATTTGTGTCAGAATTAGGAAGAGAATTCGTAAGTCATGAAAGTGAGCTTGAAACTGAACAATGTAGTCAATGACATGTAGCGTATATGTGATTTTAATAATATTGTCATTTTTGTACAATGATGAATAATGTTGGAATAGAAATGCCAAAAAAATCAACATGGTCAAAGCAGTTCTTTTCTCACAATGAAATGAAAACAATAATCATTTTGTAGCACTCATTATTTGAAATAGCAGGTTTTTAAATGTGACATATACAGTGAAGGCTAACCCTTTTGCAAAAATGTGGGAAGTTCACAAATTTAAAATGCAGTATTTGTTCAATTTGTAATAAAAATGGTTATAATTTGAATTGTCTCTTGTACACACACAACAAAAAAGGAGCTTAAAGATTGTTAGATTAACAAAGATTTGCTTTACAACATTATTGTAGTATAGTCAATATCTGTGATAAAGTAGAATTATTGGTTTAAACAATATAAATCAACATTAAAGACTGAGCTGAAATATAGCACCTCAATTGCATTAACTGCATAGAATAGTAAATAAATGTTTATTGTTGTCATTTGTCCTAGGAACAATAAGATACTTACTCAGGTTATTCCACTGAATAGTAATCAGCTGATGATGAATATCTTTGTGTCGCTTTATGTGCACTGTTTTGTGTGAACATTGATTTCAATAAATTTAGATATTTACATGAATTAGGAACAGACTGATAACTGGGTGTGAAAGATCTTATTTAAGATTAGACAATTTTTCGGAATTCAGGAGGTTTGCTGAACAAAACACTGTTAAGTCATCATGCAATAAACTGGATTAGAGAGAAATATGCAAATTCAATTTTCAAATGAATGCACTCGGATATTTTCAGAACATTTCAATCGTACATTCAATATAAATAGATGAATGGAAAACTAAAAACAAATTTCAGACAACTCATAAACAGATCAATAACTAAAAATTGATATATAGTAGGAAGTGGCATTTGTTTATTTAACTGAAGAATAACTTAATTTTTTTCTAATATTTATACCTTTGAAGCATCAAGTTCTATCTTTACTTTGCATATTTCATCTTTGTGAATGCAACATTATCAAATATTTTGCAAAGAATATTGATTGAGTGTAATTAGATACATTCTGTTATTAGCGGACTGAAGAATATATATAGCAGATACTGTGATTATTGGAATGAACAACAAATGAAAACATATCTCATGTTGAATTGAAAGGCAATTCATTCGATTCTTAGATATTTTCTTCTCAACATTCAGAGCTGCTCTGGCACAGCTCTGTGCAAGGTGGGAATTGAAATTGGTCTGGTAACAGAGACACGACCAGACAACTCTGGTCTGGTAACAGATACACGACCAGAGTTGCACTAGATTCCTTCATAACATTCCCAACCAGGCTGGGCAGGGCTGAAAACTAATCAGATGTTTATTGCGATAATTGGATTGGAATTAAATGGTTGGATACTGTGTACAATCTTCTGAAAATTCAGTAGTAATTTACAACAATGATGGGAGTTAACAAATGTCTTAATTTAACATGATTTTTATGATCACTTGTGGAACGACAACTTGACAGACTTGTGTGATTACTGTGCATTATAAATAAAAATGAATATAATTATTCTATATGTTCATAAGTTCCACATTTTCAGAAATGCAAATTACAATGCTTTTGATCTACACGTAAATTGGAACAAAATGATGAATTGGTCAATCAATGTGCCTATTCAGCTGAAGACAACTTTCATTCTTTCTAAAATACACGATTTCTAAGTCACCATTTCCTGTGGTTGTTTAATGAAAGAAGAGAGATGCCAACCCTTTTTTGTGTGCTTCAAAAAATTCATGGGGATTTCAATGATTTTGCACGTGAAAAATATTCAATTGTTATTGTGAGTAAAAACACAATAAATGTTAACATTGAAGTGATTTCTAATCAAATCAATTCAAAAGTGTTTCCAAGTTTAAAATGAAAAGCAATATTTAGAATGATTGAGTGATTGTGCATTGCAATGTCCTTGCATTAGTTATTATATGAAAACATAGTTCCACATGTACACCCCTTACCGAATTGAACAATTATTAGGTTTTGGCAACAAATCGATTTGAAATATTTTATTAATGAATTTAAGAATAATGAGGTATCTCCTCTTACTATTCCACTGAGTAATGTTCAGAAATGAAGAGAAATATTGCAGTGTAAATTAACTGGTGTTCTCTGAATTTCAATGGCTGAGAAGACTGTGATCTTTCAAATGAGCAAAAGTCAGATACTTACAAATGATGTTGCAATGGCAATTATTGGTCTTTTGTGGGCGTATTGGCCTTATCAAACAAGTTTTAATGTTGTAGCACTCACACTAAGAAATATGGAAGGTATTAAAAGCACATTGTACTTGTTATAAAGCCTAAGTTAAAGTATTGCGTAATTATTGTAATTGATAATTGTTTCTAAAATCCTGATAGATAAATTGACTTAATATTTTGAATGCACTTTGCTCTGATGTCGATTGTCTATTCATTAAGATAAATAAACTGAAAATTAAAATATAAAACGTGGCTTTAATAATTAAAAAATCTCAGCAACAATTGAACATCGTTCAACTTTTTTTTGGTTGGTTCATGTCTATTTTATTAATGTAACTTTTATCATGATAAATGTTTAGATAAATGTCAGAACTAGGAAGAAAATAATGAGGATGGGAAAGTGGGTATTATTATGCACTAAACATAGAGTCAATGACATTTGGTACAGGGAGTCATTTTGTAGCAAAAAAAACTAATAATTGTGTGATTATTGTTCATTGACAACTAATGTTGGAAGAAAATAAAACTACCTCAAAATGAAATTAAAATAAATATCATTTTGGAGGTCACATGATTTGAAAAATGGAAATTGTCACTTAATGTGACATTTGAGCTGAAGAATCGTCCTTCCCCCCGCCACCCCCATGTGTAGTCCTGTCAATAATTTAAAATTTAGTATAAGTTGAACTAAATAACAAATGGATGTTCCTCCATTGTTTTCTTGAAAACAAAAATTTAAAAAATTAACATGAAAATGATATCGCTCTGCAAGGAATAATTTCACAGATAATAAGTGTTTGTATTGAATTTAAATGTCACCATAGCTGTAGGAGTGATTTCCCCTGACAGGGAATGAAGACTGAGGAGATAGGCCGAACTCAGGCAAGTGGAAGATGTTTACTCATGCTGCAATCAGTTAATGCAGGGATCATCCCCCCGAGGCCAATCTAGGAAGGGAGGTCCATGACACACTAATGTGTACAGTAAAAAGCAGTATTTTTACACACCTTCTGTATTACAATGTCCACATGCAATGTGGTTACAGTCGTTCCATCATGATACAGACACCCAATCCTGTAGAACACCTAATCTTGGATGAACATCAATATGGATAGCCCGAATTTCCTATTGGTTCATGGTGTTTTACAGGTGCTATAATCTCCAGGCCTTGGGATCTCTGTGCATTTTATTTCCTCACATTACAAAATTAATTTCTGCAGTCCTTTGGGCCTCTCACTATGCCTTATTTACAATTCTCAAGAATATGTAATTAGAAAAGTTTTAAATGTTCTGAGCAATTTTAAAATAGTAACTATTTCTGACAATCAAACCCTGCCTGTTTCCCTGACAGCCGCTGTGGAAGTTAGCTGGGCTCTATCCTGCAGTTGGTGTTTATTCATTCACTGGGACAATTATTCTTTCATTAATGAAAGTCAGGGTTGGTCATTTTTCTGTGTGCCTGCATTCTCTTATCACTATCTGGAATATGACTGTCTGGAATTGCATGCTTATGGACTTGGAGTAGGATTGTACAAAATGTTCTTTTTTTAACTTAAGACTGAAACACACTGTTGGTCTTATTTATCTCCCCTCCACCATTTTGTGTTTTAATTCCAAGGCAGGCTGCTCAGGGCTTCCCTACAGCAGCAAATCAATAAGGATTTCAGCATTAAAATAAAAATCAACATTCGCTACCATTAGGAAACTGTACCATGCAATATGCTTACGTCACTGAGACTTAATTCCACACTTAAAGCCGACTATACTGATTTGATCAATGATTACATATTAGATATAAGTAACAATTAGTGTTAAAACTAGTCACTGTAAACTTAAAATGATTAGAAATGTCATATTACAATCCGCAACATGTAGAATTGGAGTCGAAAACAATCAGATGTATCTTCATTTGTAAGGCTGGATATGAATCCAATGATTTCTGTGAACATTCAAATGAGAAGATATCAGATATTTCCTGTCAGTGTTGGATGAGGGATCATTGCTTGGTTTGTGGTTGTGTTGACCTGGAATAAAAGATAATTTTTTCTTAGTAAAATTGGCACTATGAAATAATGATTTAAATTGAAATGTGAATCTCACGATATTTGTTACAAAACCTAAATTAAATTACTGTGAGATTGTTGGACTAACAATGAATTGGTAATCTATTTTAGAACACTGACACATTAAGTGATTCAATATTTCCAAACGGGTTTGCTGTGATATGGTACTAAGCACATATGCTCTTACTTAAAAATTAAAATCATGGAAATGAAAGAAAGATAAATACACATACCATGCGCTTATTGTAAATTCATGCAAAATACAACTGTGGAATATGTTTAAAGCAGTTTTTCCTGAAATGAAAAGATAACTAGAATGATTAGCAGCAGGATGTAATCGCAATAAAAAAATCATTCAATGTGACTATTCAGCTGCAGGCAGCTCCCCTTCCTTACACATATGTATAACTTCCAACAATTCAAAATTTACTCTGATAAAGAAAAGAACATACGCATGTAAATTCTTTTTTCTTGTTGACAAAAAAGTCACAAATTTGAATTTTTTTAGCTTTAAAAAATTTAACTATTACTGTGATCAGAAATACAATAAAACTTCATGTTGAAGAAAAATCAAATCAAATCAAAATACACATCGATATTCACAATAATTGGGAGAGTGAACACAACAATATCTTTCCATCAGTTAATGTACTGAGCCATAATTCCACTGTTATATCCCTTTCTGGATTGATCAATTATTAGATATTAATAACTAAATTATTAATATGCTATCATTGAACTGAATATTAATGAGAAATCTCATTAATGTTTGAACGAGCAATGTGTCAACATAAACAGTAATTATTAGTGAAATGTCTAAGATATCTCTTTATAAATGAGGCTGAGATTACTTTGATTGTTGAAACGAGTAGCATTCAGATATTTATAATGAGCATTGGCTGCAAATCAATGCTTTTTGGTGTAGACCTGAAAGATTTTGTTATTGTAGTATAGGCAGTAAGAAATTATGATGTGCATCGCACCTTACTGAATATTTTCAAGTTTTCTAACAGGTTTCTGGTCCAATCTTCAGTTTAACAAGGGTAATTTTGGGTCAGAACATCAATAACTGCAAACAATTTAAACACATCTCCATCAAAGTTGCTAATCTGATAATTCAGAACAAATATAAAAAAATTACCTCTGTAAATTTAATTGACTATATTTTTAGATTATAGTCAAGTTCGTTATCTACTTATTTCCTTCCTATTTCTGACACCAGTGGCTAAATATTGATTAGATTAAATGTCATATGAGATAGACATTAGCTTTCTCTCAAAGATCTGTACAGCACAGGAATGGGCCATTTGGCCCATAATGTTGTGCTGAACATAATGCAAAAGAAACTCATCCCTTCTGCCTACCCTTGGTTCATATCCTTCCAAATTATCGAAATGAACATTAAAGAGCCTTAATGTATCTGCTTCCACCACCAACCCTGGAAGTCCATTCCAGACAGCAATCACTCCCTGTGTACAAAACAAATTGCCCCTTACATGCCCCTTGAACTTTCCCTCCTAACCTTAAACACATGTCACGTAGTTTTTGACGCTTCAACTCTGGGAAAAACTTTCTGACCGTCAACCCTATCTACGTATCTAATGATTGTACAGACTTCCATCAAGTCTTCCCCCAGTCTCCGCCACTTCACAAAAAAGCAATCTGAATTTTTCTCGCCTCTCCAAATCCAGGCAGCATCCTGGTAAATGCCCTCTGTACCCTCTCCAAAGCATCCATACCCTTCCTGGAACATGGCGAACAAAAGTGAATACAATACTTTAAGTATGCCTTAACCAAAGTGTTAAAATGTTACAACATGACTTCCTGACTCTTGTAACCAGTTCCCTGACCAATAAAGGCAAGCATGCCATTTGCCTTCCTAACCACCTAATTACTTGCATGGTCACTTTCAGGGAGCCATGGTCTTGAACGTCAAGATCCCTTTGAATAATAAAGCTGTTAGGGTCCTGCCATTAACTATCTACTTTTTTCTAACATTTGAGCTTCCAAAGTGAAACACCTCACACTTGTATGGATTAAACTTCACCTTTAATTACTCTGCCCATATCTGCAATTTCTCTTTTTCCTGCTGCATTATTTGACAACACTCTACACTGTCCCCAACTGCACTGAACGTGATATCATCTGCAAACTTATTAACTCACCCAATTAGATTTTAATCCATGTCACTTCTATATAATTGCATCGCAAACAGAAGGGTTCCAGTACAGATCCCTGTGGATAAAAGACAGAAAATGAGGTAAATGCAGAATTCTTGAAGAAATGAGGTTTTTTTCAATGACAGAATAATTCTGATGAATAATCTTCTAAAGTGAGATTTTTTAAAAAATTAACCCAATATTTTAATTCATTATCCAGTACAAACTGCTTTGAAAATATTGTATCATCTTAAGTGTTGCATTCTCACATTAAATATTATTTAATTGTCATTTCAATTATCACACCATCATGAGATTTACATTTTCGTTCAATCCATTATTTATTAAGGCCAGTATCATAATGAAATATTGACATTCTTTTCAGGTCAACACACCTGCAATCAACCAAAGTTCTCTCACCCAACACTCATTTTAACTCTCTCATTCTCTTTTATTTGAATTCTCGTATTAATGGAAGGATCATTAATCAGTCTTATCAATTAAGAAATTGCTAACTATTTTTCACATAAATATTTAATTTTTTTCCAACATATTGCACAATTACATTGCAATAGGGGTTTTCTCATCATTCTTAAATTTGTTATCAGCCATTTTAAAACTAATTATTACCAAAATCTAACCGGTAATCATTGTTGAAATCCAATATCTCCAGCTGTATATGTGGAACTATGTCTCAGTACATCAACTGATACAAACAATATTGCACTCTACAATCTCTTAATCTTAGCAAAAATAATTTTAAGTGTGGAATCTTAGCTGGATTGAATTGGTTGTAAGAAAAAGTGCAGTCTGAAGAAAGGTCACTGGGCCCAACTCTCTCCACAGATGCTGCCAGACCTGCTGAGTTATTTTCCAGCAATTACTGAGTTTGTTTGTGATTTCCAGCATCCACAGTTTTGTTTACAATCTTGTACTGATTGTATTTCACTTCAATTCTAACATTGTTACAGTTCTGATTATTACAATAAGAGCTAAGTACTTTTCATGTTAAGCATTATTTAAATTACACATGTTCCTTGTGTAAATAAACCAGAATTAACAAATGTTTGTTCTATGCTTTTACAATAAATCTTGAATTCTTAGAAATCACATTTTTTTGAAAATGAGGGAAGTTGTCCATCGCTGAGTAGTCACATTGAATGACTAATGCTTTATTTCCAATTCATGTGCATTAAAAAGCAGGTTAATTTTAACTTATGCACATGAATAACTGCTTCAAACAAATTGACTTACTTGATTATCATGAGATTTATGTTTATTTAAGACCATTGTTGCTTCGTTCCATCATTATTAGAAATTACTAATTCTTTTTATCCATTACACAATGGAACTGTCTAATACAATCCTAGTCCAATTATAACAATAAATATCTGAGCAGTTTTCCCTGTGAATAAACACAGTAAGTATGTGATTATAGTCCTGCCCTTCCTGCATGGGAATATTATGGTAATGTGTGTACTAGTAGACCAGGAGCCATGGGTTCAATTCCCACCTTCAACAGAGATGTGTCAAAACACCTCAGAGTTGATTAGAAAATATCTAAGTGTCGACTGAATTGCTTTTCAACCAACATTGTCTCAACTTGTAACTGTTGTTCATTATAATGATCACAACATCTTGAATTTATTTGCTTCACATCACTGATTAAAGTATGAATTGGGCTTGGACTGCTTTAGTACCTGAGAAGTAAATTATTTATTAACACTAAATAGTCACGAGATTATGCAAATTCCTTTTTCTATCAAATGTCATGGACTGTATCTTGTGGTCACTCTCATATTCACTTTCATTATCTTTTTATTTTCTTCTTAATTCAGACACAAATGTTTGAACACCGATAAAGTATGAATAAAGTATTATGCTGCTTCTAAATACCTCTCAACTTTTAATAACTTTGCAGTCTTAAAGATTCTACGGTGTAAATAATTTTTAAGGTGAGGAGGAAAGATTTAAAAGGGGTCTGAGGGGCAACTTTTCCACACTGTTTTTCACATATTGGGATGAGCTGTGAGAGGAAGGGCAGTGGCTGGTACAATTACAACATCTAAAAGACTTTTGGACAGTTTATTGGATAGAAAACGTCCAAAGGGGTATGGGAGAAACACAGGGAAATGGGACTAGTTTAGTTTAGGAAACTTGGCCGGAATGCCAAGTTAGGCTGAATGGCCTGTTTCCGTGCTGTATCAGTCTAGCATTCTACAATTCAAACTTCACTGTGATTGGTCAAGGAAAGAACAAACGGGTGTTAATTCTATTTTGTATCCATAAAAAAGTGAGATGAATTTTAAATAATTTTGTCACATGAAATAGTTTGCTCTTATTGTGATTAGAAATACAATGAATGTGAGCATTGAAGTGAAATATAATTTAATCAATTCAACTGTGTTTCCATGGTTAAAATAAAAATTGATATTCACAATCATTGTGAGTTTGTACATTGCAATATCTTCACATTACTTCATGTACTGAGCCATTATTACACATTTATACCCCCTACTGAACTGAACAATAATTAGATAGAGCAACACTTAGATTTTCGAAAATCTATCAGTACACTTGTAAGAAGGAGAAATTTAATTTTGCTACATGACTGTGCAATGTGCAGACATGAACAGGAATTATTGCAGTGAAAAGTCGTTCCAGTTTTCTGAATTCATAAGGCTGAGATTACTGTGATTATTCAAAACAGCAAAAGTCAGTTTACAAAGCGTTTTGCATGCAAAATGATTGGTTCCATTGTGGGATAGTTAACCTGAAAACAATCGCATTGTTTCAATGGATTAAATTAAAATATGGATTAAAATAATATATGGATCTGACGAAACACATTAGAAAGACCAACAAATTATTCTGCAATTATTATAAGGATAGTGAATTCCTAATAAATGTTGTATTCTGAACAAATAAATTGACTCAATATTTTAAAATCACTTTGCTCTGATGTTGATTAGACGTACATTAAGATCGGTAAACTGAAGACTGAAATATAATACTTAGATTGATGGATTGAGGACAATAAATGAGCCATTCAATAGTTATTGAAGAGAATTATTTTTTGTCAAAATGCAGACAATACAGAAGTAATGTATTTCATTCAATTAGTTTACTTGTCGAAACATGCTATGTGATTTTAATTTATGTAATTTTATACTGATCGATGTTCAAACATTTGTGTCTGAATTAAGAAGAAAATAAAAAGATAATGAAAGTGAATAGGAGAGTGACCATAAGATACAGTCCGTGACATTTGATAGAAAAAGGAATTTGCATAATCTCGTGACTATTTAGTGTTAATAAATAATTTACTTCTCAGGTACTGAAGCAGTCCAAGTCCAAGTACAACAAGATCTGGACAATATCCAGGCTTGGGCTTACAGGAGGCAAGTAACATACATGCCACACAAATGCAGGCTATCACATATAAGACATAACCTAACCACCATCCCTTGACATTCGATGGTGTTACCATGACTGAACACCCACTATCAACATTATCCTGTGAATAATCATTGATCAGGAACGGAATTGGTCTCACCACATAAACACAGTGGCTACAAGAGTAATTCAACTCCTGGCTCCTGAAATCCTGTCCAAACGCTACTAGGCACAAGTCAGGAGTGTGATGGAATACTCCCACTTGCCTGGATGAGTGCAGCCCTAACAACACTCAAGAAACTTGATACCATCGGAATAAAGCAGCCCGCTTGATTGGCACTGCTGCTACTGAACATCAGTGGTGGTGAGGGTAGATGTTTGTGGATGTCCTAGCTACAATCTCTGCCTCTTCTTATTAACAAAGATAAAAGAATCTTACATTACTCAACATTCTCATCAAAACCGAGTACAGTATTGACCCAAGCCCTCTTTTATACCAACCAGCAGCATTTCCACCAATAGCAGCTTCTCTTAAAATATTTTGTCAGTAACTTGTAATTAACTGGTTACTACAATTACAACTGAAAATGTGTTGCTGGAAAAGCACAGGTCAGGCAGTATCAAAGGACCAGGTGAATTGACGTTTCGGGCATAAGCCCTTCTTCAGGAAGGTCCTGAAGAAGCAGTGAACCACATTTTGAAATGATCTTTCTGAACATAATATAGATCAGGTTAAAACTGAAGTCGGTGTCTTACACAACTTGCTGAAAGGACACAGACAGTAGAATCTGAGGTGATCATGAGTGTATGGAGGTGAATGTGGGAGACAAGCTGGGACTGTATTGGAGTCGTCACTGTGAGAGGGAACAAATGCTGGATGCAGGGTTTCAGCAGCTGATGGACTGACGCTCAGGTGAGCCATCGGAAACTGAGCAAGTGACCACCATCTAATAGGACAGAGAAACTGATCCATCAGCCTGAAACTGACTGACCACGTGGCTGACAGTGACTCCAACACAAGTGAATGGAAACATTGCTCAGAGCCTGTTTCTGTAACATTCAACACAACCAGGAAATGGAAAGTGAATAATGAGCTGAAAACAAGGCCACTGCTCTGTTAGAGTCAAAATCATTCAATGTTCAGTTATTGGACATTATTGACTCTCAGAATATTCTAACCTGCAGAATCACAGTAAAAGGGGAAAGTAAACAACATTTTTGGCAAAGACAGAATGAGCCAACTGCTTGTATAAAAACAGCTCAGAACAAATGTGCTGAATCCTCCACAAACTGACAAACACAGGTACCATCAGTTTATAGATAGACAATGAAATTCTTCAGAAAAACCCTTCCCTGTTTATGGTGTGTGGTAGAAAACATTCTCAGTGAGAACTGCCACTTATTTCCTTTGAAAAGAATCTCTGTTTCCCCTCAGAAAAGCAGGTGTGCCCCAAACTTACAGACTGTCTTACAGACAAAGGAAACCTGATCAGGGACTCGCAGGTTAATTAAGTTATGAGTGACAGTCCATTGCACACAACAAGAGCTTAGACCACAACAGATTCTAGTGAAACCAACAATGCAATGAAAAAGGTGAATTAGTCTTAATAATCATGCAGCCTCTCTCAATCAAATAATCCCAGTCAACTTCTAAACATTTTAAAACTATTAATACCAATGTATACATATTTATTTACTTTCCTAATTTCCTCCAAAAAATATATATGACTATTCTCTTTAAAATATATTTTAAATGGTCAATTCATAATCACAATTCAGTTCCAATTATTCTTAGTGCAAAACAACTAGCAAACTAAAATAGTTTTCACGTCAATAATGACACTGGAAACTTTGTTATGTAGTTTACCCATATTTCCAAATATTGTTTTGGTTCATTATTCCAGTGAAGCTAAAATTCAAGTCTATTTATTTTCTCTGATATCCTTCCATTACTTTATTCCCTAATAACAATGCCCATGGTGTAATGGGTGACAAACATTAAATAAAATTGAATTTTCAATGCAAGAACTTGTACAAATAATCACATATTATTCAGTTCATTCATTATCGTTGATTATGAGGGTTATTTTCACTGTATGATCATGTTAAATTCACTTAAATAATCAGAGTAGAATTTTCACCTTTCAAGATATGTAAAGTGAATGTCAAATTATTAATATTTCAAGTAAAACCAAATTCACATTTTGCTCTGTGTTATTCCAGGAATGACAGGATGTGTTGAATTATTATGGGAAACAGGAACAAGTGAAGGTGGTGGCTCTCTGACGTGAGGCCTTAAAGCCAAAGGGCCAGGTGGTAGTTACAGTGGGGGAGGTACCGAGTGCCCCGCTGTCCTCAGAAGGCAGTGAGGATGGTGACACTGACTGGAACGGGTTAGATGACAAAGCATCCACGTATGGACAGAGGGACGACAATGGGTGGGATGACCCACCGCCCTATAAGGCCCAGAAGGCCGTGTCTGTGGCACCACTGGGCATCAAAGGTCAACTTGGACAGACAGTAGGGAGCAACAAAGGGAACTGACAGAAACCAAACATGAACCGTTCACCTGCTGAATAACAGATGTTGGTGTGTTAACACCCAGCCTGATAGAGAAATGGTAATAACGGACCTTATTGGGACAATATGGATGAATTAGTTGAGGTACAGTCTCACCGATGATGGTGTTAGGCCAAAATCCTTTATGCCAAGATGCCCGGACGTGTACAGCAGAACCTGTCTCTGCAATGAGTGGGTGAGGGTTTGAGCCCCCCCCAGTGCACAGCCGATGAGTGCCTCCAGGCATTCACAGATATTACAGGGATACACTGGGGAGGGGACAGACTGAATGGGCTAAAATAACCTTGGTGTCTCAGGGAACCAAGGGTAATATCGAGGATCATACAGAGAGGAAGCCTGAGGTGTGTAAGGACCACGGGGGATTACCAAACCCCAACCTGTGATGATGAAATAGGTTTGATGTATTTAACAGATGACATGGGACCCTATTTAACTGTAATTATAAACGTGGGACTGCCAGTGGGAGATCATTCTAATCACATTCTGAATTGGGCCATGAGAGCTGAGACAAACTCAGAAACACAGGGAGGGTAGTACAGTACAGGGAGGGTACTGCAGTACAGGGAGGGTAACCAGACCCACAATGTTACAAGGGAAGCAGGAAAGGGCACATAGACAAGGAACGTAGGCAGAGAGAGGGAGATAGATGTTCACATTGTGTGTGTGCCTGTGTTCATGTAGGCACATGAATATTCATTGACGCTGTGTTTGGGAACCAGCAGAACAAATATTAATAAAAGGAGCATCTATATCAGTTACCGAAACGGATTTGCCCCTCACCCCTCAATTACTAAAATGAGAGCAGTTGGAGAGGGAATCAAGGAAGCTGGATGAAATAAATCTGTCCCAATGCAGATCATCGATATGGCAAAATATATTCAGATATGGGAGTGTGAAACTGAGGAAGGGACCATTCTGGAAGTTGCCATTTTAGAACAGTTCAGAGCAACTATTGATGTAGAGGCACAAACTCTAATATGGGTACAATCTGGCCAGGCCCAGGACAGGAAGCAAAGGAGAGGCGACATCTCCAGAGTAGTTACCTTGCAGGGAGACTGGAACAGTCACAGAATCTGGGGAGTTATAGCTAGGACCCAAACAGCAGGGCGGGTAACTCAAACAGGAATGTGGGTTATTATCTGTAGATCCTGTAAAGATCGAGGGCCCTCTCACTCCCCACCCAAACTGGATCCCATTAAAGCTGGGGCTGAGAAGGCAATAATTGTGACAGTAACAGATTGAGAGAAGCAGGGAATAGTCAGACCAACAGTATCCCAGACTAACTCACATAAGCCGGACAGCTCATCCCACCTCACTATTGATTAGACCTCCCTCAGTAAATCTGCCACTAAAGAGTATCCTACAGTAGTGAACCACACCACTTTATTTAATGGATTAAAATTGCAACAGGATACAGTCTCAGCCCTTGATATTGTGAATGGGTTACTGTGGACCTAGAACGGTCAGAATAAGCTAGTATTTACTGTCTGAGGAAAGCAGTAGACCTGGATCCAGTTACCTCAGGGACCTCATAATATTCCAGTATATCCCACCGATATATGGCTGATGGAGTGCATCGATTTAATCTTACCAACACCTCATTGCCTCAGTTGGTGAGAAAGAACATATCCGGATATTACATAGAGTATTGGGTCAGGTCAGGCAGGCCGGGCTTAAAATTAACCCACAGAGCGTGGGAAGGTAGGGAGAGATGTACCTGGGACATCACATCAGGAAGATCAAATCAGGAACGGAGGGGGACAATCCCAGTGAAACGAAAGACCATGATTTCAAAACTATCCACCCGCACACTGTGAAGGGGATAAGGCAAACTTTAGGATTGTTTAATTATTGGAGGACTTTTTTGGAGAATTACCCAGAAATGGCAGAACCATCACGAGCCCTGACAGAAGCGCGGACATTAGCCAGGTGTCAGGCAGTCAGCATATACACAGAGAGACAGCATGCCTTTGGTATAGTTCATGACCAAGTGATAGCCTGGGCTCGGTGAGGGTAAATCACCCTGTCTGTGGGCACGTAGAGCATGAAGGACAGGTCAGAGAGTTAGTGGAAGCAGCTAACTTTCCCAGTGAAGCAGCAATAATGAGAATTAGAGCTCACAAGGTAGTCAAAACTCCACACCAATGGGGCAGTAAGTTTGTGGATAAGGCAGGTGAATAGACAATAGACAATAGGTGCAGGAGTAGGCCCTTCTGCCCTTCGAGACAGCACCACCATTCATTATGATGATGGCTGATAATCCTCAATTAGTATCCTGCTCCTGCCTTATCCCCATAACCCTTGATTCCACTATCCTTAATCACTCTATCCAATTCTTTCTTGAAAGTACCCAGAGACTTGGCCTCCACAGCCTTCTGGGGCAGAGCATTCCATATACCCACCATATCTGGGTGAAGAAGTTTCTCCACAACTCTGTTCTAAGTGGCCTACCCCTTATTTTTAAAATTTGTCCTCTGGTTCAGGACTCACCCATCAGCAGAAACTTGCTTCCTGCCTCCAGAGTGTCCAATCCTTTAATAATCTTATATGTGAAATACTGACTGAAATAGTGCAGACATTTGAGGAGATGGCAATGGCCGTAGCTACAGAAGTGAGAGAGGAAGGTTTAAAGATATTCCCAGAAACAGTCCCACAACAGCAGAAACAGGAATGGGAAAAGGGTGGGGCAGTAATAGGACACGTCAGAGTCTGGATGATCCAGCAGTGCCACTACACTGTATAAGACAAACATTATTAAAAACATATCATGGGCTGGCCCATATTGGGGAGGATAAAATGCAATATCAGATGATCCACTACAATCCTTGCCTGGAACAGGGAGAAATACAGCAAGGTTTTGTCGAAGGTGTGTAGTCTGTTCACAGTGTGAGCCAGGGAAAGCAATAAAATGGAGGCAGCAGCAGGGACCCAGGGGCCCATGGGAACAATTACAGATGGATTTTACACACACACCCAATCCCAGGGAAGGAAGTCCTGCTGGGTTTTAGTAAATAGGTTTACTCAATGGGTGGAAGCATTCCCCTGCAGATTCTGACCAAGGGACAAATGTTACAGGGAACATAGCTCTTTAGCTATGTGCCCTGTTTGGTACTGAACAGAAATCCCATCCCCCATACCACCCCCAGAGCTCTGGGACAGTAGAAGGAATGACGCAGACACTGAAAGCTAGTCTGACTAAGGCTCTCTCAGAGACAGGACAGCGATGGGTTAGAGTACTATTTAGCAGCCTAATAAAACTGAGGACAACCCCAGCAAAGGGGACGGGACAGTCCCCCTTTGAATTAGTGACTGGATGGACTATGCAGATACCACAGGGTATGGTAGTGGGAGGACCGGAGATGTGTGGTAGTGGGAGGGCTGGTGATGTGCAATGACAAGGATAGGGTTAAACCATTTGTAAAAGAACTGGCAAAGCAGCCGCATGAGCTGAGAGAATCAGAGACTGGGAAAGGAAACATGGAAATATCTGAGCTGACATTCCAAACTCTGGAGTTCAGGTCAGGGGGAAAATATTACTGGATCATATGAAGTAAACACATCAAAATGCTGGACTTATCTGGGGGAGCCAGAGAGGGACCTTTCCCATCCTGTATTAGTAAGGAGCTCTGAATAAACATTGGTCGTGGTGCTCAGCACAGAACTCAAGGCTCCTCTTTGATATTTCTTCCAGTAACAGTTGTGTAGGGGTATGTTGCTGGCTGGAGGTCTGTGACCAGTGCCTCTGTTCCACAAGGGTCAGAGCTGGGACATCTGTTGCTTGTAATATATATAAATGAAAAGTTTGAAAATGTAAACGTTTTAATTAGCAAGTTTGTAGATGGCACAAACTGTTGAAGTTGTGAATCGTGAAGAATGATGTCAAAGGATACAGCAAGAAAGAGATGAGTCAGAAAGTTTTGTGGGGAAATTGCAGATATATTTTAATTCAGACAAGTGTGAGGTGATGCATTTTGGAAGACACAAAGCAAGAGGAATTTGTACAATAAACGGAAGGGTCCTGAGCAACACTGATATACAGAGGGATCTTCAGTTGCAAGCTGAAAGATCCCTGAAAGTGGTGAAGGAGGTGAATGGCAGGCTTGCCTTCTTTAGTCAGGGGAGTGATAATAAAACTATGATCAGGCCACCTTTCGGGGATTGTGTGCCGTTTTGATCACCACATTATAGGAAGAAGGTGAAGGCTTTTGGGAAGGTGGAAACAGGTTTACCAGGATGTTGCCTGGATTGGGAGAGGTTAGAAAATCTTGGATTGTTCTCTTTGGAAAGTCAATGTCTGTGGGGTGACCCAACTGGCACAGAGTTTGTAAACCATGGTTTACTACAGAAATTGTATCTCTTGTTAAAAAGAAGAAAGAGGCTTATGTGTTGATGAGGCAAAATGGTACAGATGAAGCAATAGAGAGTTACAGATCAGCTAGGAAGGATTTAAAGAGAGAGTTAAGAAAAGCAAAGGGAGGACACGAGCAGTTTTTAGCAAACAGAATTAAGGGTAACCCTGAAATTGACTGCGGTTAAAGTACTGCCCACATTTCTGATCCCCTTATTCCAGGGTTGATGTGATCACACCAGAGAGGGTACAGAGGAGATTGATCAGAATGTTTCTACAATTGGAAAATATCTGCTCTGCGGAGAGATTGGATAGTCTGGGGATGATTTCTGAGGAGGATGAGCTGAGATTTAATTGAAGAGATAAAATGCTGAGGAATCCAGATCGAGTGGATAGGAAGGAGCTATTCATTAACTGAGAGGTCAGAAACTGGAGGATTTAGATTGAAACTAATTCCCAGAAAGAAGGGGAGGGGAGAATTCATTTCACTCAGAGATGGTGGGGAGCAGGAACTCATTGATGGACTGGCAGAGGCAGTAACCAGCATCACATTAGAATAAAAGGACATGGATGTAACTGAGATGCTGGAACATGCAGGGCTGCGGACTAAAGTCTGCAGAATGGGATCATTGTGATTGATTTAACATTTCTCCAGAATATTAAAGTCAAGTCCAATTTGAGAATTTATGAACATCATCCGACCTGAATTCCAAATGTCAGAATAAATTTATCAGAAAGTTCAGCACAGATCGAGGACACTTGGCCTATCCTGCATGTGTTGGCTGTAATAGAATGACCCAGGCTTTACAGCGTTATGTACTCACCAATGAGAGCAGCAATTTCAGACTGTGTACTCTGCCCTCTATGTTGTTATAATCTGTTTTTTCAATGTATTTCTTTCAGAGCTGCTCACCTTGTTTCCTGGTTTCTTTCCCAGCCCTAAATCCATTCCCCATGGCCTTGAGGGACTACCATTTCTGCAATTTAATTTCTCCTGCCTTCCCCCGTGTGACAGACTGTCTTTTTGTCCTTGTCTCACCCCCACCTTGCACACAACTTGTTACATTTCTGATGGTTCCCAGACCTCTGTGACTTCACTGCGCATCCTGGGTCAGGGGCACAAGTTGTGAATTCTCTTCCTCATGAGATAATTGGAAATCTGTCTGGCTGCAATTTCCCCCAGATTTTATTTTGTAAATAAAAGAGGATTTGCGTCAGAGTCAAGTATTTGTGAGCCTTCATCCACAATCCTGAGCACTTAGACATAATATGTGACCCTCCCACAGATGTGCAGGTTTGATGGATTGGCTGTGCTAACATGGCCTGTAGTGTGTAGGTAAGGTGGGTTGTGTTAGCCATGCTAAATGTGGGGTTATGGAGGTAGGGTGGGACAGCAGGTCATTGCAGACTCGATGGACCGAATAGTCTCTTTGTGCGCCTAAGGGATTCTGTAATTCTAACTAGTTGTGATTGTTGTCACATTTTCCTAAGTCCAGGTTCATTCATCTCAGGTACACATGCTACCTTTTGTGTTTCTGTGTGTGCCCGTAGTGTTAGGTAAGGGGTAAATGTAGGGGTATGGGTGGGTTGCGCTTCGGCGGGTCGTGTGGACTTGTCCACAGTCTCCATGATTGTGCAGATTCAGTGGATCAGCCATGGGAAATGCAGTGTTAAAAGGATGGAGTGCTCCAGGTGGGATGCTCTTTGGATGGTTGGTGGGGTTTGATGGGCCAATGCTCTCCTGCCACACTGTTGAGATTCTATTCTATGATTGTGGATAAAGGCTATTCTATGATTGAGGATAAAGCAGGGTGTTCTTGGAGAGGCGGTAATAACTGGAAAGCTGAATCCAAAAATCACCACCTTCACCAAAGGAGATTTTCGGAAAATGACAGATAGTCAGGTGGATTAGCATTCCAATCTTAGATAGTGAGGAAGCGTGTAGGAGATAATGATTTTGCAATTTTAAACTGAGGGGAGACAGTGATTTATGGTTTTAGATTGCGTCGTACATTCGCAGTGTGAATATCCATCCTGTACTTTATTACAAAGCCAAGGTCACTGACAATGAAAACCAAAACACCCAGGAAACATCGCCTCACCACGTAATCTGATAAAAGAATTCTGATAAGTCTGGTTGAATTTAGAACAAAGATGAAAAGTTGGAAGATTAAATCCAATCCCAAGATCCAGTGCTTAAACAAAAGGAGACGACAATAGGATGAGGCAGGAGTTGGCTAATGTAGACTGGAAACAAAGACTTTATGGTGCGAAAGTTGACGGACAGTGCGGGAATATCAAAGAAATTTTTTGAAGTGCTCAGCAAAAGTATATATCAGGGAAAAGGAAGGACTTTAGGAAAAAAGGAATAATCTGCCATGGGTGGCTCAGGAAATAAGGGAGTCTATCAAACTGAAATAGAATGCATACAGATTGGCAATGACCATGGAGATTAGAAAAACTTTAAAGATCAACAGAAAGCGAGATGGGATTGGGGGAGAAAAGTGATTAATAGCTATCCCCAGGGCTGGAATAACAGTTTATACTGCTAGAGGGGAACTTGATGTTTGGGGAACATATGGCCTCTAATTGTTGAAGCACTTAACTGTTACCATAGAGATAATCCTAAGCAAGTTAAAAATCACAGCACACTCCAAAAGCTTGTACTTCCAAATAAACCTGTTGGACTATAACCTGGTGTTGTGTGGTTTTTAAACTTTGTCCACCGGCTCCTCCACATCAGAATCCTGACAGACAGCCCCACTGAAACTGAAGTGCCTATCACATACTTGAGGGAGCCACAGGGGCGTGGGGGAGGGGTGTGTGGTTTAACCACAAAGTGCTGAACTGAACTAGACTTTCTAACTGCCGTTGCCATGGAGATAATACTGAGAGACAGTCTCTATTCAAAGTCCCAAACCACAAAGGTATAAGAGTGGGAGCTGTACATTGGACAGGTGGGGAGTTACTTGATGCTGCCTGAAGGTGTTTTGCTTGTACACTATCCAGGTAACTGCCATGTCTCATCAATAAAGTCTCAAAGAAGACCTCTCTGAGTTCTGTGCCTAGTTATTCCTATCCAGCAGGGTTCAGGAATATGAGCACACAGCAGTCAGTCTTCACAGTGGAGGATACGAAGAACATGCCAGTAATTGATAAGGAGACTGAGGAAGGTGAGGACCTAGATAATAACCATTATCGTGAAAGAGTTAGAACTGGATATGCTAATGTAGCTAAAGGTAGACAAGTCTCATTGCCCTGATGGGATACATCCCAGGATACCAACAGAGTTAGTGGGAGAAATAGCAAATGCACTTAGAATCATAGAGTCTGACAGCAGAGACAGGCCCTTTGGCCCATGCTGACCAGAAAGTCCATCCACGCTAACTCCATTTCCCTGCACTTGGCCCATTTGCTTCTGACCCTTTCCTATCCATGTATTTGTCCAAATGTCTTTTACCTGTTGTGAGTGTTCCTGCCTGAACCATTTCCACTGGCAGCTCATTCCATATACATACCACCCTCTGTGTAAAACAGTTGCCCCTCAGCTTCCCTTTTATTCTTTCTCCTCTAACCTTCAACTGATCCAATCAAGCCGTCCAATCCTTGAGTTCCTGGGAAAAAGACTGAGTGCATTCACCTTATCCATGCCTCTCATGGTCTTATACACTTCTAGAAAAGAATCCCCTCAGTTTCCTCTGCTCCAAACATAAAATCCTCCCTTGTCCAACCTCTCCCTATAACTCAGACCCCTGAGCCCTGGTAACATCCTTGTAAATTGTTCTGCACTTTTTACAGTTTAATAACTGAAACCTCCATTACATCCATCATATTTCCAGTGTTTCCCTGCGGGGCTGGAACCGACGGGACAATGCCAATGGATTACAATCCATGATCGAGAATGAACCCCTTTACAACAATCCCGTTTTCATAGTGTTCCCCATGGTGCAGGTATCCTTGTGTCTTTCTGGTTGCATGGTTAATTAAAGACTTGTCCTTTTACAAAGCAAAGTTGTGGCTTCATTGTTCCTGGGAAATGTGCCATGATTTTTCAGACTTTCAAAAACAAATGAACTCTCTCTCCATACTCACCACGCTGACATGGACTTGGCTGTGTCTCAGTACTTTTCCAGTCACATTGAGATTTGAAATATTTGCCCACGGACAGAATGCACACCTTTCCATCCAGATGAAAAGGCCAATGATATTCAGATCGGCACGGATCAAGTAACTATCAGATTTGACCATGAAGTTCAATTTGTATTTCTCATCCGCAAATCCACCCTTTCAGTACCATACAACAGAGCACACAAGTTACCACTGTTAATACAGGATGGAAATTCATAAGACAATTGTAGTATTAAACTGTAGTTTTCTTGTTTCCCCCAAAGCTTTAAACCTCAGTCTCACAATTTCTCTCTTCTGTGAACTGAAATCCAAACCAATCCCCCCACTCCTTTCCTCCACACCCAGTTCTCACACACTCTCTCTTCGAATCCAGTTTCCTAGCTCCTGATGAGAACCATCCTGCATACACAGCTTCCTGCACACTCTGGCCAAGACCCATCTTACTAAAATGAGCCAAATTAGAATTCTAATTGCAGGCCCATCCTTGTCCCTTTCCATAACAACCCTGAATCTTCACAAAAGAGTTCTAATAACTTTCTGCAAAACGCTGCCCCACTGATAGTCTGATCACATATCAGGGTAGCAAGAGAAGGGCCATTCCCCTGGGTCCTGCTCCTAGAGGGATGAAGCTGCTAATGATAGATTAATCCCTCACACCCACAGCCTCCTTCCCAGGCACTGACCTATACTGTGCATAATCCCACAATTGCCAGCACTGCACCCATGCACTTGTCTCCCCTCCTACAGCACGAGCTCCCGATCATACAGGAGTCCAGGTGATTGACAGCAGCTGCTGCCCAATATATCAGAATCCCTACAGTATGGAAACAGGCCCTTCGGCCAAACAAGTCTATACCGACCCTGCAAACAGTAACTTACACAGACCTATGCCCCCTAACTAATTTAATCAATACTATGGGCAATTTCGAATGGCCAATTCACCTGCCCTGCACATCTTTAGATTGTGGGAGGATGCACAAACCCCACACAGACAGTCGCCCGTGGCCGGAATCGAACCCGGGTACCTGGTGCTGTGAGGCAGCAGTGCCAACCACTGAGCTGTCTCTATAGGGTGGAGGGGGCGGGGCTGGAGGACTGGGACAACGAGATTGTAAACAATGAATGAATGTGGTGAACACTGGGGGATGGACAGGTCAGTGAGGGACAGGAGCAGTGCAGCAGCAGGAGGGGATCCTGGACAAACTGAGCAATGGGAGAGTCTGACAGGAGAGAAACTACAGGAAGGGTCTGTTTGGAGGCTCAGGCAGGGACAGCTGGGAGACAGTATGGCCTGGTGGCTTGGGCAGGTTTACTAATCAGCCTCTTCAAAGATGCTGTTACTCAACTCTGAGCCTGATCCTCCTGATCCAGAGGTAAGGACACGTACACTATTTCCTGGTGGGCAAGGGATACAGGGACTGCCTTTCAAAAGGAACTCCCCTGTGTTGGTGACATGAACAAGACTCAATACAGACTCACTGAGAAAATGCTGGCGTCCTTGAACTTCATCCAGAATATTAACACCTATAACTGGGCAACGCAGACCCCAATGTACAGAGTTAAATCCTGGATACCAATATCAGCTTTGTGCATGGGAAATCATATCTCATGAATTTGACTCAGTTTTTTTGAAGAAGTAACAAAGAGGATTGCTGAGGTCAGAGCATGGACATGATCTACATGGACTTCAGTAACGTGTTTGACAAGGTTCCTCATGGGAGACTGGTCAGCAAGGTTAGATCACATGGAGTACAGAACTGGCCCGAAGGTAGAAGGGAGAGGGGGCTTTTCAGGCTGGAGGCCTGTGACCAGTGGAGTCTCACAAGGATCGGGGCAGGATCCACTACTTTTCGCCATTTATATCCATGATTTGGATGTGAACATAAGAGGTATTGTAAGTAAGTTTGCAGATGACACCAAAATGGGAGATGTAGTAGCAGGGAAAAAGATTACCTCAGAGTACAAGAGGATCTGGATCAGATGGGTGAATGGGCTGAGGAGTTCAGTTTAGAAAAATGCGAGCTGCTGCATTTTGAAAAAGCAAACTTTAGCAGGACTTATACAGTTAATAGTAAGTTCCTGGTGAGTGCTGCTAAACAAAGAGTCCTTGGAGTGCAGGTTCATAGTTCCTTGACAGTAGAGTAGCAAGTTGATAGGATAGTGAAGGCGGCAGTTGGTCTGCCTGTCTTTATCAGTCAGAGCATTGAGTATAGGGGTTAGGATGACATATTGTGACTGTAGAGGACATTGCAAAAGTTGCCGAATCAATATTCCATTTAATTCTGTTCTCCTTCCTATCAGGTGGATGTTCTTAAACTTTAAAGAGGTCAGAAAAGAATTATAGCATGTTGCCAGGGTTGGATAGGCTGTTTTCCCTGGAGCGGCAGAGGCTGAATGGTGACCTAAAGAGATTTTTAAAATCAGGCTGGGCATGGATAGGGTAAATAGACAAGATATTTGCCCTGCAGTGAGGGAGTACAGAACTAGGGGACTGGGAAGGAGGGTCGGCAGACAGAGGGTGGTTGGATCGAGAAGGGTGGGTCAGAAATGGGTGGGGAAAGAGAGGGGGGGGATAGAAAGGGGTGGCACAGAGATAGATGGGGACAGAAAGTGGGTTTAGAGAGGAGGGGAACAGACAGGGGGAAGGGGGGGGGGGGGCAGAGACCAACAGAGGTAGGGGGAGAGACAGACAGACAGGGGGGAGAAAGAGAACAGACTGTTGGGGGGTGGGGAGACAGAGCGTGGGGAACAGACAGAGTGGGGGGAGGGGGAGAAACAGAGTGGAAAGATGGAGAGTCATTTTGTAGATCTAAAACTCAACCCAGTTCCTGTTTTCTCATCCTGACCTTAATTCCCTCCGAAGAGCTCAGAACAACTGCTTAGTTCTTGGAAAGTAGAGTTTCAGAGAGATCAGGTGCTGAACATGGCATTTGGGACACTAACATTGAATGGAATGCGCTGACCAATAAATGGACTCTGGTTCGATTCCACTGTCTGTGCGGTGTTTGCACATTCTCCCTGTGTGTCTGCGTGGGCTTCCTCTGGGTGCTCTTAATTTCCTCCCACAATCCAAAGACACGCAGGTTAGCTGGATGAGCTTTGGGTAATGGTAGGGTACAGAGTTAGGGTGGAATGCTGTTCCGATGGTTGGTATGGTCCCATGGGCCGAAAGGCCTGCTTCCACACTGTAGGGATTCTGTCACTGAGTATAGGGGTTAGGAGGGCACGTTGTGGCTGAGTAGGGCATTGGGGAGGCCAGTTTTAGAATATTACATTCAATTGTGGTCTCCCTGATTTCAGAAAGATGTTACCAGAATAGGACTCAACCTCTGAATGACAAGTTCCTGGGAAGTGTTGACAGACAAAAAGACCATGCAGTGTGGGTTGATAGTTCCTTGAAAGTGTGGTTGAAGGTAGACAGGTCAGTGAAGGTGGTGTGCGGTATGCTAGCTGGTATTGGGCAGTGCATTGAGTATAGGAGTTGGGAGATCATGGTTCGGTTGTACGGTTTATTGGCTCGGCCACTTTTGGAATCCCCAGACTGCTTTCAATTCCAGTCTCCCTGTTATAGGAAAGATGTTGGGAAACTTGCAAGAGTTCAGAATGGTTTTACTAGGGTGTTGCAAGTATTGGAACACGTGAACCATAGGGAGAGGCTGAATCGGCTGAGGCTATTTCCCTGCAGCACTGGACACTTTAGGTGGCTTTATTGAATTTTATAAAGTTATGAGGAGCAATGATAGGGTGACTAGCCATGGTTTCTTTTTTCCTCAGGGTAGGGGAGACCAAACAAATGTGAATCTTTTTTCCAAGGTGGAAATGACAAATTCTATAAGAGAGATGGCAAGTTTCAAGGATATGAAAACCGAAACAACTGAAGATGCTGTAAACCAGGAAGAGAAACAGAAGTTTCTGGAAAAGGTCAGCAGGTCTAGCAACATCTGTGAAAAGAAATTAGAGTTAACGTATCTGAGGAAGGGTGACCAGACCCGAAACTTTAACTGATTTTTCTTCACAGATGCTGCATGATCTTCTGCGCATTTCCAACAACATCTGTGCAAGTTTAAAGGGAGTTGTTTGGAGTATATACCTGAGAGGAACTTTATAAAGTGCGAGTCAGACCACATCTGGAGTAATGACAGAAGGTTTGGTCCCTTTATTTAAGGAAATACATCATTTCATCAGAGGCATTTCACAGAAGATTGACTGGGATGAACCCTGGTTTGCAGGGATTATTTTTTAAGAAAAGGCTGAAGACGTTGGGACTTTACTCACTGGATTTGGGAAGAATGAGAGGGGATCTCATTGTAACATGTAGGATTCTTAAGGAGTTTGACAGGGTAAATACTGAGAGGATGTTTCTCATCATGAGGGAGTCTGGAACCAGATTCTGGGTCAGTCACAGAATCACGGATTCTGTTTTGGATTCGTCAAGTTT
Organism: Chiloscyllium punctatum; assembly: GCF_047496795.1. NCBI lineage: Eukaryota > Metazoa > Chordata > Chondrichthyes > Orectolobiformes > Hemiscylliidae > Chiloscyllium > Chiloscyllium punctatum. The sequence goes on from NC_092751.1 coordinate 25,436,546, forward strand.
AAGGCAACACCGACACAGGTCAGGGGTTTCATAAGCAATGGAGCTGGGGTGAGGTGGAGAGAAGCAACATTTTAAGAGATTGTAATTCCTGGTGTTTGTGATTGTGTAGATGTCTGATCAGAAGGTCACCTTGGGGTCAGATATGAGAGCAATATTGTCAAGAGTGTGGTTCTGCCTCAGACAGTTCCCAGGGAGAGTGAGGGGCTCAGCAGTAAGGGAAAGTGATTTGTAATAGCAACTGAAGGCAATGGGTTTAACCATTGCAATGTTCCGTTGCAGGAAATTGCAGCCAATCGCGTAGTGGGAGTGTGATGAGCAGTTTGATAACTGAGTAATGGAGAGGGATGATGGCGAGGGATAGCTGGGCATTGTCAGTGTACATGTGAAACCTAACACGGTGCTTTTGGACAATGTCACCTCCTGGCAGTATGTAGGTGAGAAACAGGAGGGACCGAGGAGAGATCCTTAAGGGACACCAAATACAAGGAATTCAGAAAGGAAAGGGAGAGTCAGGATGGAGTAGGTTTTTGCAACAACGGTGGGGTCAAATATTAGTTTGTAGCAGAATGGGAGAGAAGGACATAACCCGAAAAGACAGACAGATAGAACAAGGAACAATATCTGTGAACTGGGGAGGGGGAGTGATGAGGAGGAGGAGGAGCAGCCCGACTCCAAAAGCACTATTCCTACATTAGTGACATCACCCAACTCCACCCTAGTCTCAGCTCATTTACTGAAACACTCGTCCATCCCTGTGTTATCTCCAGACTTCATGATCCAAACACACTCCTGGCCAGCCTCCCACATTCAACTTCCATGTAATCTCAAGAGTATCTAAAACCCTACTGCCCAAGCGCTCACTTGTACCAAAACTTGTTGATTCATCAAAAGGCTCCTATTAACAAGCAACAATTTAAAATTCTCACCCTTGATGTAATTCCTGGCTGTGAACATCCCTGTCTCCCTGAACCACACAATCTGTGAGACCTCGACAACTCATTTTCTTTCAGACTCCCAACGATATGTTTAATCAATGCTTCACCTGTCTAGCTGTTTCTACCGATGCCAAGGCAACACGGTATGGAATTCCCACCCTAACCCCCTCAGACCTGCTTTCCTCCTTTAAGGTATTCCTGAAAACCTGCTTATTTGGCAATTCTTTTGATCACCTGACCTAATATCTCCAGCTGTGGCCTTATGTCACAAGTTCTCAATCATATGTCTGTGGAATTATAAACATGATAAAAAAAAACAACTGTTGTTGATTTGCACACATTTTGTCAATTCTTCACTGTCGCTGAGTGAATAATCTATAACAGCTCTTACCCAAACACATTGTAGGAGCACCTTCACCACACGAACTGTAGCTGTACAAGGAAGTCAAACATCACCTTCTCCACAGGCAATCGGGCTTTAGCACTGATCACTGGTATCTGTGGACGGAGAAACACATAGTTGATATTTCAGGGAGTGCAAAATGCATTATCGGGAGGGAAAATGGTGCAGAATTTGGGATTTTTAAATTTGTGTTTTACTACGTGCACCAAGTTCTGTAAAACCTCTCATCCCATACCATGAAAATTTCCTCCTCTTCCTGGTCAATATGTTTTTCCTTCCCCCTGCCCTGCACCTTCACACATTTCCAATGCCTTGGTCACAACAACACTGTGCTGTCAGTGAAGTTTATCACGTGGTTGAGTATTGCCCCGCCCCTCATTCATTCTGATTGGTTGAAGGACCAACGAGCACCTCTAGCCACAGTTCCCCCACTCTTATTGGTCCTGCGCTGATATCAATAATCCGAAGCCCACTGTGGGCTGGAGCATGCTCAGTGCTTCCTGCTTTTACTGCTGTTCATCAGGTATGAGAGAGAGAGGGCTCATCCCTGTTTCTCCTGAGGTCAGACAATAACAACAACTACCTGCATTGTATGGAGCCTTTCACATTGACAAATCTCCTCAAATGCTTCACGAATGATGGAAACGTTGATTAAAGAGAACGATTTTTAGATACATCTTTAAGGCGGAGAGAGGGAGTTAGGGAGGATATTCCAAAGGTTCGTGTCCTCGGCAGCTCCAATCGTGGAGTGATATAGGTGGGGAACAGCTCACAATGGAGACAGCTAGTGGCTAACCATGAGTTGGATTAGTGGTGCTGGAAGAGCACAGCAGAACAGGCAGCATCCAACGAGCAGCGAACGTCGATTTCGCTGCTCGTTGGATGCTGCCTGAACTGCTGTGCTCTTCCAGCACCACTAATCCACTATTTGCTTTCCAGCATCTGCAGTCATTGTGTTTACTTCATTGATGCTAACCATAAGTTAACAACCTCATGTCGTAGCCCCCTACCCCACACACCAGTTCTCACAGTCTGCCATTACACACTACCTATAGTTAGCCACTAAAGGTCTCCATTAACAGCTAATCATCCTCCCCCAGACAGATTGTTATCCACTCCTTTACCCAACCGTTCTTCTCACTCTATCCCCACCTATCGTTTACTCCTTTTATCCTCCCCCCACACTAACTTCTGCACTAAAACTGACTTGTTTTCTCAGTAATATCTGTCCTGAGGAAGGGACACTGGGTCTGAAACTTTATCTGATTTCTCATCACAGATGCTGCCAGACCTGCTGAGCTTTTCCAGAACCTCCTGGTTGTTGTTTCTGATTTACATCTTCTGCAGTTCTTTTGGTTTTAATTTACCGGGAGTTTGTAATTCAGGTCCCACAGCCTCTGTCCCAGTCTCTGCTGTCTCTCCCAACCCCAAACAGTGACACGGCATCTGCACAGCTCATGGACAGGTGCTGTCTTGCTGGCCACACCCCTCATTCACTCCCATTGGCTGCAGGACCACACAACCTCTCCTATTGGTCTGGAGCTGTCGTTAATTAAGCTGGCGCCGATTGAGAGTGGTTGGTTCCTCCCTGTCTCTGCCCTGGGATGAGCTCCATCATTCACAGTGAATGGGGCTGTATCACAGAGCACAGGGGCTGGGGGCTATTCAGCCCATTGGGGCTGTATTCTCTCCCTCTGGAGATGCTGCAAGTCGGTCCCAAGTCCCCTCCCATGTGCCCACGGCCCCCCAAATCTTACCTTAAAAAGTAAAATTCCAAGTCTGTTTCAGAATACCTGCTGAATCTGTGTCGTTCAGACTGTTCCAGATGCTCAGAACTTACTGAGGAAAATAGTATTCACATTTTCACCTTGTATTATTTGCCAATTACTTGAAAGTAGTTACTAAAAATTGTGACAGTGCTAACAATTCCTCTCTCTCTCTGCAAATTCAAGACCTTGGAACCAAATCTGCACCAGGTCGAAATCACTGCTTCACCTTCTCAGCTCCAAGGATATTTATGTTTGCTTCAGCTAGCTCGCCACAAAATAGAGGAATGCATCTTAATTTATTAGGATCAAAGAAACAGACCTTCGGTCCAATTCGTCCATGCCAACGAGGAATCCTAAACGAATGGATTCCCATTTACCAGCTATTGGCCTGTATCCATCAAAACCCTTCCTATTCATGGACCCAATTGGAAGCCTTTTAAATGTTGTGATTTTTCAGCCTTCACGACTTCATCTGGTAACCCCTCCCATACACACACCACACTCAGCTTGAAAACGTTGCCTTTTAGATCCCTTTTAAATGTTTCCCCTCTCAATTTAAACCCAGGTGCTCTAGTTTTGGACCCACCTAACCTGAGGAAATAGGACCCCGGCTGCTCACCTTATTCACACCCCTCGTGATTTTATATATCTCCATGAAGTCACCTCTCAGTCTTTGACTCTCCAGAGAAAATAGCCCCAGCCTATTCAGCCTCTCCCTGTCGGCCAAATCCTCCAATCTTGGCAACGTTTTTGTAAATCTTGTCCAAACCTTTTCAAGTTTCACAACATCCTTCCCAGAACAGGAAAATTCAAACTGAAAACAGAATTCCAGAAGTGGCTTAACCAATGTCCTGTCCAGCCACAATATGACATCCCAGCTTCTGTATTCAATGCATTGACCAATAACGGAGAGCATTAATGGAGTCCCATTTGCCAGCGGTTCACCCTTATCCCTCTAAATCGTTCCTCTTCATGTACCCAATCAAATGCCTTTTAAATGCTGCTGTACTAGACTCCACCCCTTCCTCTGGCAGTTCACTCCATACTTGCAATGCCCTCAACATGAATAAGATGCCCCTTAGATCCCTTTTAAATCTTTTCCCTCTCACCTTAAGCCTGTACCCTCTAGTTCTGGACCCACCGAACTTGGGAAAAAGTCCCTGACTGCTCACCTTATCCATGCCCTTCATGATTTTATAAGATCACCGCTCAGACTCCAACTCTCCAGGGAAAATAGACAGCCTATTCAGCCTTGCCCAATAAGTTCAAACCGTCCAACCCTGGCAAAATCCTTGCAAATGTTTTCTGAACCCTATCAAGTTTCTCAACGTTATTCCGAGAACAGAGAGATTGGAACTGAAAACAGAATTCCAGAAGGGCCTCAATCAGTGCCCTGTCCAGCCACAATATGACGTTACAACAGCTGCATTCAATGCATTGACCAATAACGGGGAGCATACCAAATGCTGCATTCACTCCCTTACCTACCTGTGACTCTACGTTCAAGGAACTAGGAACCTGCACTCAAAGATCTCTTTGTTCAGCAATGTTCCCCAGGACTTTACCATTAAGTGTATAAGTCCTGCCCTGATTTGCCTTTCCAAAATACAACAGCTCACATTTATCTAAATTGAACTCCGTCTGCCATTCCTTGCTCCAATGGCTCATCTGATCAAGATCCTGTTGTATTCTGAACTAACCTTCTTTATTCTACACATCCAATTTTGGTGTCTTCTGTAAACCTACTGACCATACCTCATATATTCACATTCAAGTCATTTATTTAAGGGCCCAATATCCATCCTTGCAGCACATTGCTGCTCACAGGCCTCCAGTCCGCAAAGCAACCCTCCATCATCATCCTCTGTCTCCTACCTTCCAGGCAGTTTTGTAATGGCTTGCTCTCCCTGCATTCCATGTTATCTAACCCTGCGAACCAGTCTGCTTTGTGGAACCTTGTTGAATGTTCATATAAACAACATTCACTACCTGGCTTAATCAATTTTCTTTGTCACTTCAAAACACTCACTCAAGTTAGTGAGACCCAATTGTGCATGTACAAAGCCACATTGACTCTCCCTGATCATTCCTTACCTTTCCAAACACATGGATATCCTGTCCCTCAGAATCCCTTCCAACAACTTGCCTGCCACTGACTTCAGGCTCACTGTTCTCTTGTTCCATGGCATCTCCTTACCACGTTTTTAAAAATAATGGCACCTCACCTGTCGCTATCAATGATACAAATACCTCAGGAGAGGCCCAACAATCACTTCCCTAGATTTCCAGAAAGTTCCAGGATACACCTGATCAGGTTCCAGGGCTTTATCCACCTTGATGCGATTTAAGACATCCAGTACCACCACCTCTGTAACATGGACACTTTTCAAGTTACCAGTGTTTATTTCTCCAAACTCTCGAGCTTCATATACTTCACCAATAAAAATGACGTGAAATATTTGCATATCTTTTGCACCCCCTGTGGTTCCATAGACAGCCTTGTTCAAAACCATACCCTGAGCCCATCTGCCTGACCTGTCAGGTCTCTTGCACTGAAATAAATGCAGTGTAACTGGTCCATCGCACCTCATTCTGTGACTTGCTCTTGCCTGCCTTGACAGTCTGACCTGTGAACAGTACCAGCCTCAGACTCACCTCTTTTCTCACTATCCCTTTAGGATTACCCCGACTCCCTCACTGGTTTAATGCCTCCCGAGTGGCACTAGCAAATCTCCCTGCTCGTCAGGACCCCATGCTTTCACCTTCCTACGCCATTGGTACCAATGTACAATGACCTCCCACTGGTTATTTTCCCTTTTGAGAATATTCTGCTCCCTCAGAGACATCCTTGACACTGGCACCAGGGCGGCACCACCCCATTCTGATGTCTCACTGTCAGCTGCAGAAACGGCAGACTGTGCCCCTGACTAGAGAGTCCCCTCTCACCATCGATCGTGTGGAACTGGATATACTTCACATTATGTTAGAAGCCAGTCTCAGTACCAGTAACTTGGCTGTCAGTGCTACATTCCCCTGAAAGTGTATTACCACCTACATTTTCCAAAACCGTATACTTGTCTGAGATGGGGATAGCCACAGGAGACTCCTGCAGTACCAACCTACCCCTCCTAGCTTTCCTGGAGGTAACCCATCTACCTGACTGTATCTGCAGTATCCTGCATTCCTGAGACTGCCACCTATCACACCGCCCACCCCACCCCCGGCTCCTGTCAATTCTTCACTGCCTTTAATCACTCCTCCACCAATCCATACGTTCCAATAGGATTTGCAATCACACTTCCTGCAGACAATTATCAGGATCATTGAAACTCTCCCTAATCTCCCTCATCTGACAGGAACAGCACGCCACTCTACAACAGGCCATCTCTCCGCCTTAACAATCGACAGACCAAGACAAAGGCACAGTCTTACTGCTCGAAAAATACTGCCCGAGAATAACTTAATGCTTACGTTTTATATCTTAAACATTTAATCAAGAGACCCTAAGACATTAAAAAGAAATAGTCACCTGACTCACGATTGTAGATTTAATAAAATAAAACCGACTAAGATTGATATTTGAAGAGACTGAAACTCACTGAGCTGATCCCCGGCTCTGAGTACTTCCAAGGGTGAGGTCTCTCTGAGGGCAGCTGTGAAATGTCACTGTTTCTCTTCTCTGCCCACTCCATTTCCAGAGAGGTTTTTAACTTCACAACAAGTCAGCTCAGAGAGGTCACTGCTTGGTTTTATTCACTGGGGGTTGCCCTTGCTGCCCAGACCAGTATTTATTGGCCACCTTTACTTGTCTTGGAGAAAGTGGTGGTTAACCGCCTCCCTGAAATGCTGCAGTCCATGTACACCACAGTGATGTTTGGACAACAATCCCCCTCTGGCCCCACAACCCTCCCTGTCTCTGTAATCCCCCTCCAGCCTCACCACCCTCCCTGTCTCTGTAATCTCCCTCCGGCTTCAGAAATTACATGGCCGTGGCTTAAGGTTTTTATTTGGATTCATTTTTGTTTAATAACCCACCCCCCCCCCCGAAAAATAAGTGAAATATTTCGCCCTCAAACAAATTTCTGTTGATTGACCTTTTGGAGAGGCTGACACATGGACGTTGCAGTATTTTATCTCACATTGTACACGTAGAATGATGGAACTTTATTTTAAACATTGCTAAAAAGGGAGGCAATGGCTTAATGGTATTCCTGCCAGATGAGTGATATGTACAGTGTTCCGAGGATTAGGGATAGAATCCCAACATGGCTGATGGCAGCATCGGAATTCAATACAATCTAGAATGAAAAGGCGAATGATGACCATGAAACTATTGTTGATTGTTAGTAACCCATCTGGTTTACTAATGTCCTGTAGGGAAGGAAACGGTCATTCTCACCTGGTCTGGCCTACATGTGACTCCAGACCCACAGCAATGTGGTTAACTCTCAACTGCCCTCAGGAAAAAAATACTTTAAAAACTGTTAAAAAAATACTCCGCAGGTATCACTTAAAAACTGGCTGTTCCCATTGGGACTGTGAATTTCTGAAAGGCCTGAACTAAAACTGAGTTTCAGCTTCACCTTCTCCCTGTCTCACCCCACTCTGTTTACACCCAACTCCAAAACACTCTCATTGAGCCAAGCAGCCCTCACAGTGCAGCCCTGTCATTTTCATTGTCTGCTCACACCTACACTGCCCTCAGCCTCCTGTACTGTTCCAATGCATCTCAATGGGAGCTCAGGGACAGCACCTCATCTTTCAATTCAGCCCTTTGTAACCCCAGAGTCAACATGGACCTCAGCAGTTTCGGAATGAACAGACAGTTGTCAGAAGCTGGAACATTCCACCTGAAAAGGTAATGGAATTTTAGTCCAAAAGGATTTTTAATGGGAAGTTTACAGGTAATTAAAAATATGAAGTTTACAGGTTAACATCATGAAGTGGGTGATTGGGTCTAAATCTGAGAGTTCTTACAAAGAGACGAGGTGTAATTTGGATAAATCTGTGCTCCCTCTCAGGCTTATATCTCCTTCCTCAGCTGTAGGGCCCAGAACACAGCAGATACCCAAAGGGTGACCCAATCATGAATTTGTACATCTTTCTTCTTAACAAAAATATTGGAGATATCTTCCCACAAACAGAGCAGAGAAACCTTTCTCCTTCCACAGTTAAATGCCAATAACATTCAGATCCTGATGACCCCATTGACTGTAAAAACTTGCTTTTGAGATCCCAGCCCCAATTATTCTCATTTAATATCCTATGAAATGAATTCACAAAACAAAACTCAGTCAGTGCAGGAAGAATATAAAGACACACTTTTTTCTTGGTATGTGCTTGATGTGTAAATGCCTCTTTTCAAGTTGCACGCCCCCCCCCCCACCACCCGAGGAAGGTGACATGCACATGCGCCTCACTATACCTTACCCCCAATAAAAATGGCGGCCATATCCCAGGACCTTTCACAGCCTGAGGGCCGCAGCCACTTTCCCATCTGCTGCAAACGGGGGATTAAGAGTTTCTAGTTCAGACTTTCAAACCGCACAGAGTGTAATTAAAACTTTCCAGTCGAAAGTGACTCATTATCTCCGTCTCCAAGGCCACTCTCCCCTTCCCTGTTTGTGTCTCCCACATTCACCGATGGCCGAGTTACGTGGCACTGCATCAGCAGAGTTACTGGTGACATGTCATCCCACTGGCCACGCCCCTCATTCACTCCCATTGTTTGGATGACCAACTAGTTGCACTTGGTCCACCAGTCCCACCACCTTTTCCTATTGGTCCGAAGCTGCCATCAATCAGCTGGACCCCATTGTGAGGTCAGTGGTGGGATCCTCCCCCTGTCTGAATCAAACCCCGAAGGTGTATGGATGGTGTCAATCAGGAACAACAAGCAGATGGTGCTGGGAAAGCTCAGCAGGTCTGGCAGCATCTGGGAACAAAAATCTGTCCAGTGGCCATTCCTCAGAACCGATGGAGCTGGGAAAATTAGAATTCTGACGCTGTGGAAACAGGCCATTTGGCCCAAAAGGTCCACAGCGTCCCTCCGAAGGGTATCCCACCCAGACCCATTCACCTACCCTATTACTCTACATTTCTCCTGACTAATGCAACTAACCTACACATCCCTGAGCATTATGGGAAATTTAGCTTGGCCAATTCAACTAACCTGCAGATCATAGGGGTTAAAGAGTAAATAATAGGCAGGGACATAACCCAAAGAGAGACTCGAACATTTGGAAAGACAAAGGAGTGGATTACCATCTGGCTTGGGGGGGGGGGGGGTGCATAGCTGTTAATGGAGGGGACAGGAACCTGTGTCTGGCAGCATCTCAGTGGAGGTGGCGGAAACGGCGACTGATGATCTACGTTCTGCTGCAAAAACAGACCCCGAGCTTCCAGCTGCCTGCCACTTTAACACACGAGCCTGTTCCCTGGCCAACATCTCTGTCTCATGCTTACTGCAGTGTTCCAGTGAGGCCAGAACATACCAAATGGCCCCATATTTCAAGGAGTGCAATTTCCCCTCCCATGTGGTCAATACCATCCACTATATCTCCTCCACTTCCTGCACCTCTGCCTTTGAAACCCACACCTCCAATTGCAACAAGGATAGAACACCCCCACCCCCCCCACCCCAAGTCCTTACCTTCCACCCAGATACAACACATCATCCTCTGCCATTTCCACCAGCAACAATCACACCGCACCACCAGATTCTTAAGGGGTTTGACAGAATAAATACTGATGTGTCTGAGGGTAAATACTGAAAGGGGAGTCTGAAACCAGATTCTGAGCCAGTCACAGAATCAAGGGTTCTGCTTTGGATTCGTCAAGTTTAAAGGTAACACAGACATGGGTAAGGGTTTTTAGTAGCAATGGAGCTAGGGTGAAGAGGAGATAAGCAACGGTTTAGAGATTGGAATTCCTGGTGTTTGGGATTGTGTAGATGTCTAATAAGAAGGTCAGCTTCGCGTCAGATATAACAGCAACATTGTGAAGAGTCTAGTTCTGCTGCATAATTCCCAGTGAGAGGGAGAGGTTCAGCAGTTAGGAAAAGGAATTTGTAAGGCAATGGGTTTAACTGTGACAATGTTTCATTGGAGGAAATTGCACCTAATCAAGTAGTGGGAATGTGGTAAGTAATTTGATAACTGAGTAACAGTGGAGTAATGGAGAGGGATGATGGGGAGGGAGAGTTGGGCAACATCAGTGTACATGTTAAACCCAACATGGTGCTTTTGCACAATATCACCTCCTGACAGTATGTAGGCAAGATACAGGAGGGGCCAAGGATAGATCCATGAGGGACACCAAATGCATGGAATTCAGAAAGGAAAGGGAGTGTGGAGATGGAGCAGGATTTTCCAACAAACGTGAGGTCAAATATCAGTTTTTCACAGAATGGGAGAGAAGGACCATAACCAGAAAAGACAGAACAAGGAACAATGTCTGTGAATAGGTGAAGGGGACTGATGAGGTGGAGGAGAAAAGAGAGTTGGAAAGTCTATGGTTTAGTGAGATTAGGGTAAAGGGTCAAGAGGAGCTCTGATAAGGCTTGACAGGAGATGAGATTGGAGAAAAATGTAGGTTTGGACAAAAACCAGGAACACCACGTGAGGGGGGAAGCAGCAGATCGGATTATCTCAGTCTTAGTGACAGAGAACCTCCATGTGCTCCAAACTCTTGTTGTTGGAGAGAAGGATGGAGGAGACAGGATGATGGACAGTGTTTCACAAAGAAACCAAACCTGGGTAAGTGATATTTAAAGTGAGTGAACAAACCTAATGTATTTAAATTTTATCCAAAATATTAAAACAAACGACTGAAGTCCTGGTTCGAATCCCATCTTGGCAGATGGTGGAATCTGAATTCAAGAAAAAATAACTGGAATTAGGAATCTCCTGATCTCCATGGAAACATTGTCAATGGCAGAAAAAACCCTCCCAACCTGACAGTGGCCCAGCCAGCTACTCACTGTATTAATCACTGCAAAGTCTTAACAAAGGAATGAAACTGGATGGACCACTCGTCATCTAAGAAGGCACTAGAAAATACAACCACAGAATCAGCCCTCTCAGTGGTGCAATGTCCTCCAGACTAACATCTGGAGTTTGGTGCCAAATTGTGCCGAGCTGTCTCACAGACCAATCAAGGAACAGCCCGACATACTCATACTCATGAAATCAACCCTTACAGACAATGACCAGACACCACCATCACCATGCCAAGAGATTGAGATTGTAGTGATGGAAAAACACAACAGGTCAGGCAACATCCGAGGAGAAGGAGAATCGATGTTTCGAGCCTAAGCCAGTTATCAGCCTGACCTGCTGTGCTTTTCCAGCACCAGACTCTTGACTCTGACCTCCAGCATCTGCAGTCTTCACTTTCTCCTGAAATCTCTGGATATGTCCTGCCCCACCAGCAGGACAGACCAGGCAGAGGTCATGGCACAAGACAGGGAGGATTTGCCCTTGGAGTACTCAGCATGGACTCCGGACACCAGGAAATCTCATGGCTCCTGCTGATTACCACGTACTGTCCTCCCTTGGCTGATGGATCAGTTCTTCTTCATGTTGAACAACATTTGAAGGAAGCACTGAGGAAGTAAAATGGTGTCAAACGTACTCTGGGTACAGGATTTCAATGTCCACTATCGAGACGAGCTCTGCAACAGAATTACTGACTGAGGTGGTCAGGTCCTAAAGGGTATAGCTGCTCAACTGAGTCTACAGCGGGTGGTGAGGGAACCAACAAGAGGGAAAAACAAGAGTGATCTCATTGTTATGAATTGACCAGCTGCAGATCCATCTGTCCATGACAGTATCAGCACGAGCGACCATCACACATTCCTTTTGGAAACACAAGTCTTAGCTTAAGGTTGAGAAAAACCTCCATCGCGTTGAGTGGCACTATCACCGTTCTAAATGGGACAGACTCTGAAGAGATGTAGGATCTCAAACTCGGTATCTCTGAGGCACTGTGGGACATCAACAGCAGCAGAACTGTACTCCAGCACAATCTGTAATCTCATGGGTTTGCAAATCCCGCTCTCACCCATCACAATGGACAGGAAAGGAGGGCATGCCATGAGCAGCACCAGGCAGACTTAAAAATGAAGTGCCAACCTGGTGAATCTACCAAACAGGACCATCTGCATTTCAAACAGCATCAGCAGCAAGCAACAGAGCTAAGTGATCCTACATCCAGTGGAACCGATCGGAGCTCTGCAGTTCTGCCACACCCAGTTGTGAACGGTGATGGACAATTAAACAACTCACTGAAGGAAGCATCACAGATATCCCCACCCTGACTGATGGAGGGGCCTCACACACCCATGCACCAGATAAGACAACAGCATTTGCAGCAATCTGCATCCAGAAGTGCAAAGTGGGATGATCCATCTCAGCCTTCTCCAGTGGTTTCTAACATCACAGATGTGAGTTTAAGCCAGTTCGGTTGAGTTTGAATAACATCAAGAAATGGTTAAGTCGTGCAAAGGCTATGGGCCCTGCAAATATTCTGGCAATAACACTGATGGTTTGTGCTCCTGAACTTGCCACCCACCAAGCCAAGTACCGCTCCAGCACTGGCATCGACCAACAATGTGGAACATTGCCCAGGGATGTTCAACACAAAAACACAGGGCAATACAACCCAGCCAATTTCCATCTATCAGTCCACACTCGACCAGCAGTAAAGTGATGGAAAATGTTATCAACAGGGCTATCAAGCAGCAGCTGCTCAGCAACAGCCAGCTGAGTGACACTCATTTTAGGCTCCACCAGGGCCACCCAGCTCCTGATTGTGTTACCGCCCTGATTCACAACCTGACAACCAGCTGAATCTCAGAGGTGAGGTGAGGGTGACAGCCCAGTCCCACTCTAAGGCCACTAAGCTGATTCCACCCTTGTCTCAGCTCATATACTCTCATCCACCTTGTGTCATCTCCAGACTTCATTATCCAAATATACTCCTGGCCAGCTTCCCACATTCAACCTCCCTGTAATCTCAAGAAAAACTAAATCTCTATTGCCCAAGTACTCCCTTGTACCAGAACTTGTTGATCCATCAAAAGGCTGCTATTCATAATCAAGAACATAGAGCTACAGCGATGTATAGCTTGGAAACAGACCCTTCAATCCAACCCGTCCATGCCGACCAGATATTCCAACCCAATCTAGTCTCACCTGCCAGCATCCGGCCCACATCCCTCAATTTAAAATTCTCACCCTTGATTTAATTCCTGGTTGTGATCATCCCTAGCTCACTGCGTCACACACCCTTTGAGACCTCGACAACCCATTCTGTTCGAGACTCCCAATGATCTGTTAATTCATTACTTCACCAGTGTGGCTGCTTTCACAGTTGCCAAAGCAACACGTTCTGAAATTCACAGCCAAAACCTCTCAGGTCTGCTTTCCTCCTTTAAGACATTTCTCAAAACCTGCTTATTTGACAACGCTTTTGGTCACCTGACCTAATATCACCATCTCTGGCCTGATGTTTAAAATTCGAAATAATATTTTTGTGGAATTATAAGCATGACAATAAAAATATGAACTGTTGTTGATTTGGACATTACCTTCAGATCTTTACTGTTGCTGAATGAATACTCTATAATGTCTCTTAACCAACCACATTGTGGGAGCACCTTCACCACACAAACTGCAGCTGTACAAGAAAGTCAAACATCACCCTCTCCCAGGCAACAGGGCTTTGGCATTTATCACTAGTATCTGTGGAAGGAGAAACACAGTTGATGTTTCAAGGAGTGCAAAATGGATTACAGGGAATGAAAATGGTGCAGAATGAGATAGTCAGAAATGGAAGGAAGATACACTTGCTTATTGGAAAAAGGAATTCTCGACCATTAAAGATTTTCCGGAAAATATTGATAAGCAGCACATGGTCAGGGGCTGGGCGGCAGTGAAAAATTAACTTACAAAAATGTCTGTAACAATAATAGTAAAAAACCAAACAGACCAAAAATACACCCATTGTTCAAGATTGAGGAAGCTAGATATTGACAAAGTGGTCATGAGGGAACCCAGAGATGAAGCAGAGCAGTATAAGCTGTTATGATCCCACAGATGTATAGCACCGACACAGACCCTTCGGTCTAACTCATCCTTGCCAAACAGGTATCCGAACCTAGTCTATTCCCATTTGCCAGCACTTGGCCTATATCCCTGTAAACGCTTCCTAAACATATCATATGTCTAGTTAGATGCCTTTAACATGTTTTAATTGTACTAGCCTCCATCACTTCCTCTGGCAGCTCATTCCACCCACTGCATGAAAGAGTTGTCCTTTAGGCCCCTTTGAAATTTTCTCCGTTCACCCTAAAGCAATGCCCTCTAATTCTGGACACCACCACTCCAGGGAAAACACCTTGTTCATTTACTCTATTCATGCCCCTCATGATTGTATAAATCTCTATAACATCACTGCTCAGCCTATGGCACTCCAGGGAAAACAGCCCCAGCCTTTTATGCCTCACCCTGTAGCTCAAATCCTCCAACCCTAACAACATCCTTGTAAGTCTTTTATGAAACCTTTCAAGTTTCACAGCACCCTTCTGATAGGAGGTAGGCCAGAATTGCACACAATATTCCAAAAGTGACCTAACGAATGTCCTGTATAGTAACATGACCTCCCACATCCTATACTCAATGCTCGAATCAATAAAGGAAAATATACTAAACACCTTCTTCAGCATCCTATCCTTGACTTGCAAGGACTATGAACCTTCAGTCCAAGGTCTCTTTGTTCCGCAAACATCTCCAGGGCCTTGTCATTCAGTGTATAAGTCCTGCCCTGATTTGGTTTTCCAAAATGCAGCACCTCACATTTATCTAAATTATACCCCATCTGACCAATATCTCATTGTAATCTGAGGTAACGTTCTTGATTATCCACAACACCTCCAATTTTGTATGACCTGCAAACTCATTTACGATACCAAATCATTTAAATGAATGACGAAACAAATCCAGAAATAAACATCCATTTCTCTGAGATTGAATGTGCTCTGTGTAAATCCTGCCCAATGACTCTGTACCAGAGAAAGGCTGCACATGCGCCTGGCTGCACCTTGCCCCCTAAAAAACTGGTGGCTCCGCATGTTTCCAGTGAATTCTTGCCCCAAATAAAGATGGTGGCGCGCACCCATGCCTGCAGCCACACTGAGGCAATTCCCCGTTTACTGAAAACACAAGACTGTGATGTTCAAATTTGTGTTTTCCGATGTGCACATTTTGTTTGTAAAACCTCTCCGCTCATACAGAATCTCTCTCACCTCCTGCGGTTCCACAGACAGCCTTGATTTGCGGTTACCTATTATCTGCCTGGTTACTCATTTGTCCTTAGTGTATTTGTACAATCACCTTTGATTCTCCTTAAACCTATTTCCTAAAGCTATCTCATGTCCCCTTTTTGCCCTCCTGGTTTACCTCGAGTATACTCCTACTGCCCCTATACTCCTCTAGGGATTCACACAAACACAGCTCTCTGTACCTGCCATACGCCTCCTTCATTTTCTTGACCAGGCTCTCAATTTCTTTCAACAGGCGGCATTCTGTACACCTACCAGCCTTGGCCTTAACAGGAACATACTGTCTGTGTACTCTCATTGTCGCAGGCCTATGGAGGCAATGGCAGATGAGGATACAGAAGCAATCATTCCCAGTAAAGAGGTAATGTTGGGAAAGATAACAGCCTAAAGGTAGATGGGTATCCAGGCTCTGATGGATTGCATCCCAGGGAATAAAGGAGATTGGGGGGGGGGGGGGTGGGGGGGGGGGGGGGGGCTGGGGGGGCTGGGGGGGGGGGGGTGGAGAATAACAAATAGACTCGTGAAAATTCACTAAAAGTTGGTGGATTCTGGAATGGTTTTGACAGACTGGAAGCTGCAAATGTGGTGCCACTATTTTTCAAAAGGACCCGTTAGCTTAACTTCTGTAGTGGAGAAAATGCTTGAACCTCTCAAGGAAGTAGTGGTGAGATATCTGGGTAGAAATTGTCTCATTGAGCAGACACAGCATGGATTCAGGAAAGACAGGTCATGTAGAACACATTTACTGGAATTATTTGAGGATACGACGAGTGCGTTGGACAAGGTGGACTCGGTGGATGTGGTGTACCTGGATTTCCAGAAGGTATCCGATAAGTTGCCACACAAAAAGCTGCTGAATAAGGTAAAGATGCACAGCATTATTGGTAATGTATTATCATAGATACAGGATCGGTTAACCAGCAAAAAATAAAGAATGGGGATAAATGGGTGTTTGGATTAGTGTTGGCACTACAACTGTTTGCAATTTACACAAATGTTTTGGAGTTGAGGACCAAGTGTCCGGTGTCAGAGTTCACATTTGATACAAAGATGAGGTAGAGCAATGTCTGCAGAGGCCACTGTCAGTCTGCACAGGGATACAGATAGGTTAAGTGAATGATCTGGCAGATGGAGTTCAATGTTGGGAAATGTGAGGTCATCCATTTTGGTCGTACGAACAGAAAACTGGATGATGAAATGGTGAAATCTTGCAGCATTCTGCTGTGCAGAGAGAGCTGGGTGGCCTTGTGCATGAATCTCAGGAAGTTGGTTTGCAGGTGCAGCAGGTAATTATGGCAGTGAAGGGAATATTGTCCTTCATTGCTAGAGGTATGGTTATGTTGCAGCTGTACAGGATGCTGGTGAGGCCACACCTGGAGTACTGTGTCCAGGTTTGGTCCCATTACATTAGCAAGGATGCACTGGCACAGGAGGTTCACTAGTTTGAGTTGGGAGTTGAGAGGGTTGGTGTATGTGGAGAGATTGAGAAAACTGGTTCTATAGTCATTGTAATTTAGATGAATGGGAGGTTGGATAGGAAAAAATAAAATTATGAAGAGAGTAGATAAGATAGAAGCAGGGAGGCTATTTCCACTGGGGTCGGTTCAAACTACAGAGCATTACCTCAAAATAAGGGGGAGCAGATTTAGGACTGAGTTCAGGAGGAGCTTCTTCAGCTAAAGGGTTGTGAATCTGTGGAATTCCCTGCCGAGTGCAGCATTTGACGTTATCAACTTGAATGCTTTTAAGGCAAAATGTAGATTTGTGAACAGGAAAGGAATTAAGGGTTATGGTGAGAGAGCAGGAATGTGGAGCTGAGGCCATGAAAAGCTCAGCCCTGATCTTATTGAATGGTAGAGCAGGCTTGAGGGGCCAGATGAACGTTCTTGCCTTGTGCCATCAAAATTGGCCTTTGTCCAATTCAGAACCTTAACTTTTCGATCTGGTCTATTATTTTCTGTAAATATTTTAAAAATAGAATTATCAGAGAATCCCAACAGTGTGGAAACAGGTCATTCAGTCCATCACATTGATACTGACCCTGAAAGCCTCTTAACCTGCCCCTGTAACATTGCATTTCCCAGAGCCTGCACATCCCTGAACATTACGGGCAATTCAGCCTGGATAATCCACCCAACCTGCACATCTTTGGACTGTGGGAGGAACCCAGAGGGCCCAGACGAAATCCATGCAGAAAACCCCAATAAGGTGATCATCCCATTCTCATTTCCCAGTTCCACCTAAATAACTTCACTGACCATACTCCCAGGAATATCCTCCCTAAGCAAAAACATAATGCTATTTCGAATCAAAAATGCCACTCCCCCTCCTCTCTTGTCCCCCTTCCTATCCTTGCTATAGCATCTATACCTTGGAACATTAAGCTGCCAGGCCTATCCATCCCTGAGTGATGCCTCTGTAATTGCTATAATATCCCAGTGCCATGTTCAAAACCACACCCTGAGCTCATCTGCTTTCCCTGTCAGGCATCTTCTATTGAAGTAAATGCAGTGCAACTGCTCAGTCCGTCTTCATTCTGTTCCTTGCCCTTGCCTGCCTTGACTATTTGACTTCTGAACTGTACCAGCCTCAGACATACCTCTATTCTCACTACCTTCTTGGGTTTATACCCACTCCCTCACTGGTTTAATGCCTCCCGAGTATCACCAGCCAGTCTCCCTGCCTAGATATTAGACACCTTCCAATTCAGGTACAATCCATCCTTCTTATGCAGGTCAACTCTACTCCAGAGGAGATCATAATGATCCAAAAAACGTGAATCCTTTTCCCCTGCACCAGCTCCTTAGCCACCGATCCAGCACCACCTCCTCCTCTGTAATATGGACATTTTTCAAGATGACACCATTTATTTCCCCACATTCTATATCTCCCATGTACTTCTTCACAGTAAACACTAATGCAAAATACTTGTTTCCTATCTCACCCATCGCCTGCAGCTCCACACAATGGCTGCCTTGCTGATCTTTGAGGGTCTCTATTTTCTCCCTAGTTAGCCTTTTTTTTTCCATGTATTTACAAAAGCCCTTCGGATTATCCTTAACCCTATTTGCCAAAGCTATCTCACGGCCCTTTTTTGACTCCTGATTTCTGTTTTAATTATACTCCTACTGCCTTTATACTCAAAAAATTTTTTTGATTGGAATAAATGCAAAATATAACATCTTGACAAAACAAACGAGGGCAGGACTTACACTCAATAAAAGTAGAGCCTTGAGTAGTGATATGGGAACAAAGCGACCGAGGGCTTCAGGTCTTTGAAATTTGTGTTACATGTAGACAGGGTGGTTAAGAAAGTGCTTAGCACACTTACCTTCATTGTTCAGACCTTTGAGTCCAGGAGTTGGGACGTTATGTTGAGGATGTACAGGACGTTGGGGAGGCCTCTTCTGGAATACTCTGTCCAGTTCAGGTGGTGCTGTTATAGGAAGGATATCATTAAATTGGAGCAGGTTCAGAAGAGATTTACCAGCATGTTTCCATGAATGGAGGGATTGTGTTCTAAGGAGAGGCTGGATAGGCTGGGAATTTTTTTCACTGGCGTGCACGAGGTTGAGGGGTCACCTTATTACAGGTTTACAAAATCAGAAAGTGTTTTGCTGGGGGGGGAGGGGGGGGGATTCAAAACTGTGCTGCATTCATTTTGAGAAGAAATTAGAAAGATTTCAGAAAAGACATTAGGGTTTTTAAAAAAATTATACATGTGAAATGAACTTCCAGAGGAAGTGGTAGCTGTGAATACAATTACAATATTTAAAAGACATTCAGATAAGTACATAACTAGGAAATATTTGGATGGATGTGGACCAAGCGGAGGCAGGTACAATTAGTTCAGTTTGGAATTATGGTTGGCATGGACTGGTTGGCCCACAGGGCCTGTTTCCTTGCTGTATAACGTTAGGACTCTAATCCTCACTAACTCTAAATTCCTCCATCCTCACAACTCTCCCGATCACTGTCACTTCATCCAGCCTCACAACTCTTCCTGATTTATATAATTCCTCACCAGCCACAGAACGCTCCCTATCTCATGTCCTCCAGTTTCTCAGATCTCTGCGATATGTGCCTTTCTTTAGCTCCAGCCTTGAGGATGCCCTCATTCACTCCAATTGGTTGGAGGACAAACTGGTACAACCTGGTCCTCCAGTACTGCCCTCTGCCCCCTATTGGCCTGCGCTGATATCAATCATTCGGGGCCCATTGTGAGGTGAGTGGTGGGATCCTCCCTCTCTCTGCCCTGGGATGAGCTTCAACATTCACAGTCAATGGGGGCAGTATCACAGAGCACAGGGGCTGGGGCTATTCAGCCCATTTGGGATGTACCCTCTTCCTCTGGAGATGCTGCAAATCTGTCCCAATTCCCTTCCCCTTTGCCCATAGACCCCCAAATCTTCCCTTAAAAAGTAAAATTCCAAATCTGTTTATGAATAACTGCTGAGTCTGTGTCCAGCTGCCATTCAGACTGTTCCAGATACTCAGAACTTACTGAATAAAATAATGTTCACATATTCACATTATTTGCCAATTACCTGAAAACAGTTACTAAAATTGTGACATTGTTAACAATTCCCCTCACTCTGCAGATTAGATATCCTAGAAACAAATTTGCACCTGGTCAAAATCACTGCTTAACCTTCTCAGCTCCAAGGACAATTATCTGTGCTTCTGCTAGCTCTCCACAAAAGAGGAACACATCTTATTTTCATTTATTAGTGTCATAGAGATGTACAGCACAGAAACAGACCTTTGGTCCAATTTGTCCATGACAACGAGGAATCCTCAACAAACGGAGTCCCATTTGCCAGCTATTGGTCCGTATCATTGGAAACTCTTCCTATTCACGTACCCAATCGGATGCCTTTCAAATGTTGTAATTGTATCAGCCTCCACTACTTCATCCGGCAGCTCATTCCACACATACACCACACACAGCTTGAAAACTTTGCCCCTTAGATCCATTTTAAGTCCTTGCCCTCTCAACTTTAGTCCATGTGATCTTGTTTTGAACCCAACTAACTGGGGGGAAATGACCCTGGCTGTTCACCTTATCCATGCCCTTCATGACTTTATCGATCTCCATGAAGTCACCTCTCAGTCTTTGCCTCTCCAGGGAAATTAACCCTGGCCTATTCACCCTCTCCCTGTAGCCCAAATCCTCCAACCCGAGCAAAGTCTTTGAAAATCTTGTCTGAACTCTTTCAAGATTCACAACATCCTTTCCAGAACAGGGAATTTCGAACTTAAAACATAATTCCTGAAATGGCTTAATCAATGTCCTGTCCAACCAGAATTTGACGTCCCAGCTTCTGAACTCAATGCATTGACCAATAAATATAAGCATAACAAACACCACCTTCACTAGTCTGCCTACCTTCGACTCTACTTTCAAGGAACAATGAACCTGCACTCCATGGTCTCTATGTTCAGCAACATTCCCAAGTACTTTACCATGAAGTGTACAAGACCTGCTCTGATTTGCCTTTCCAAAATCCAACAGCTTACATTTGTCTAAATTGAACCCAGTTTGCCATTCCTCACTCCAATGTCCCATCTGGTCAAGAGCCTGTTGCATTCTGAACGAACCTGCTTCATTGTCCACTACACCTCCAATTTTGGTGTCTTCTGTAAACCCACTGATCATATCTCATACATTCACATCCAAGTCATTTATTTAAGGACCTAATACCCATTCCTGCAGGACAATGCCGCTCACAGGCCTCCAGTCCGCAAAGCAAGCCTCCATCACCACCCTCTGCCTCCTACCTTCAAGCCAGTTTTGTATCCAAATGGCTAGTTCTCCCAACATTCCATGTTATCTAACCTTGCTAACGAGTCTGCTATGTGGAACATCGTTCAGTGTCCATATAGACAACGTCCACAGTCTGCCTTCATTAATCATCTTTGTCACATCTTCAAAAAAACTCAATTAAGTTAGAGAGAGAGAATTTCCCACACACAAAGCCATGTTGACTATCCCTAATCAATCCTCGTCTTTCCAAATACATGTAAATCCTGTCCCTCAGAATCCCTTCCAACAACTTACCTACCACTGACGTTAGGTTGACTGTTCTCTTGTTCCCTGGCCTTTCCTTCCCACCTTTTTAAAATAATGGCACCCATCTTCCAGCACCTCACCTGTCACAAACAATGATATAAATACCTTAGGGAGGGGCACTGCCAACACCTTCCTAGCTTTCCACAAATTTCTGGAATACACCTGATCAGGTCCCAGGGATTTATCCACCTTGCTACTGTTTAAGACATCCAGTACTTCCTCCTCTGTAACATAGACACTTTTCAAGTTATCACTATTTATTTCTCCAAACTCTCTAGAATAGAATAGCATAGTATTTCTCCCACATCCTGTTGTTCCATAAATGGCCTTGTTGATCTTTAAGGGGTCCTATTCTCTGTCTGGTTATTATTTTATGCTTAAAGTATTTGTAGAATCTCTTTGGATTCTCCTTAAACTATGTCCTGGAGATATTTCAAGTCCCCTTTTTGCTCTCCTGATTACCCTCGAGTACATTCCTGTAAAAACGTGATCCTGTACTCCCAATTCCTCCGCCTCTGCCATATCTGCTCCCAGAAGAAGCAATTCCACTCCAGGACATCCCAGAAAGGTTTCCTCTTTCAAGGACCGCATTTCCCTCCCACTTGATCAACAATGCACTCCAACGCATATCCTCCACTTCTTGTACCTCCGCCTTCCCCCCACCCCTCCAACCACAATAAGAATATAATCCCCCGGTCCTCACCTGCCACCCACTAATCTCCATTAACCTCTGCTATGTCTGCTACCTACAGTCAGACCCCACCACCAGGGATATATCTCCCTCCCCAGCCCTTTCTATCTTCTGCAGAGACCATGGGATCTTTGGTGCTGATGTGCTGCCCCACAGATACTTCAGTCACTCGCCCTACCAAATGGCCTAGTGAGATTATCATTAGATGGATAATCCAGACACCCAGGTAACGTTCTGGGGCCCAGGGTTTGGATCCCGTCACGGCAGACAGTGGAATGTGAGTTCAATAAAAATTTGGAATTAAGAATCTATTAAAGACCATGAATCCATTGTTGATTATTGCGAAAAAAACCCCATCAGATTCGCTAATATCCTTCAGGGAAGGAATCTGCCATCCTTACCTGGTCTGGCCTACATGTGACTCCAGACCCACAGCAATGTAGTTGACTCTTTACTGCCCTTTGGGCCCAGCCAGTGACACCCTCATCCTGTGAATGAATAACAAAGAAGGTCAAGTCTTGTACACAACCATACTGTTCTTACAGATAAGTGATCTCTCAGTAAATTTGCTTCTCAACTCCCTGCTGACTATCGGGGAAGTGGGAGGGCGGTCAATAGTACCATCCCAATAAGGAGATCATCCCTTTCTTATTTCTCAGTTCTGCCTGGATGTACTCCCAGGAATACCCTCTTGAAGCCCAGCTGTAATGTTATCCCTAATCAAAAATACCTCTTCCCCTGCTCTGTTGCCCCCTTTCTATCTTTGCTATAGCATCTATACACTGGAACATTAAGCTGCTGGTCCTATCCATCATTAAGTTATGCCTCTGTAATTGCTATAATATTCCAGTGCGATGTTCAAAACCATACCCTGAGCTCCTCTGCCCCCTGCATTGAAACATATGCAGTGTAACTGCTCATTCTGTTCCTTGCCCTTGTCTGCCTTGACTGTTTGATGTCTGAACTGTACAAGCATCAGACTTAGCTCTTCGCTCACTCTCTCTCTGGGTTTACCCACATTCCTTCACTGGTTTAATGCCTCCTTAATAGCACTAGCAATTGTTCCCTTCCAGTGCCAGTACAATCCATCCTTCTGATGGAGGTCAATTCTACCCCACAAGAGATTCCAATGATCCGATAATGTGAACTCTTCTATTCCTATGTCATTGATACCAATAAACAACAGCCTCCCCTCAAAATGGTTATTCTCCCCTTTAAGAATATTCTGCTCCCTCTCTGAGACATCCTTATACAAAGATTACACATTCGAATAATAAACCATACACTCATCAGGTCATCATAAAAGGATTACAGGACACATTGAAGGTTTGGGGAGACCTTTTGAGAGAATGCGATGATTCAAAGGAGAATTTTTAAGCAGCAAATGGGATTGATCTGGAGCACAATACTCACACACACAATGCGAATATCCAGATCCTGATATACTGAGTAATTCAATCAGAGTTTAGCAGAATATTTACTGAGATTACCATCTGAATGTCCACCTGTAATATCCCGTAATACAAGTTTATAAAATCTGTCACTATCAGTTCAAGTTAGAAACTCACATCATCCCCTCCTTGTGGCCCAGGATTACTGTACATATTACCCTTGAGGACATCAGCAGTCAACTCAGAGGGAAATCTGTGGGTTTCTAGGAGATTCCAACTTGAGATCTCATGTGACTGAACACAGCTGTTCTTTGACACATTGGAGAAAATGATCCAAGGGTCAGTGAGTTATGGGGAACAAGAATGACTTTCTTTTCTTTCATTCCGTGCTGCCGCTCTGCCTCATCAATAAGACACGGGTGTGAAAGGCTAATGCCTAACGATGGGCACGTTGTCTCCATCCTGACCAATGGGTAGGACGATCCTCCCAATCACTCCAAAGCGTATCCCTAAAAAGATAGCAACTCTGTCTGCTTCCCACTGCCCAGTGCTCCCAGTAAATGTTTGGAAGAATGGGAAGGGGGAGGGGGGGGGGGGTGATATCTCCTAGAAAAGGTATAACTGTAAATGTCTAAGAGGATTATGAAAAGAGAGAGATGCACAGGAGAAGGAGGCAACAAGTTGCCAGATGGGGTGTAACTTGGGAAAAATGGGAAGTTGCTCATTTTGGAGGAGATAATAAAAGAACAAAGTACTATTTAAATGGTGGAAACTGTAGAAAGCTGCACCACAAAGGGACCTGGGGTAATTGTTCAGTAAACACAGAAAGCTACCACACAGTTACACCAGGGAATCAGGAAGGGGAATCGAATGTTTGTTTCAAAAGTTTTCAGTATTAGAGTTTGGAGTATATACCTGAGAGTAACGTGTGGAAGTGCTGGTGAGACCACCATATCTGCAGTAATGAGAGCAGTTTTGGTCCCTTTAGAGAAGGAAATGTGTCACTTTATTGGAGGCATTTCAGGGAAGATTCAATGAGATGATCCCTGGTTTGGAGGGATTATCTTTTAAATAAAGGCTGAAAAGTTTGGAACTCTACTCACTGGATTTTGGAGAAAGAGAGGTGATCTCATTGATACAGATGGGATTCTTAAGGGGTTTGACAGGATAAATACTGAGAGGATGTGTCCGAGGGTAAATACTGAGAGGGGAGTCTGAAACCAGATTCTGAGTTACGGAATCAAGAGTTCTGTTTTGGATTCAAGTATAAGGGAACACCGACGTGGGTAAGGGGTTTCAGTAGCAATGGAGCTGGGGTGAGGTGGAGAAAAGCAACTTTTAAAAGATTGGATTTCCTGGTGCTGTGATTGTGTGGATGTCTGATCAAAAGGTCACCTTGGGGTCAGATATAACAGCAATATTGTTGAGTGTCGTTCTGCCTCAGAGTTCCCAGTGGGAGGGAGGGGCTCAGCAGTAAGGCAATGGGTTTAACCTTGACAATGTTTCATTGGAGGAAATTGCAGCTAATCGACGAGTGAGAATGTGATAAGCAGTTTGATAACTGAGTAACAGTGGAGTAATGGAGAGGGATGATGGGGAGGGAGAGCTGGGCATCGTCAGTGTACATGTCAAACCTAACAGTGTTTTTGGATGATATCACCTCCTGGCACTGTGTACGTGAGATACAGGAGAGACCAAGGATAGATCGTTGAGGGACACCAAATGCAAGGAATTCAGAAAGGAAAGGGAGAGTGGAGATGGAGCAGGATTTTCCAACAACGGTGAGGTCAAATATTAGTTTTCACAGAATGGGAGAGAAGGACATAACCAGAAAAGACCAACAGACAGAACAAGGAACAATATCTATAAATTGGCGAGGGGGAGTGATGAGGCGGCAGCGGAGGAAAGAGAGTTGGAAAGTGAGTTTAGTGAGATTAGGGTAAAGGGTCAAGGTGAGCTCTGATAAGGCTTGACAAGAGACTGGAGAAAGATGTAGGTTTAGAACAAAAACCAGGAACACCACGTGAGGCAGTTTGGCTCAGTGGGCTAGTGGGAGGGAGAGAAGCAGCTGATCGGATTATCTCAGTCTTAGTGACAGAGAAACTCCATGTGCTCCTCACTCGTTGTTGGAGGGGAGGATGGAGGAGACAGGATGATGGACAGTGTTTTACAAAGAAACAAAACCAGGGTTAGTGATATTTAAAATGACTGATCAAACCTGATGTATTTAGCTTTTATCCAGAATATTAAAACAAACGACTGAAGTCCTTGGCAGATGGTGGAATCTGAATTCAAGAAAAAAACAACGTATTAGGAATCTCCTGATCTCCATGAAACCATTGTCAATGGCGAAAAAAATCCTGCCAACCTGATAGCAGCCCAGCCAGCTACTCACTGTACTAATCACTGCAAAGTCTCAACACAGGAATGAAACTGGATGGACCAGTTGGCAACTAACACGGCACCAGAAATTACAACCACAGAATCAGCCCTCTCGATGGTGCAACGTCCTCCAGACTAACATATGGATTTTGGTGCCAAAATGTGCAGAGCTGTCTCACAGACTAGTCAAGGAACAGCCTGACATAGTCAAACTCACGGAATCTTGCCTTACAAACAATGACCAGACACCACCATCACCACCAATAGATATCGAGAGTGTTGTGCTGGAAAAGCACAACAGGTCAGGCAGCATCCGAGGAGCAGGAGAATCGATGTTTCGAGCCTAAGCCCTTCATCAGCGTGACCTGCTGTGCTTTTCCAGCACCAGACTCTTGACTCTGATCTCCAGCATCTGCAGTCTTCACTTTCTCCTGAAATCTCTGGATATGACATACCAGGTAGAGGTGGTGGCACAGTGGCGTACAGATAGGGAAGATTTGCCCTGGGAGTACACAGCATTGGCTCCGGAGACCAGGAAGTCTCATGGCTCCTGCTGATTACCACGTCCTGTCCTTGCTTGGCTGATGAATCACTTCTCCTTCATGTTGAATAACATTTGGAGGAAGCATCGAGGCAATAAAATGGTGTCAAATGTACTCTGGGTACAGGATTTCAATGTCCACAATTGAGACTAGCTCTGTAATAGAATTACTGACTGAGGTGGTCAGGTCCTAAAGGGTATAGCTGCTCAACTGAGTCTACAGCGGGTGGTGAGGGAACCAACAAGAGGGAAAAACAAGAGTGATCTCATTGTTATGAATTGACCAGATGCAGATCCATCTGGCCATGACAGTATCGGTAAGAGCGACCATCACACATTCCTTTTGGAGACAAAGACTTGCCTTAAAGTTGAGAAAAACCTCCATTGTGTTGAGTGACACTATCACCGTTCTAAATGGGACAGACTTTGAAAAGATGTAGGATCTCAAACTGGATCTCTCTGAGGCACTGTGGGACATCAACAGCAGCAGAACTGTACTCCAGCACAATCTGTAATCTCATGGGTTTGTAAATCCTGCTCGCACCCATCACAATGGACAGGGAAGGAGGGCATGCCATGAGCAGCACCAGGCAGACTTAAAACTGAAGTGCCAACCTGGTGAAGCCATAAAACAGAACTACCAGCATATCAAACAACATCAGCAGCAAGCAACAGAGCTAAGTGATCCTACATCCAATGGAACAGGTCGGAGCTCTGCAGTTCTGCTACACCCAGTTGTGAACGGTGATGGACAATTAAACAACTCACTGGAGGAAGTATCACAGAAATCCCCACCCTTACTGATGGAGGGGCCTCACACACCCATGCACCAGATAAGACGACAGCATTTGCAGCAATCTTCAGCCAGAAGTGCAAAGCGGGATGATCCATCTCAGCCTTCTCCAGTGGTTTCCAACATCACAGATGCGAGTTTTAAGCCAGTTTGATGCAGTTTGAATAACATCAAGAAATGGTTAAGTAGTGCAAAGGCTACGGGCCCTGCCAATATTCTGGCAATAATACTGATATCTTGTGCTCCAGAACTTGCCACCCACCAATCCAAGTACCGTTCCAGCACTGGCATCTACCGACAATGTGGAACATTGTCCAGGGATGTTCAACACAAAAACACTGGGCAATCCAACCCAGGCAAGTTCCATCTATCAGTGCACACTCGACCAGCAGTAAAGTGATGGAAGATGTCATTGACAGGGCTACCAAGCAGCAACTGCTCAGCAACAGTCAGCTCAGCGACACTCATTTTAGGCTCCACCAGGGCCACTCAGCTCCTGATTGTGTTACTGCCCTGATTCACAATCAGGCAACGAGCTGAATCCCAGAGGTGAGGTGAGGTGAGAGTGACAGCCCAGTCCCACTCCAAGACCACTATTTCTAGCTGATTCTACCCTTGTATCAGCTCATATACTCTCATCCACCTTGTATTATCTCCAGATTTCATTTTCCCAACACACTCAGGGCCAGCTTCCCACATTCAATCTCCCTGTAATCTCAAGAAAGTCTAAATCTCTGCTTGTTGATTCATCAAAAGGCTCCTAATTATAATCAACAGCATACAGCCAGAGAGATGTACAGCAAGGAAACAGACCCTTCGGTCCAACCCGTCCATGCCGACCAGATACCCCAACCCAATCTAGTCTCACCTGTCAGCACCTGGCCAATATCCCTCAATTTAAAATTCTCACACTTTATTTAATTCCTGGCTGTGATAATCCCTAGCTCCCTGCACCACACACACTTTGAGACCTCGACAACCCATTTTCTTCGAGACTCCCAACCATTTGATAATTCATTACTTCACCTGTGTGGCTGTTTCTACAGTTCCTGAAGCAGCTTGGTCTGAAATTTGCAGCCAAAACCTCACAGGTCTGCTTTCCACCTTTAAGACATCCCTCAAAACCTGCTTTTTGGCAATGCTTTTGGTCACTTGACCTAATTTCTCCATCTATGACCTTATGTCTAAAGTTCTCAATCGTACTTTTGTGAAATTATTAGCATGATAATAAAAATACAAACTGTTGTTGATTTGGACATTATTTTCAAATCATCACTGTTACTGAATGAATAATCTATAATGCCACTTACCCAACCACATTGTAGGAGCACCTTCACCACACAAACTGCAGCTGTACATGAAAGTCAAACATCACCCTCTCCACAAGCAACAGGGCTTTGGCATTAATCACTGGTTTCTGTGGAAGGAGAAACACAGTTGATGTTTCAGGGAATGCAAAATGGATTACAGGGAATGAAAATGGTGCAGAATTTGATATTCAGAAATGGAAGGAAAATACACTTGCTTGTTGGAAAAAAGAATTCTTGACTGTCAAAAATATTCAAGAAAAAAGTAATCTGATAATAGAGCAGTACATGGTCAGGGGCTGGGCCGCAGTGAAAAACTCATTTACAAAAGGTCTATAAAAGTAATAATACAGGAGTAAACAGACCAAAAATACACCCATGGTTCGAGACTGAGGAAACTAGATATTGACAAAGTGGTTATGAGGGAGCCCAGAGGTGAATCAGAGCAGTATTGGCTGCTCTGACCCCAATGACTCTATACTCGAGAAAGGCTGCACATGCGCCTTGCTGCACCTTGCCCCCTACAAAGATGGCGGCTCCGCACGTGTCCAGTGAATCGTTGTCCCGAATAAAGATGGCGGCGCTTACTCAGGTCTGCAGCCGCACTGAGGCCATTCCTCATTTACTGCAAACACGGGACTGGGACGTTCAAATTTGTGTTTTCCGACGTGCACAATTTGTTTGTAAAACTTCTCCGCTCATAGCAGCACAGTTTTTATCCCATTTCCCTGTTTATTTCTTTCCTTACCGTATCCTTTCTCTCCATAACTTCCCGAGCATTCATTCCAGCGACTCTGCGCCGCGCGCGAGGGTGATCACATGGTTTAGTTTAGCACCGCCCTTCATTCACTTTGATTGGTTGGAGGACCAACATCCCGCTAGGTCATCCAGATCCGCCCACCGTCCTTTCATTGGTCCGGTGCTGACATCAATCACCCGCGGGTCACTTTGTTGGCTAGAGCATGCGCAGTGTGTCCTGCTTTTGCAGATATGTTGGGTAATGTGATGGGAGAGTTCACTGAGGGTAAGGATCCCTTTGTGTGAGCTCTGCAGTAGATTTCCTTTATTCATGGAGGGAATTGCCTTCCTACTCATGTCTGTATAGCTGTGATTGATGAATCAATGCCATCTGAATCAGTACATAAACACCCCATTTTCACTGCTTTTCACAACATCTGAGATCTTTAGCACATTGTATCACGCTCTTCTTTAGAAACAAAAACACATGAAACGGAGCCTCAAGGAAACGGAGCAGGAGTAGGGCATTCATCGCCTTCAGCTTGTTCCCCATTCTATCAGATCATGGCTTGGCCAACCCAGACCTCAACACCTCTTTTATGCTTGATCCGCATAGCCCTCAACTGCTCAATATTTCAAAAATCTATCTGCCCTCTTTTAAAATAATTTGAGACAGAGTCACGGATTCCCTACTATGTGGAAACAAGCTCTTAGTCCAACAAGCCAGAACAACCCTCCGAAGAGTAACCCAACCATTCCCCTCCCACATTTAACTTTCACAATTGTTTGGGCGAGAAAATTCTAGCCATTCACTGAGAGAAAAAATACATTCCTTTTTCTAAAATGAATGTTCCCTTATGTAATGTCCCCTGGTTTGAGACTTCACTGGTGCTAGAAGATCTAGTCAACATCTACCCTGTCAAGCTCCTCAGAATCTTGTTTCCATTAGATCACCCCTGCTTATCAATTCTTGATCGGTCAACCCTTTTGTCCTCAAAGCAGCTAAGTGAATCTTTTTTGAATGGTGTCCGATGTTAGTTTATCCTTTATTAAATATGGGAGCTAACATTGTATACAGTACTCCAAGTGAAGACTCAGCAACAGCCAGTGTGGTTAACCAATCCTCAGTCCATGCTAATACATTACCCCGATACCACAAGCTCCTAAATTGTGCAATTAACTTTTATGTAGCACCTTATCATTTACACTTTTAAAATCCAAATCCAGAACATCATTCGATTACCCTTTATCAGCCCTGCTTGTTATCTCCTCAATGAACTGTCGCTAAATTTGTCAAATATAGTTTCTCTTTCACAAAACCCAGTCTACCATGTTTAATGATAAGCTTTTCCAAATGTCCTGCAATTTCTATCTTTAATATTCGACTCTGTAGATTCTTTCAGTAGATTTGCAAAGTATAATTCCCCTCTCTTAAATCCATGCGGACTCTGTCCAATCCTGTCACTGTTCAGTAAGAAACTTGACTGTACTCCAATATAGGTAATAAATGTATCTGTATTTATTTTTAAAAATTGATTACTTATAAATGCTGGACCCATGCAATATCAATAAATTAGTGACTCTGAATTTGGGTTATAATGTTTTTTTTTGTTAATTCCTTTTCGTACTGTGTTATGCAGACAGCACCAAGCGATCACTCTTAATTGTGAGTAACTTTGAAAATAATATATTTTAAAAATGACATGCCAAAATGCTGCCTCATTATTGTGCAAGGAGGATTTTGCATTCAATAGGTTGCAGATAAAACTGAACTGATCTTTGGTGTAACCTGCAGTCTGGCCAAATTGCAGCAAAGTGGCAACTCTGTTGTCAAATTCTTACTTGACACTGCCCAAGGCGATACTGATGGGACTTCACTTTGCCATTCTTGTTCACCAGCTTCATTCTAGAGCTTGTAAGTTTAGACAACTTCTCTTTTAGGTACATATGTAAATATCATACTGAAATGTTGCACTGAATGGTACCAAATCTGAAATTAGTCTCTAATCTGATAGTAACATGCTCTGACCCTTCTACATATGTATTGGCATAAGTCTATGCCAGTTATTTTTCTGAAGCCTGTGATTCCTGATGAAGGGCTTATGCACGAAACATCAACTCTCCTGCTTCTCGGATGCTGCCTGAGTTGCTGTGCTTTTCCAGCATGACACTTTTCGACTCTGATGTCCACTTCTTTGGTCATCACTTTTTCCTTTGATCAACAAAAATTATTCTTGGTTTAATCTTCTCAAAGTGCAATACGAACCAATTCATGAAATTCAGATATCTCACATGTACGTTAACTGTCTGAAGGCTAAGACATGAGTAAATTATTGTCAGTAATTGAAACCGTGCTGACAAACCTGTGCAGTATCAGTGCCTCACCTTTACAGTGTTCCCAGATATCGCACAGCTGCAGTATTTTGTTTTGCACTCAGCTATATGTTGTTCTCACTTGTTTCTTTGTGAAAGATTACAAAATTAACTTGGATGAATGAACTTATGATTTCTTTAACCAATGTTGGGAGAAAAAAAAGTC
Organism: Chiloscyllium punctatum; assembly: GCF_047496795.1. Lineage (NCBI taxonomy): Eukaryota > Metazoa > Chordata > Chondrichthyes > Orectolobiformes > Hemiscylliidae > Chiloscyllium > Chiloscyllium punctatum. Next base: position 25,468,451 of record NC_092751.1, read on the forward strand.
AGTATTTCAACTGCTGTTAAAGTAAAATAAACTGATAATCAGTAGAAAGGGTTAAAGATGGACATGGATCAAATGCTGGCAAATGGGACTAGATTAATTTTGGAGATCTGGTCAGCATGGGCAAGTTGGACTGAAGGGTCTGATTTTGTGTTGTACAACTGTGACTTCATTCTCTCAATTATTCAAGAAGTTGAATGCTTCGAGGAGGAAAAGGAGGATTTATGCAGAGAATGCACTTGAAATGATGATTGAGGTATATCACATTGTTTCATGACCTTTTCCTCTGAGTTCTTCAATGAACAAACTTGTTTTATTATCTGAATAACTATGTATCATGTGATTTGTTTCACACAAAATATTTTGTTAGGATCTGGTGGACTATTAAGAAGTGTTCATGTTTAAAACTTAGGCAGCATGATTGTTAAGCAAGAAAAGGTTGGCGTTTTACTCCCACTGAATCATTGCTCTATAAAAGGTAACAAGCTTTTTATCTGTTCTGGGCACAGACTATATGGAAGTCAATTCTGAAGGAAAAAATCCTCGTCGGTAATGTTCCCACGTATGTGGAGTAATTGCTTCTGGTCAGTCTTCAGGTTATAGAGGCTCAGAAAGAAATGAGTTGGCCAAAGTTAGCAACATCATTTGGATGGATTATGCACATTAGGGAAACTTGCAGGATCTGTCGAAGAAACACGTGTTTCAGAGTGTATGCAATAAACCTGAACATTGTTATTTTTTTCACAGAGTTTGTGACCCGACTGGAGCAGCAATGAAGCTCGTATTGTTTTTTAAATTTCCGAGCTTGCCAAATTATTGTTGGTAAATGCAGGTGACTTTATCAAAGCACATTTCACACTCCCCAGCTAGGAATTTGATCCCAATTCTGTCAGTCCATCCATTCCTATGGATAACAGGTATTTTAAATGTGAGCACTCCATTTAACTATTTGAATTGAATACTTCAGTGGTTACGTCCTCTTGGACTCTTAATTTCAAATTACTCAATGTGATTTTTTGTCCCTCCTGAATTTGCCAAGCACTGGGCAGTTCTGGAATATTCCAAATATTTACAATAGATGCATTCACACTGTTGAAGGCAATCTGGTCAATTTGAATACCATTCGGGTAGTCAACAACAATACATAAGTAACTTTATGAATTGCTTACTGTACACCAACAACACAAGCCAAGTATTAGTGAAACCACAGATTGATTCCCATGGATCCCCAAAACTAAACAGTGCATTCCAGATATGCTCACGATCACCATCTGGGAGCAGTCTCCCAAAGTGCTCCCAGAATTTAGAAAGCACACACACTGCCCTCCAAAGATAAATCTGCTGTCACAGGCTTCACTCTGATTGTATACAATGGCATTTATTGTCCAGTTCTTTAATGTGACAATTGATTTCACAAACAATTTATAAAATACTTTAAATCCTGAAGAAATGTGATGTCAGCCCTTTGTAGAAGTGAATGGAAAGTGTGATGTTTGCTTGACCTTTGGCTCTATGTATCAGGCCGAACTGAATCTTTAGCAAGATGTGGGATATTTCCCACACACTTTGCTTTTTTAAACAAATATTATGCTCTGAGATTTAAATCAGGTTTAATAAAAATCCTTCCAAAAATTGAGTTTGACTTCAGCTCCTTGGAAGAGACATGCTCTTGGCCTTCAATTTTATGACATGTGATCATTCTTTGGTAAAGGTGGCTGTGTGTAACACTGCAGGATGTTGTGCTGAAGTGCCTCATTGGGTGGAGGAGCTTTATTACTGGTGTAACTTTGCTAATTTTGAGATGGAATATTATTTTGAGTTAAATCTTGTTTTTAAACTGAGATGTGCTTGTGTAACTCAAGTGTGGAAACTATGCTCATGTTTGCAATGAACCTTTCACTTTCAGAGATTAGTATTTTTCCGATCGGTTTTGTAAATAAAGTTCACTATAGAAAGCACAGTGCTGGAGAACTGCAGGTCCAGCAGCATCTCTGAGGGGAATAAAACATTGGAAGCTCCAAGTCTCATGATCATTTGTCCGTTCAGACAAAGAGTCACTGAAATTGAAATGTAACATTATTTTTCTCTTCACCAATGCCTTCAGAACTGCTGAGTTTCTCCAGCACTTTGTTTCTGGGATTCAGATCTCCAGCACCTGCAGTTTATTGTTTTGTTATCAATCCTATGATTTGACTTGGGGAGCGAGAGGCAGCAACTGTGATCAATTTGGATAAAACTCCCCAACCATGGAAAACAAACACATAGTTCTTTATACTTTGCAAACAATGACTGTAAATAAGAAATGCAATTAAGCTAAGTGCAAGATGGTATACCACCTGCCTTGTCTCAAACTTGCTACTCATTTTTGAGGACTAATCTGTCAGAATTGTGTTTGCTCCCTTCCTTTGAGATCACAGTCCACAAATGTCCCAGTTCCAATTCCTGGGCCGGGCCCAGGGTACCACATTGCAGTGGGGTGAGGAGATTTGTGTCAGCCTGAAGTTTTTGTTAATAACAACCTTGCAGGTTGAAGTTGACGGTTTTGACGAATATTGCATCTTCAAACTTGGAGGAAATCCTTCCGAATGTATTGATTAACTGGACTGAGCCTGTTTACATGCTGCCCTGTTAGTAGTGCTGTAATATTCTCAGTTAATAATCACACAACACCAGGTTACAGTCCAACAGGTTTAATTGGAAGCACACTAGCTTTCGGAGCACCGCTCCATCAGGTGATTGTGGAGGGCACAATTCTAAGGCACAGAATTTATAGCAAAAATTTTGTGTGATGTAACTGAAATTATCCATTGAAAAATACCTTGATTGTCTGTTGAGTCTTTCATCTGTTCGAATACCATGATAGTTTCACTTCTTTCATGTGTAAATCACAAAACCTTTTTTCAAAAGTTGCATTCCTGACGGTGGCCCATCAAATCACTCATTGTATTAATCACTGCACAGTCTCAACAAAGGAATGAAACTGGATGGACCACATTACATCTACTAATGCACTGGAAAATACAACAACACAATCAGCCCTCTTGACCCTGCAACTTCCGCCTCACTGTGGGCCAACAGCAGCAGCAGAACTGTACTCCAGCCCAATCTGAAATTTCATGGCCTGGTATATCCCCATTCAACCATTAACATCAAGCCAGGGGATCAACCCTAGTTCAATGGAGAGTTCCACAGGAGCAATACCAGGCATACCGAAAAATGTGGTGCCAACCTGGTGAAGCTACCCAACCTGCATGCCAAACAGTGCAAGCAAACCAAATAGAACTATGTGATCCAACAACCAATGGATCAGCTCTGAGCTCTGCAGTTCTGCCACACCGAGACAGGAATGGTGATGGACAATTAAACAACTCACTGCAGGAAGCATCACAGATATCCCCACCCTTACCGATGGAGGGGTCTCACAGATCCGTGCAACAGACAAGACAACAGATTTGCAACAATCTTCAGCCAGCAGTGCCAAATGGATGAGCCTTCTACATTGGTCCCTGACATCACACACGTGAATCAACTTGGTTGAAAACTTATTTCAAATCAGATCAAGAAATGGAGAAGTAGTGTAAAGGCTGTCAGCCCTACCAACATTGTGGCAATAATACTGATGGCTGTGCTCCAGTAATTGCTGCTCACCAAGACAAGTCCAGCACTGTCACCTCCTGACATTGTGGAACATTTCTCAGGGATGTTCAACACAAAAACGCAGGACAGAGCCAACCCAGCCAATTTCCCTCCATCAGTCGACACTCGCTCAGCAGTGAAGTGACGGAAGGTGTCATCAACAGTGCTGTCACGCAGCTGCTCAGCAATAACCTTCTGTGACACCCAGTTTGGGTTCTGCCAGGACCACTCCGTTCCTCCGTTCACAAACTGACAAACAGCTGAATTCCAGAGGTGAGGTGAGGATGACAGCCCAGTCCCACTCCAAGGCCACTATTTCGACTTCAGTGATATCACCTGACCTCACCACAGTCTCAGCTCATTTACTGAAACTCTCATTCATTTATTTTGTTAACTCTAGATTTCATTATCTAAACCCAGTCCTGGCCAGCATCCCACAATCATCCTCCCTTTAATCTCCAGAATATTGAAAACTCTACCGCCCAAAAGCTCACTTGTACCAGAACTTGCTGATCCATCAAAAGGCTCCCATTTATAAGCAACAGCAATTTACTTTCACACACTTTATTTAATTCCTGGCTGTAATCATTCCTATCTTCCTGCACCACACACCCTTTCATATCTCAATAACTTATTTTAGTTAGACTCCCAATGATGTGTTTATTTGTGAGTTCAGCTGTGTGACTCTTTCTATAGATTCCAAGGCAACACGGTCTGGAATTCCCACCCTCTAAGATCTGCTTTCTTCCTTTAAGGCATTCCTGAAAAATTGCCTATTTGGCAATGGGTTTGGTCACTGGACATAATATTCTCCAGCTGTGGCCTTATGTCAAAAGTTCTCAATATTTTTGTGAAATTAAAAACATGTTGATTTGTACAGGTATATTCTACTTTTCACTATCGCTGAGTGATTAGTCTGTAATGTCTCTTACCCAACCACATTGTGGGAGCACCTTCACCATTCAAACTGCAGCTGTACAAGGAAGTCAAACATCACCCTCTCCACAGGCAACAGGGCTTTGCCAATGATCACTGGTATCTGTGGAAGGAGAAATACACATGATGTTTCAGGGAGTGCAATATGAATTATAGGGAATGAAAATGGTGCAGAATTTGACTGTCAGAAATGGAAGAAAAATCCACTCACTATTGGAAAACAAGAATTCTTGACGGTCAAAGATATTGTGGAAAAAATAACCTGATCATGGAGCAGCATACGGTCAGGAGTCGGGCAGCAGTGGACAATCCATTTACAAAAAGGTCTGTGAACGTGGTAGTAAAATACTAAACATGGCAAAAATACACTCATGTGAGACTGAGGAAGCTAGATAACGAACAAGTGGTCATCAAGGAGCCCAGAGGTGAATCAGAGCAGTGTTCACTTTTATGATCCCACAGTCAGAGATGTCTAGCACCGAAACAGACTCTTCAGTCCAACCCATCTATGCAAACCAGATATTCTAACCTAAACTATTCCCATTTGCCAGCACTTGACTGACATCCTTCTGAACCCTTCCTATTCAAATGCCTTTTAAATGTTACAATTTTGGTTGACCTTTAGGCTCCTTTTGAATTTTCCCCTCTCACCCTAAACCTATATCCTCGAGTTCTGGGCTCCACCTCCCCAGGGTAAACACCTTGTCTATTTATGCGATCCATGCCCCTCACGATTTTATACACCTCTTCAACATCACACCTCAGCCTATGACACTCCAGGGAAAATGGCCCCAGCCTATTATGCCTCTCCCTGTAACTCAAATCCTCTAACCCTGGCAACATCCTTAAAAAATCAATTCTCAAACCTTCCATGTTTCAGTGCCTCTTTCTGATAAGAGGGAGACCAGAATTCCACACAATATTCCAAAAGTGGCCTAACCAATGTCCTGTACAGCTCCTTTACTCAATGCTCTGACCAACGAAGGGAAGAATCCCAAACAATTTCTTCACTGTCCTATCTACCTGTGACTCTACTTTCAAGGAACTATGAACCTGCATTCCAAGGTCACTTTGTTCAGCAAGACTCTCCAAGACCTTACAATTCAGTGTGAGTCCTGCTCTGATTTGCTTTTCTAAAATGCAGCACCTCACATTTATCTAAATTAAACCCTATCTGCCACTCCGCAGCCCATTGGCCCATCTGATCAATATCCCATTGTATTCTGAGACAACTTTTATCACTGTCCACAATACCTCCAATTTTGGTGTCATCTGCAAACTTACGAACAGTACCGGCTCTATTCACAATCAAATCATTTAAATGGATGAAGAAACAAATCCAAGAAAAAAAAAACATCAATTTCTCTGGGTTTGAATGTGCTCTGGGTAAATCCTGCCCTATGAATCTCGACCAGGGAGGGCTGCACATACATAACTCTGAACTTTGCCCCCAACAAAGCTGGCAGCCGCGCACGTGTCCAGTGAATCTTTGCCCCGAATAAAGATGGCGGTGATCACACAATGAGGTTATTTTCCAGTTTACTGCAAAAACAGGACTGTAAGTTTCAAATTTGTATTTTCCGATGTGCACCAAATGTTTGTAAAACCTCTTAGCCCATACCAATACCATTTCCCTCCCGCTTCCTGCTGTTTATTTCTTTCCTTACCAACAGCTCTCCATCCACATGTCCCGCACATCCGCGCCCACCGTGAGGATGATCACGTGGTATAGTCTAGTCCCGTCCCTCCCCTCATTTACTCTGATTGGTCGGAGCACCAAATGCCCCGCCAGGTCCTCCAGCTGTGCCCCTGCCTTTCCATTGGTCTTCCGCTGACATCAACTACCAGGGGCCCATTGTTGCCTGGAGCATGCGCACTGCTTCACGGCTTTTGTTGCTGTTTATCAGTTACAAGAGTGAGACACAAAGTTAAAAATCACACAACCACCTGATGAAGAAGCTGCAAAGCTAGTCCTTCCAAATAAACCTGTTGGACTATAACCTGGTGTTCTGTGAATTTTAATTTTGTCCATCCTAATCTAACACCAGCACCTGAAAGTCAAGAGTGTGGGAAGAATGCAAAATATAACAACAAAAGAACTCGGAACAGGAGAAGGCCGTCCTGCCCTTTGAGCTTGCTCTGGCATTCATTAAGATCATGGCTGATCATTTTGTGGACGCAGAACCATTTACCAACGTTCTCACCATATCCCTTAATTAATTAATTAATTCTTTTTTAAAAAGCTACCTTAGCTTTAAAAACGTTTACTGAACTAGCATCAACTACTTCCCTGGGCAATGAATTCCACAGAGGTCAAGAAGTTCTTCTCAATTCAGTCCTAAATTTGCTGCCTCTAGTCTTATAGTGATGCTCTCTTGTCCGAGCTTCACCTGCCAGTGGAAACATTCCCTCTACTTCTATTTTATCCATTCCATTCATTATTTTATATGTTTCCCATTCTTCTGATTTCCAATGAATATAATCCCAATCTACTCAGCCTCTGTTAAGCTAACCCCCTCAACTCCGGAATCAACCTAGTTAACCTCCTCTGCACCCCCTCTAGTGCCGGTACATCCTTGAGCAAGTAAGGAGACAAAAACTGCATGCAGTACTCCAGGTGTGGCCTCACCAGCACCCAATACAGCTGGGACATAACCTCTGCTTTTAAACACAATCCCTTCAGCAATGAAGGCCAAAATTCCATTTGCTTTCTGAGTTGATTGTTGTACCTGGTGACCAACCTTCATGCAGAAGGTTACTCAGGTGCCCCTGCATAGCAAATGATACAACTTTTTAAAATTCAAGTAATAATCTCTTTTTTAATGTTACTCCATCAAAACAGTAGGACTTTACATTTATGAACATTCTATTCCAAATGCCCGACCATTGCCCACTCACTCAATGTATCTCTGTTCCTCTGCAAAGTTTCACAGTCCTCCACTCACTTTGTTCTGCTACTCATCTTAGTGTCATATGCAAACTTTGACACCCTACATGTGGTCCCCAACTCCAAATCATCTGTATCCATTCTAAATAATTGCAGTCCCAACACTGATCCCTGAGGCACACTATTAGTCACTGATTGCCAGCCGGAATAGTACTCATTTATCCCCACACTTTGCTTCCTGTTAGTCAACCAATCTTCTATCCATGCTAATACTCCACTCCTAACACCATGCACCTTTATATTATGCAACAGCCTCTTGCACAGCACCTTGTTGAAGGCCTTTTGGAAATCCGGGTACACCACATCCACTGGGTCCCCGTTGTCCACATTGCTCGAAATGTCTTCATAGAATTCCAAAAGATGTGTGAAGCATGACCTGCCCTACATGAACCCATGCTCTGTTGTCCAATGGGACAATTTCTATTAAGATTCCCTGCTATTTCTTCCTTGATAATAGATCCAAGCAGCTTTCCCACTACAGAGAATAAGCTAACTTGTGTATAATTCCCCACCTTTTGTCCACCTCCTTTTTAAAAACGTGGCATCACTTTTGCTGCTTTCCAATCTGCTGGGACTGCCACAGAGTCCAGCGAATTTTGGAAAATTACTGCCAGTGCATTTGCTATTTCTCCTGGCATCTCCTTTAGTTCCCTGGGATGCATTCCATCAGGCTCAGAAGACTTTTCTGTCATTAGCTCAATTAACTCCAACAGTCCAAAATTAGCTGTTCCATAATAATGATAATTTCCAAATCCTCACCTATCTTTGTCTCTTTGCTAATTATTGGCAAGATATTATTTCCTCCACTGTGATATCCCATCATTAAATGTTCCTTCTCATTTTCCACGGGACCAACATTTACTTCAGCCACTCTTTTCTCATTCAATATAAAATTTTGCTATTTGTCTTTATAGTGTGTGCTAGTTTATTTTTATCATGTTCTATCTTACGTTTCTTTATAGCTCTTCTGTGGCTTTCTGTTGACTTTTAAAGTTTTCCCAGTTCTAGTTTCAGGCTGTTTTTGGCCACTTTGCATGCCTTCCCTTTCAATTTGATTGCTTTCCTTAGATACCCATTGCAGAGTATGCCTTTTCTTACAGTCCTTCCTTTTCACTGGAATATGCCATTGTTGAGCACTTTGTAAAGTACCTTTGAAAATCTTCCACTGCTCATCAAATGTCCCACCATAAAAGCTTTGTTTCCAGTCTACTGTATCCAGGTTCTCCCTTATTCTATTGTAGTTCCCTGTGTTGAAGCACAGGACCCAGGTATTAGATTTTATCTTCACATTCTCCATATGTATTCTAAATTCAACCATACAGTGATCACTTCTTTCAAGAGGCTCCCTAACTCTGAGGTCATTCATTATTCCTGTCTCATTTCACAGGGCCAGATGCTGGATAGATTGCTCCCTTGTGAGTTCCATTTCAAACTGTTCAAGAAAACTATCATGGATAAACTTAATAAACTCAAGGCTACCCTGACTGAGCTGGTTCGATTTAATCTACATGTAGATTAAAATCACCCATGATAATAACTGTACCATTTTTACAGGCAATAGTTATTTCTTTGTTTATTGCCCATCCCAAATGTGATGTTACTATTTGGTGGCGTGCACACTAACCTGTCAGTGACTTTCTTGTTAGAATTTTGAATGCATCATTCCTGTTTCTCCTAATGTACAGCAATACCAACAACTACTTGCATTATATGGAATCTTTTACAATGGCAAATCTCCGAAGGTGCTTCATGGATGATGAAAACATTGACTAAAGAGAATGATTTTAAAATACATCTTAAAGAAGGATAGAGAAGGTTAGGGAGGGTATTCCATAGACTTCTGCCCTTGACAGCACCATTCGTGGAGTGATGCAGGTGGGGTGGGTTGGAAAGGGAATGTGCAAAGGGGAAATGGAGGATCACAGGCAGTGCATAAGGTCTTAAGGGCAGAGAAGGTACCAGACTGAGTCTGTCTGTCAGAGAGTATAGCTGTCTCATGGAGTCTGAAGCTCTGCAATGGGACAATGCATGTCACGTTAGTCGAGGAGAGTATAACGGTGGATGAGAGAGCTTTTGATGACGGCTCGTCTCCTGAGGTAGTGTGGGCTGAGGTTAGAAACAGAAGAGGAGAGGTCACACTGCTTGGAGTTTTTTTTTAAATAGGCCTCCGCAGAGTTCCAGGGAGGTGGAAGAGAGGATTTGCAAAACTATTCTGGATAGGAGTGAAAGTAACAGGGTGGTCATTATGGGGGACTTTAACTTCCCCAAAATTGACTGGAAATGCTATAACTAATAAGTTGGATGGATCAGTTTTATCCAATGTGTACAGGAGGGCTTCCTGACACAGTATGTCGAAGGGCCGACAAGAGGGGAGGCCACATTGGATCTGGTCCTTGGAATGAACCAGACTAAGTGTTTGATTTAGTTGTGGGTGAACACTTTGGAGAGAGTGACCATAATTCAGTTAAGTTTAGTTTAGTGATGGAAAGGAATTAGTACGTGCCACAGGTCAAGAGTTATTGATGGTGCAAGGCAATTATAATGCTATTCGGCAAGAATTAGATGCACAGAATGGGGTAGCAAAATGCAGGGGATCCAGACAATGGAAATGTGGAGCTGGTTTAAGGAACAGATATTGCGTGTCCTTGATAGGTATGTCCCTGTCAGGCAGGAGGAAGTGATAAGGTAAGGGAACCTTGGTTTACTGCAGAAACTGCATCTCTTGTTACGAAGAAGAAGGAGGCTTAGGTGTTGATGAGGCAAGATGGTTCAGATGAGGCGATGGAGAATTACAGATCAGCTAAAGAGGATTTAAAGAGAGAGTTAGGAAGAGCAAAGAGACGACATGAGCAGTATTTAACAAATAGAATAAAGGAGAACCCTAAAGCTTTCTATAGGTATGTGAGGAATAAAAAGATGCTTAGGGTAGGAATAGGGCCAATCCCAGACAGAATAGGAAGATGAGTGTTGACACTGTGGAGATCAGAGAGATGCTAAATGAACATTTCTCATCGGTTTTCACTCAGGAAAAGAATATTGTAGAGGAGGAGACTGAGGTATGAGATATTAGACCAGAAATTATCAAGGTTAGTTATGAACAGGTATTATCAATGCTGGAAGGAGTGAAAATAGACAAGTCCCCTGGGCTGGATGAGATTTATCCAAGGATTCTCTGGGATGCTAGGGAGAAGGTAGCATAGCCTTTGGCTTGGATATTTGAGTTGTCATTGTCTGCAGATTTGGTACCAGAGTACTGGAAGATTGCAAATGTTGTGTCCTTGTTCAAGAAGGGCAGTAGAGATGACCCAGGTAATTATAGACCAGTGAGCCTTACGTCTGTTGTAGGAAAGGTTTAGGAAAGGATTATGAGAGATAAGATTTATAATCACCTGGCAAACATCAATTTGATTTCAGGTAGTCAACTTGGTTTTGTCAAGGGCAGGTCATGTCTCACAAACCTCATTGAGTTTTTTGAGAAGGTAACCAAGCTTGTAGTTGAGGGTAGGGCATTTGACGTGGTACACATGGACAAAAGTAAAGCCTTTGACAAGGTTCCACATGGTCGGCTGTTGGAGAAAATGCAGAGGCATAGAATTGAGGGTAATTTAGCAGTTTGGATTAGAAACTTGCTTTCTGAAAGAAGGCAGCAAGTGGTGGTTGATGGAAAATATTCAGCCTGGTGTCCGTTACTAGTGGTGTGCCACAAGAATCTGTTTTGGGACCACTGCAGGTATAGGTGAATGGATTAGGAAATTTGCAGATGACACTAAAGTCAGTGTAGTAGTGGACAGTGAGGAAGAATGTTACAGGTTGCAAGGGGACTTGGATAAACTGCAGAATTGGGCTGAGAGATGGCAAATAGAGTTCAATGCAACTAAATGTGAGGTGATGCACTTTGAGAAGAATAACAGGAAGACTGAATACTGGGTCAATGGAAAGATTCTTGGTAGTGTTGGTGTGCAGAGGGATCTTTGAGTCCATGCACATAGATCCCTGAAAGTTGCCACCCAGGTTGATAGTGCTGTTAAGAAGGCAAACGGTGTGTTAGGTTTCATTCGTGGAGGGATTGAGTTCTGAAGTTGAAATACCATACTGCAACTATACAAAACGCTGGTGCAGCCACACTTGGATAATTGTGTTCAGTTCTGGTGCCCATATTTCTGGTGCCCCCATTCCCCCCACTCCAGTTACAGGCTCCGCCCCGACTCCCAACTCCACACCCACATCAGATCCCAGCTCCCAGCCCTGCCGGTTTTCACCATCCCTCCAGACCTTCCCCTCACTGAGGACGAACGATCAGTCCTCAGCAAACGAATCACTTTCATCCCCCTCCGTCCACACGTCACTGAATTTAATGCACGCCGTGACATCGAACACTTCTTCTGCCGCCTCCGCCTCCGAGCTTTCACAATCAGGACTCCCGCCCACCTTCCGAGGACCCCTTCGCCCACCTCCAACTCACTACATTCACCTGGACACCCCGCACTGGCCTATTACCTGCCCTCGACCTCTTCATTTCCAACTGCCGCCGGGACATTAACCGCCTCAACCTGTTTACCCCCTTCCCCAACTCCAACTTCTCACCCTCTCAACGCGCAGCCCTCCAATCCCAACCTCACCATCAAGCCAGCAGATAAAGCGGGTGCAGTGGTAGTCTGGCGCACTGACCTCTACACTGCTGAAGCCAAACCCCAACTCGAGGACACCTCTTCCTACCATCCCCTCAACCATGACCCCACCCCCCATCACCAAACCGTCATCTCCCAGACCATACAGAACCTCATAACCTCAGGAGATCTCCCACCCACAGCTTCCAACCTCATCGTTCGGGAACCCTGCACTGCCCGGTTCTACCTCCTTCCCAAGATCCACAAGCCTGACCACCCTGGCCGACCCATTGTCTCAGCATGCTTCTGCCCCACTGAACTCATCTCTATTTACCTCAACACTGTCCTAGCCTCCTTAGTCCAGGAACTCCCCACATACATTCGAGACACCACCCACACCCTCCACCTCCTCCAGTACTTCCTTTTCCCCGGCCCCCAACGCCTCATCTTCACCATGGATATCTAATCTCTCTACACCTCCATCCGCCATGA